>NC_054600.1:2986875-3298750 GCF_004785595.1 Juglans microcarpa x Juglans regia
GGCTCCTTTTGGTAACTCACTTTCTCATTTGATGAGGTCTCTAAGTTCTCATTTAGAGTATCAAAATCTTCTTGTCCAGTTTCACTTGGTGTGTGAGTTTGCTCTTCCTTGTTCAACTCCTCTCTAGGAGCATCATTGACCACCACATTTATGGATTCCATGACGGTTTGGGTGCGTAGATTGTAGCTCCTATACGCACGACTGTTTCTGGAATATCCAAGAAAAATTCCCTCATCACTCTTAGGGTCAAACTTAGCTAAGTTTTCCCTATCTCTCAAAATGTAGCATTTACTACCAAACACCCGGAAGTATTTCACATTTGGTTTCTTTCCTTTCCACATCTCATATGGTGTTTTGGAAGTGTTTGGTCGTGGATAGACTCTATTCACAATATGACATGCTGTGTTCACAGCTTCTCCCCAGAAGTGAGTAGGTACATTTTTACTGTGAATCATGACCCGTGCCATTTCTTGAATAACTCTGTTCTTTCTTTCGACCACTCCATTTTGTTGTGGAGTGATAGGGGCAGAAAATTCATGACTGATACCTTCTTCATCACAGAAACTCTCAAGATTTGAGTTTTCAAACTCTCTTCCATGATCACTCCTAATTCTGACTATTGCTTTCCCTTGCTCATTTTGAAGTTTCTTGCACAAAGTTCTAATCACATTAGGAGCTTCACCTTTTTCTCTCAGAAATTCTACCCAGGAGTATCTGGTGAAATCATCTACCATTACCAAAATGTATTTCTTTCCCCCCAGGCTCTCAGTTCTAGAGGGTCCCATAAGATCAATGTGCAGCAACTCTAATGGTCGTTCGGTCAGAATAGCCGTTGTGTGCTTGTGAGCTGTTCTAACTTGTTTTCCCAACTGACATGACCCACAAACAGGAGTCTCTACTTTACCCAGCTCAGGCAATCCTACCACCATCTCTTTCTTGGCAATCTTAGACAGATTTTTGTGATTCACATGTCCAAGTCTTTGATGCCAGAGGTCAGTAGCCTCATTCTTAGCACTATTGCAACTATGCTGAGGATTAGGGGCAATGCCATAACAATTATCAGATGTCCTTGTTCCTTGCATCATGCAATTTCCATTATTATCTGAAACAATACACATATCTTTTGAAAAACGGACTTCTGCACCATTGTCACACATTTGGCTTATACTGAGGAGATTGGCTTTTAATCCATCAACAAATAGGACTTCTCTCAAGATGGGCAGTCCAGGTATTTCAATTTCACCCCTTCCTATTATATCAGCTTTTCCACCATCTCCAAATGTTACTGTTCCACACTTGTACTCTTCAACTGTTTTAAATAGACTTTTATCACCTGACATGTGGCGAGAACATCCGCTATCAAGGTACCACATGTAGGTGTCTCTGGTCTTTAGAGCAATGTGCGCCACATTGCAAGTGTGTATTTTTCCAGTTCTGACCCACATTTTTCTAACTTTTGGAGAGATGTCCTTTTTGCTAGTTGACAGTTGGTCTATCTTGACATTGAGCATCTCATTTTGTCTAGTTAGGGCCCTGACTTGACTCCAAAGATCCAAATGCTCTCTTCTTGATTTACTATTTCCATCTCTCATAGGATTCCTCCTAAGCTCATAGCAGTTTGGTCGAATGTGACCAAACTTACCACAATTATGGCACACATAATTCTCCTTGCGATCTCTTTGTCCCCTGAAGGATGAGGCATACTTAGGAGCAGTTATGGGATTTTTACCCATTTTTGGTGAGTACACACTTCTACTTTGAGAGCGTGTATGATCATACATGGTGTATCTCTTCAATTTAAAACAGTCTCCTACAACATGACCAGTCTTACCACAGTGGTGACACACAGGACTTGTATTTCGAGCTCTTGACTTATCATGAGACTGAAGACCCATATTTACATGAGAGGATTTCTTACCCTTGTCAGATGGGTTAGCATTCCCTTTTGCAATTGACTCACGAACAAACACAGTTTTCCTCTCATTCTTATAGGAGACTTTTGAGGTAGTAGCTGCATCAGATTTCTCTGTATTATATCCTAGTCCACTCTTGTCACCAGGAGGCTTTCCTGACTCCAGGATTTCATCCAGCTTTTCTTTCCTAGTGGACAAGGATTTCAGTTCATCCTTCAACAGAATCATCTCACTTTCTTGATTTTTTAATTCCTCTTCTAGAAGAACATTTCTTATTTTCAACTGATCAGTTAAACCAATGGCTTCATTTAATTTGCTTTGAAGCTCTTCATTTTCTCGTTTGCTGAAGTCTATCTCCTCAATGTGCGCTTTGTTGCGCTTTCTCAATTTAACACATTCATTGTACAGCTTCTCGTAGACTTCTTGCAACTGATCTTCATACCCAGATTCATTTCCAGATATGCTCCCATCATCAGACACTGATTCACTACATTGACTTTTGCTACTGACAGAGGTAGTGAATGCCATGTAGTTAAGATTTCTTTTTGGAGAAGAGTTATCTGATGATTCACTCGACTCTGATTCACTCTCACTTAGAGATGCAATCTTAGCTCTTTCTTTTGCCTTTTTGTAATTTGCACATTCCAGACGAATGTGTCCAAATCCATGACATTCATGACACTGCACCCTTGATTGTACCTTGTCTTTATTTGTTCTAGTGTACTTCTCAGTGCTTCTCTCCTTGTTCCCTGAACTTGAGCCTCTATTATATCTTTCAAACTTTTTCTTCTCTGGCCTCTGGTTCTTATTGTTTCTAGCCACAAACATTTTCCTGAACTTCTTAGCATAAAATGCTATTTCTCTGTCACTCATAGCTGACTCATCGGATGACTCATCTGAAAACTTTTCTCACAATTCTGTTCTCAGGAATTCTGTCCCCTAGATTAAAACGAGAATTGACAACATCATTTAGTTTGGCATAAAAGGCATCGAAGGTTTCATCATCCTTCATTCTAAGTTCTTCAAAACTTGTGGTCAGTATTTGAAATTTAGAATTCTTTACAGCCTTGGTACCCTCATGGGTGACCTCAAGAATGTCCCAAGCTTCTTTGCAATTCTCACACATGGAGATTCGCTTGAACTCCTCCTGGGACACGGCCATGAAAATCGCATTCAGGCCTTTGCTATTCCAACCACACTCACTAATTTCCTCCCTAGAGTAATTATCCACACCTTTGGGAGTTTGAACTCCTTCAATAATAGTGACTGGTTCTCTCCATCCCTTTGTTATAGAAACCCACACTCGTTCATCCACAGATTTTAGAAAAGCTCTCATTTGAACTTTCCAATAAGCATAGTTGTTTCCATCAAAATAAGGTGGCGATGTGAGAGATTGAGACTTATCCATTTTAACCACTACAGCAGGATCACACTCAGGAATTTAATCCCAGCGGAGTGAACCCGCTCTGATACCAATTGAAAAAGCAGTGGTTCTACCAATCACTACACCTAGAGGGGGGGTGAATAGGTGTATTCCAATTTTGATCGTCTTTTCAATATTAGAAACAAATAAACAGTTAATCAATGGACAAAAACAAATAACACAATGATTTTGGTCACGAAGTGGAAACTCATTTGAAGAACTTCTTCAAATTCTAAAACCACTCCGGGTGTAAGGCACCACCTAAAATCCACTATAGAAAAAGTTTATTACAACCAATTTAGAGACACTCACAAAACCTTTGTAGTTCCTAAACCTGGCTTGCAACATCACGAATGACCCACTCGATCTCTACACGCATGTAATGTCAGAACTCCGACCTTCTATAGCTTTCCACGAGAACCTCTCGATCTCTGCATCACAGCAGCTCCGGAAACCTTCCGGCCAACAACACGTCCATTTCAATGGACTTTGAATGAGATTTTATCTTGAGTGTGGTGTGGTGGATATGTGTTTGTCCAAGAGAGATTCACAAGGTGAGGAATAGGTTTCTCTCTTTGGCTCTTGAAACACTTAGGGTTTTTCTCTATTTTTCCACCCTCAGAACAGAAATGATCTGTTCTATTTATAGTCCCAGCAAGTCACGGCGCTCAAAACATGAATCTTTAGGTTGTCTTGAACATTGGCTCTAGCGAGGTGTCGAGCGAAGGTCGAGCGCAAGTTATCTTCTGTAACCGCTCGAGCGATGTGTCGAGCAAATGTCGAGCGAACGTTTCTGGATGAGTTCTGCTCCCGTGCAACATCGAGCGCACATCGAGCGAACCACTCTGGATGGGTTCCGCTCGAGCGCTGAGTCGAGCGCACATCGAGCGAACCACTCTGGATGGGTTCTACTCGAGCTCCACGTCAAGCTCACCTCGAGCGAACCACTCTGTTTGGGTTCCGCTCGAGCGCTTAGTCGAGCGCACATCGAGCGAACCACTCTGGATGGGTTCTGCTCAAGCGTTACGTCAAGCTCACCTCGAGCGAACCACTCTGCCTGGGTTCCGCTCGAGCGCTTAGTCGAGCTCACCTCGAGCGAACCACTCTGCCTGGTTCCGCTCGAGCGCCAGGTCGAGCGCCCATCGAGCGAACCTCTCTGGAAGGTTCCGCTCGAGCGCCAGTCGAGCGCCAGTCGAGCCATGTTGAGCACACTTCAATCTTTTTTATGTACCAATGCATCAACACTTGTTACAACTCAACTTTACATAGGTTTTCACAAGAATATGCCAATTAACTCATTTTTCCCTCAACAAAGGCGGCCTACTTGTTGTGATGGTGTGAGAAGTAATCAGAATTTTCTTTGATCCGAGAAGAATTGATTGCCTAGAAGATCAAGGGGAGAAAATAAAAAGAATAATTCTTAGTGTAGAGTGTAGATTTGCAAAATGAACCAATAAGTAGAGATGTTTGGTCTACAAATTAACAAATTTATAAACTGATATGACTTAATGTGATACGTCAAATTGTATAGCACTTTTATTATAAAGTAGATCTAAGTCAAATACGGTATTATGGAAGATAGAGATTTTGGAGAGATGTGGGTGGCCAGTGGTGAAGATTTTAGTGATGGTGGTGGTGTTGGCATAGTTGTGGGTGTAAGAAGTGGAGAGAGAGATGAGGCAGGATCAGAGTAGTGAAAAAGTAGTACTGTGGCTAGACAAGCACTAGAACTCATAGTCTCATTCTATAGTTTTCTTTTGTCTCTGGATGGCTTAAATCGAGAAATGATCTAAAATCAGGTCCTCTCTACCACTTTCACGTAACAGAAATAGGCACCATTTCGAGGAAGTCATTTATGCGACTTGAGTGCAACATAGATAGCAAAAAATGGGGTATCATCGGGGTACCATTTTTCCCAATTGAGAGTATCCGTGGAGTTTTCCAAGAGATCTATTCGTTTATGTGATTCGAATAGTATTTGGTACCCATTTCTGTGATTTTCAAACAAACAAACAAAAACAAAGAAAACCTGTTTGTAGAACATGGGTGGCTCCTTTGTTTGCATTTTTTTTGCGAACAGTTTATTTCCATCTTTTAAGGCGTTCTCTTTGTAGAACATGGATGATGACCAAGAAATTAGTCATAAAAATCTATTTTTTTTTCTTTTTTATCCACCACTTTATACTGTTGTTATTGTTCTGAAATGATTGTTGGGAACCTCACCCTCTCCTATTGTATCATCTTTCCTTATGAAATATATTTGCTTGCTTAGAAAAAACAAAAACAAAGAAAAGAGTTCGTAATATTGATTTTGGACAACATTCTCTGTATTTTTCTGCCATTATAAACCACACCATCCACCAACTACCGCCAAAACCATAATCAACATGATATTAACTCCAAACCCACTACTATTCAGCTAATGTTATTAATGCACACACCAGATCACCACTGACAAATTGAAGGAATCGTGCCTGAATCTCAGGCATATCACATTCACTGATAATGGGAATTATGAATGATTTTCATGCAGCCAAATCACATACAAATCACTTGACTAATTGACTTCATTATTGCAATACTTAAAAATCCTTCTCATTTGCTAATTTGTGGTAGTTGGGTGTTAAAGTGGACTCATGATCGATTTGTGGTGGTTGTGTGATTAAGGGATCGCATTAAGTGTGAAACTTATCCAAAGCACCTCATAAGGCTCTATATAAAGCCAAGGCGTAGATTTTGAACAACAAAAGAATTGAGGTAGGCCAGCAAGTCAGCAAAAGCCAAGAGTTCTATTCTTCGGCATTTCTATCTTTGTCTGTCTGTCAATGCGGGGTTGGGACTGTTATTTATGAATGTTCATGCAATGATCAACATTATTATGTAAGCACAAGATTTGTCCCGACCTACAACGATCAAGAGTTTTGGCCTATGCCCACGGATCATCTTGTGTTTCGTAAAGATGTTGGCTGTTGCATGGCCAGATATAAACAGACGCTAGTCTGTCTAAAGACCCAACAAAAATTAGATACAGGTCAATACAACTACAATATCTGCGTTGATGGAGCCTCATGAGTTGTGAGATAGTTGTGGAATGGTTCGTGCCGACTAGATCAACACCTCAGGTTTGCAATTGTTATTGAACACTGATTTACTTTATTGTTCCATTTCAGAATCAGAGATATCTTTGTGAAATCCAAGAAAGCCCATTACAACAACAACGTCCATCTAAGGCACTTCCTAACATATAATGGGCCAAACATGCAAGTCATGTAAATATCAACAGGATTAAGTTTCTTCTTATGATTCATATGGAGAAAAAAAACTTCCTTTCGAGTAAAACACATGATGATGATCCTACATGATACACCAAAAGGTCTATCAAATTTTGCTGCAAGTATCAAAAGTTCGTGTTTATTTATTTCATCATCTCATAAATTATCATTGAAGTGTGGCTTTGTATTGCCTATCCAACCTACTGAAACATGCGCCAGTGGACTCCGGCCAATGACATCAACTCTCATGTATTGTGTACACACCTCAAAGAATAATGGACTCGGTAATTGTAAAATCAAACTTCATTAAACCAACAGTACTTAAAGTGCCATTGACTAACCACAAGAAGAAACCAGCAAGAACTTGAGAAGCAGGGGAGCAACGAGCAGCCAATTAACGCAACCTTCTTGCTTCTCTTTCAGACTCGAGTAAGGTTAGGATGTCGCCTTCCCTCACAGGTCCCTTGACATTCCTCATGATGAACCGGTTCTGATCGTCCAGAAACTTGACTCTCACCTGAGTCACCTGTCCTCTCGATCCGGTCCGACCCATTACTTTCACCACCACGGCATGCTTCACTTGAGATTCCATCCTGTGCTAAGCAACGGCGGATGCTGAACAGAGAACATGTTTAAATTTCCAGCATTAGTAAAGAAAGACTGCAACTTTGCTCGCCGATTTTTTAATTTCTCTTCTTTTCTATTGAAATAAAACCACAAAAACTCTTTTTCCAGATGAGAAAAGGATCGTGAAAATTCGTAGAAAATTCAAAAGGAATTAAAACTCTAACCTACAATGCAGTGTTTAAATAATTCCCTCAGCAAATAAATAAAGAAAGATCCGATCATGTAGTTATCAGAATTAGCATGGTTTAATCTGAAGCATCATAGGGAACAATTACTCCTCCTTACGAACATATAACGTCCAAAACAAACTAAAGCAAACAAGTTAAATGAATGAACACGTCAAATATAACTTTTAAAAAAGACCAAAATTAAACAAACCTATATTTCGAAAAAAAGAGGGGAGAAATATGTCTAGGCTCAGATAATCATGGATTAAGTCTATTCCCAGACCCTTAAATGGGCCTCATAATGAGCTGGGATTAACCATTTATCATCATTGCGAGAGAGAGAGAGAGAGAGAGAGAGAGAGCACGGACGCATCTCCAGAATTCACCACAATTTCATGGCAAATACCAACATCTGCACAGAATTCTGGAAAACAAAAAGAAGATATTCACAGAAGAAAACACGGCTAACAGCTACTGCAAGAAGAACTTACATCTCGAATTTTAGAGAGAGGTATAGCGAGAAGATGGAAGGAGGGTTAGGGTTTTAAAGTAGAGAATGGAGGGTGTGACGGCGGCTAGGGTTTAAAGTCTCAATGTGGTGATGACCTTCTTATTTTTCAGTTTTTATTAACGCCCTCGACTTTGGATGAAATTACGAAATCAATGTGGCCCAGTTCGAATTCTAGATAGGCTTTAGTGGCAATACAACATGGCCCAGCCCAATACTATATCTTCATTGCCGGCTGATGATGGACGAAATTTCACAATAAGTAGTGATAGGATTACTATAATCTTACTACTCATTTATTATAAAGTGTATATGAAATTTTTTATTTTTTTATTATTATTTTAAGTATTCTTTTAACATCCTTGATCATTAAGAAAAATTTAAAAAAAATATATAATTTTATTAATAGTCACTTTCTTAACCATAAAGTAAAATAAAAAAAATTAAATACAAAAAGAGTAATAAATGGGTAGTAGGAATGTAATAATCCTATCATTATCTTATCACAAATACAACGGTCTTTTTTACTGCCACGGAAGGCTCGGCATCGTATGTTGTGTGGTCTAGATTCTAGGGCTCGTTTAGTTGTTAGATTGCGTTCAGTTAAGTTCAGTTTAAATTTAGACCTCTTCTAACATCTAAATATTTAATTCTTAAATCACTAAACTCATCTCAACTCAAAACATCTTTACACATGAGATCCACAATATTTTTTTCAACTCAATATCTTTTTATACGTGAGACTCACAACTTTTGTCAATTTCTCATAAATATATCTAAATTTATCTTAACATTCAGAACATCTAAACTCATCTTAAATATGTTCTACAGAATTCATTTCACCATCTCAATTCATTATTATTCATAAATAATTCAATTCAACTCAAACACTAAATATAGGCAGAAACTGTAAACTTCTGTTAAAAATATAAAAGTCTAAAGAATTGCCTTTTACCGTCCTCTTTATCATCTTTTACGCGGCATTTGAAAGGTAAATAAATAGTAATAAATAATTTTTTAATCATTTAATATCATATTTGAATATGAGAGGAGAATGATAATTAAAAAGACGGTGACAGTATTTATTTTAAAAAAATCACTAAATGACGTTCTTCTCGCCTTCTGTTAACCTCAAATTTTGCCATGTAACGTCACTAGCGACCTAATTAGAAAAACATAACATCAGATCTTTAAAAATAAACAAGGTAACAAATGACAAGAAAGTATTGACGTTTTACATTTTTAACTGTATTAAGTCATGCAACGAATAATGTTTTTAGACACCAAGCTTGTAAGTAGAAATATTTTAAAAGTACAAGATCATCAATAATATGGGAGAATATAATCGATGATCAAATAGGGGTTAAATCACGAATTACATTAGAAGCTTAAGTCCAGCATATGTAATCATTACTTGTTCTAAAAGTTTAAATTAACGGAAAGATCATGTAGATTTTATTATTTATTTTATATCTTAATACACCCCTTCACATGTGGGCCAGACTCTCTTTTAATGGGTGGCTCAACACGTAGAATATATAATTAAATAGGATAGAATGTAAAATCAGGATTCGGATTCAAGACCTCTGTTCTGATACTATATGAAATCACTCATTGTCCCAAAAGTTTAAGTTGACGAGAATAGATAGATTTTATGATTTATTTTATATCTTAACATAGCTTTCAAATATAGATGCAAATAAAATAATATTTATTTTGAGACGAGAATAAATTGTTGAGATCATTTATTCTATATCACTAATTGCCCCAAAAGATAACCAAGTTTTAAATCAAAGATCTTCAATGAAGTTGTATAGGTCTGAGTTCAATTCCCTCGACAATCAGACCACCTTTGAGATGCTCACCCTTCACCTCCTTTAAACACATCCTGACCTCCTCGTCGCCTTGTTGATCATTATAGAACTGTCCCAACTCAATCTCCATCCATCCATCTTTGCGCTCAACAGGAACTTGTTTCTCTGCAGAACAGAACTTTGATCTCCGACAACTCCTCACACAACATAAACGCTCCGAATTAGATTGTTTCTTACTGTCACAGCGACTTAGATACACTGTCCCTTGTGATTTGACGACGTTGCCAACTTCGAGAGAGACCTCCGATGGCAAAGTGTCTAAACCGTAAGCACGATTGGCAAAGTGGAGAATGAGATAGGTGCCATAGAGTGTTCTTGGTGATAGAAGTTTGGTGTTCAACAATCCCAGGATTTCCAGCCAGGAAATGGTCCTGAGCTCAGCAACTTCTGCAAATCTGAGATGTTGGAAAAAAAATGAAGAAATTTATGGAGTTAATGTCCTTTTGATTGATTTAAAACATCTGGGTTATTGAATACGTGCAGTGCCTTCAAAGATTGATCAAAAGCTAGCTAGGCTTTTGAAATCATTAGAATGAAGTGCAATTAAACCTTGATTGTGGAAACTGGGGTTTCCAGGACCAATATAGAGGATGGCTCGCCCACTTGATTGAAAGCTCCCTTGCACTCAACATGTAACATTTTTTGCCTGTTGATTTCTCTATTGAGAAGATCTGCAGCATTTAAAAGAAACAGTAACATTTTTTGGAAATTTGCTTCGATTTCCTTCTTGATCATGTGGTGCATGCCCTATGTAAAGGCCAGATGTGCATCCACAGGTGGTGGAAAAAATATGAACTTCGTTTTTTGTTTTTTTGTAATTCTCGAAGTTCATATTTGTTCCACCGCCTGTAAATGTACAAAGTAACCTTGATGAAACTATATATATATATATATATATAGTTTTGATCTTATTCTCAGGCTGCATGTGCATTCGTTGTCAAATGGACCATATTAGCTCCGTACGTACGCACGTAGTAATTGGACCAATGCTTTGAATACGTGATACAATGCCTTGAGAACAAGCTTGCAAGCTAATTACATTAATTTCCTTAAAAGGTATTGTTTGAAATCTAGGATCTAGTATATAAGAGGGAGACACATAAAGTAAACTCTACAATATTTATATAACAACTATTGCAGCTTGAAAAATTCAGTAGGACCGCTATATATAAATATTGTAGCGTTTATTTAATTAAAATGTCTGTTTTTCTGATCTCACTCTGAATTTTAGAGTTTGAACAAAAACTAATTTATATATATATATATATATAAATGAGAAACCCAGTACAATATGTTACCCAATTTTTCTTTTCCAAGTCAAATATTGTACATAATTACCAATATTAAGCAGAATAAATTAAGAAGAATAGAACGGGTCTAATATCTTGCTCTCAATGGGACTAGGCCAAGTATGTATATATATATATATATATATATATATATATATATATATATATATATATATATATATATGCAATATGCATTGAAGATATATAAATTTACTTAAACAAAGTGCAAAGATCGAAAAGACGTAATCAAATATCTTAGAGAAAGAAATAAAGAGTAATGCTACGTATAATCGTGTAGTGCGTAAATGTCGTGTATAATCATTTTGAAAAAAAGTATGGTTCATTATTAAAAAATTAATTTTTTTTATGAAGACCCTGTATTTATTCATTTTTTTTAAAGAGATTGTACAGTATTTATGCATTTCATGACTATAAATCATTTCTCAAAAATAAATAAACATATGAAATGAGTTTTATTACTACATGATCGTTTATTGAGTATTTAATGCTATCGATAGCTAAATATATATATATATATATATATATGTATTAGCCTAAGTTTTATAAAATTCGAAATGACAAGTCTTACTATGCTATTATTTTTGTTAAACATTTTTATAAAATAAATCATCCCCATAATAATAGAATTTACCTTTCTACCTCCATCAATTAGCTGTGGATTACTTAACCTGGCAAATAACTCTTTCTTGGACGAATAAACAAAAGGAGAGACCAATCTGGAGAGAATTTCTTCATAGTTTGGTGGCAGAAATTTCTCCCAAACAGTGTCTGAATCGGCCACGAACCGGATCGGTGAAGAGACCAGTACTGACCGGCACACATCTTGAGGAGATGTCAAAGACATAATCTGTGCAAAACAATCTTCAGGCAACTGATCCAAAGTGATTTCACTCATATTTTTAATTGACTCTGATCTCTTTTTAATACAAAGAGTAAAAAATTCAGTGAAAAATTAATAAATATTGTTTGTATCTGATGCATTCAAAGTCACAAACTCGACCTTCTTTATATACACATCCAGTATGTACCAAATGGTCCAACAGTATCGTTAATATGACGACATAATTTTTTGGCTCTCTTTAAAATGACAACATGAAGGGAACACATGATGAGGACATCTTAGAAATCCAAAAGGAGTGATTATTTCAGAGATGGGGATTACGTTAGGAAGTAGATTTTATTATTTATTTTACATCAATCTTCTTTACGTGTGGACCAAATTATATTCCAATAAAGGGCTCAATACGTAGAATATTTAATTCAACAGGATAGAGTATAAAGTCAAAAGTCGAATTCAAAACTTCTATTCTAATATCACGTGAAATCCGACTTGTTTCAAAAATTTAAACGGATAAAAAGAAATAAATTTTATTATTTATTTTATATTTTCACACGTTACAAGAACTGGTCAATGTCATATCTATAGATAAGTTAGAGAGGATGGAAAAATGAAAACCATAATTTGAGAAAGAGAGGATGGAAAGATGAGGATTGAGGACCACAAACATAAGTTTGGATTCTATTCAAAACTTTAGGATAACTTGGATACTTGAATTCTATTCCATTGGCTTTGTGTGAATAAATTATTAGCACATGAGTGAAAAATTCCTTCCTCCTGTCTTGTATTCCAAAAGAAACAGTCCTTTGTCTTCTTGTATAAAATGTGCACATTGAACAGAATTTTCTTTTTCTACACAATTCCCACCCTATCAAAAAAGGAAAAGAAACAATCAATTGAAACACACCTACTGCAGAAAAAGCTAACACCTTTGTATTATGCCCTTTGTACTTCTCTCTTTTATCTCCCTCACTTCAAAGCAAATTAACAATATTTCATTACTCTTTAGGCCTTACTTCAATTCCTTCAATGACTAGTCCTCCTTTCAATTGATGCCCCTTAACCTCCATCAAACTCATCTTCACCTCCTCTGAAGCATCACCACTAAAGAACTCGCCCAGCTCTATCTCCATCCATCCATCTTCTCTTTTACATGGGACTCGTCCGTCTCCCTCTCCTACTCTCTTTCTCAACATTTCGATGCGGTTCTTATAAAATAGGCACTCCATTTGCTGTTTCTTGTGATCCCCACGGGTTAGATATGCTGTGCCATTGAATAGCCTGTTCCCAACTGAGACTGATATTTCAGATGGTATTGAATCCAGCCCATATGCACGATCATAGGTTTTCAATACAAGATAAGCACCATATGTTGTGTTTGGTGACAGACTTTGAGTTCTGATTTGTCCATGAATTTCTAACCAGCTTGTTGTTCTGAGCTCAGCCACTTCCGAGAACCTGTTGAAGAAAAAAAAGGGAAAAAAAAATAAAAACATGAGTACTGCTGGATGCTTAGTTTTTTTCCTCATGATGCTAATATTATCAAATCCAAAAGGTAATTTTAAGAGAAGGGAAACCTTGATTCTGAGACAGATCTCCAGCTCCAACACAAGGGTTCGTCGCTCCATGTTATGGAAAGTTCTCTTGCAGACAGCATATAGGATATTTTGCCAGATGATTTGTCTAACTTAAAGCTCTGTATTATTTGGAACATAGAACAGACAGGGATGTCAGATCAGATGTGCATATAAGAGATGTACATACAACTGGTAGCAGGGGGAGATCTTTAATGCATGAGAACAGAGAAGGGAGAGAACTTTTAGACGGAAATCATTCTCAATCGTACCTTTTTGCCACCGTCTATGAGAACCGGATTGCAGAGAAGAAGAAAAAGCTCCTTCATTGCAGAAAACGTCAAAGGGGTGACCAACCTTGAGACCAGATCCCTATAATCAGCCGGCAAAAACCTCTTCCATACAACATCTGACCCTGCCGCAGAACGAAAGGTGGATGACACCATTGAAGATCTGCATGCGTCTGATGGAGAGGTGTTCGACAGAATTGTGGACACACAGTCTATTGGCAACATCTCTGCGTCCATCCCTCCTCCCATTGAATTTGACACAAAACTCCTGAGAACCAAAACCAGTAGGACAGGTCTTTGAGTTTTGGGTTTCTGGGTCTTAATTCTGATCTGATTGTGATATTTGTATACATTGATCGTATATATACACGAAAGCTTGCGACTTTTGCAAGTCTTGGTCAAGATTTTTGACACGCTGAATTAGCAAAGTGTTAGCATGAATCGGATTGAATCCGGGAAAAAGTTATCGTGTTTTGTATTGGATTTGACCATCGCAATCACACGGAGTATGTGTTAATTTATTTTCAAAAGAGTAATGATATATACACAGAAAATGGCAGGAAGTTTCACAGAAAATGGCTTAAGACCGTGGTGGTTTGAAGTCAACTTGGCGTCTTGACTTGAACAGGACAGCTACGTACACAAGTTGTTCCCCCAAAGGATCCAGCTGGCAAGTGGAGGTTTCAACCAAGAATAATTATTGGAAAATGTTTTGTTTGCATAACAAATGACAACCATTTGAGCAAATTGCAAAGCTGTTTTTTTTTTCAATTTTTGTTAATTTATCAAAGACAAAATCATTTATCTAACTGAGTTTTCTTTTAAAAATTAAATAAAAAAAATTGTCTAATTCAATCAAAATAGTTATTAATTTTTATGCCTTCTGACAATAGCATCATATTATTTATATTTCGAGAATTCTCAATATTTTTTCTCATCGTCCAACGGAAAAATTATCGACTAGAACAAAAAGAACAACCCGCCCGCCTATATTCTAATCTTAGGTATAAGTACTTCTATTTTTTAATGGGCGGTTTTAGGGTTTAAAAGAGTAGTTGATGATTTATCAACTTGAGGTGTATTTTCAACTTCTTCCAATAATTTAGCAATCAAGTTGCTGGTTAAAGGAAAGCAAACAAGCAATTAAAAATGGCGATGTTTTGTTTTTATGTTTGTTGGGTCTTTTCTCTCTCCAGATCATGTAATTTAGTGGAAAATTGAAGAGAAGCTGATTCCATTCGTTGACTTTAGCACTATATAACATCATGAAATGTCAAGTTAATTAGATTTATTTGAGGATAAGGGAGCCTCCACCCATTTGAATAGACATCGGGGCATAAGTCGGCAAACTTTAATTGGAGGCCCATTAAAATATCAATTAAACCCAAATATATCGGCCCACGAACTTGCTCTTTGGGTTGCATCCATCAACATTAAATAATACATTTCCTGATTTTCACATAAAATAATTTTATATATAACCGTAAAATACATAAATATTACGTAATTGTTTTGAAAAAGAGTATAGTCTACTATTAAAAAATTAATTTTTTTCGCATAAGTCTCATATTTTATTCAATTTTTCAAAATAATTACGCAACAATTACACAATTCACAATTGTAAATATTTTTTCTCTTTCGCAAAAGAGTTCTCTCTTCTCATTTATTTATGGTGTAAAAAATTGAAACCATTTTCGGTGTAAAGACACTATCCTTGTTGTACTAGATTTATTAAATAAGCAAATAAATAAATCTCTATAATTTAGTAAAATACCTCACTAATTAATAATTATGAAGAAGAAATAAAATACAAGTATTGTTCGCATCACAATTGTTCTCCGGTCGGATCAATCTGACCTTGGTTAATGAAGCACTGTTCACATCATAATATGTACTAACTACGTTTGGGACAATTCGACCTTATTTCAAAAAACACAGTCGTTCAAATCATATAATTCCGAATTAACTCCGTTTAGAGTGATGTATAAGTTCTAAACATACAAATTTTATATTGCTAAAAAAACGAGTGTCCAGCTAAAAAAGAATAGATTTTTTTATGCTTTTCATAATAGGATTTACCTTTTCATTAAAAAATTCTATGAAATTTATCTAATTAAGACATATACAAATCATTGGACCACACTCTATGCCAACTACAATGGGCCGTTAGGAACTTGAAAGATATTGAGATCAACTTATTTCAGTCTAATTTTAAATTAAATCTAACATTTAAATATCTAATTCATAAATTATTAACATCATTCAACTTAAAATCTTTTTACACGCAATATCTATAAACTTTTTTAACTTTTTATAAATACATCAAAACTCATCATATAACATAACAGAGAATAACTTCATGCAGTGTCTCCGATAAACCTTCTGCATTAGAAACCAATAAGAGCTTGCCACGTAAGGGGCACATGAAGGAAATTGAGGAGCTGCGCATACAGGAGATCAAATACCCCCATATCTGCTCTCTCATTCTTATATATGTTCAGTTTTCATGGTTCCCTTGTCATACATTTTTTATAGTCTTATTGGCGGAGATCAAAGAAATTAGTGAGAAAAAACGCAAGGAAGATGATGTGCTACTTGCTATTTCTGCTGGAAATAGACGACCAATCATTCTAAATTTGGAATTTGAGTACCCTAATCCAGACATCCATGAAGATCTATATCAGCTGATTAAATATTCATGTGGAGAAGTTTGTTACAACAGAATAGTCGGATAAAGTTATGAAGATTTGGACAACATTTTCTGGAACCCATGCTTGGTGTTCCTTCTCGACCTCAGGGTGTAGAGGATACCGAAGATGTTGTTAAGGCAAAGAGCCATGCAGTCAATAGCGATGCTGCAACTGTTGGGGAAACTGATCTCATTGCTGGTGGTGGCAGTGCCACTGCCATTAATACTTTACATTCCAATCCTTCCATAAATGGTGATGAAAGTATTCCACCAGAACAAGCAAGTTCTTGCAGGGCTTGGACAGTAATTGGGGATAATGGAGTTAAAGAAGAAAGTCCTCTTAATGTTGCACATATTGTACGTAAGAGTGATACTTTCTGCAACCCTCCAAACGGTAAAGTACAAATCAATGCATCTATGGCTGATGAACAATCTGGAGTCAGCAAGAAATATAACTCCAATGAACGAATAGTCAATTCAAGCATATCACTTGCCACTGGAGTGGAGCAAAGTAATGGAAGAACTAACATAGAGAACGCATCAGGTTTGCAGAATGCTTCCAACTAATTATGCTTGTATTAATTGACAAAATAATCTTGTTGAACCTGTGAAAGAGATTGAAGGAGAGAGAAAGAGAGATTAGGGATTTTGGGTTAGGGTTTTCGTGAGGGAGAGGGAAGGAGATCAGAGATCGAAGGAGAGAGAGGGAAGGAGAGAGAGAAAGATTAGGGATTTCGTGAGAGAGATTGACGGAGAGAGAAGGAAGGAGAGAGAGGGGTTGTCTTTCGGGAGGGATATCGTGAGAGAGAGATCGAATATGAGAGAGTTTCGTCGAGCTGGAAGGGAAACTAGTAAGGGAGATTTCTGATCCCCAGCTATGCGTCCGCACTATGACTATTGAGGAACCCTTACGTGGCAAGCTCTCATTGGTCTCCGATAAACCCTCCTTATAGGAGACACTACCCGAAGTGGTTCTAAACATAAAATTCGCTCCACTATCTCAACTCACTAATATTTATGAAAAATTCAATTCATCTAATTCCAACTAGTCTTTAATATACATATATATATATATATTAAAGAAACATCATTCAATCATGATCCATATCAATTTCATTCGAGTCAAACAGTAGTAAGAGTATTCTCATTGGATTAGTTAAAAGTTAAATCCATTGAAAATTTAGCTATTAAACCATAAAATTTGATCACATTGGAATAGTTAAATTTCAAATAATTAGAATTTAGCTACAGTCACTTTTAAAATAATTTTTAAATTTGAAAGGAACTATTCATTCATCAAATACATTTTATATTAATTATTTCTTTCCCCCTTTTATATAAATTATTTCTCTCCCTTTTAAATGAAAATTGAAAAAATATAATTAAAATATGATTTCTAATTAATATATAATATTATAAATAGTAAAATATGATAAAATAAAATAAATTTATAATTAAAAAATCAAAATATTTTTGAAATTATTAATTACTCATTACTATATAATGAATAAATAGATAATTCAATATAGAGATTTGATGTGAATAACTAAAATTAAATTCATCTTATATTATTTTATTATCATATAATAAAAAAATGACTATTCTAATATAGAGACTTATGTGAATGAAATAACTAAAAGTTAAATTTATCTTATATTCATTAAAAATGTATTTTAATTTTAGCAAATACAACGAGAGTGTTCCGAAAAAATTATATTCGTGTTGTCTCTTACATGCATTCAAAACTGTTCAATATTCTTTAACGAGAATCTTGACCATAAATTAGTTTCTCTTTGGCGCCTTCTCAGTTCTCTCTCACTCTCGCAGCTGGTCTCAGTTTTCCACGACTCCTTAGTTACCCATGGCCGTTACCCACATCCTTAAAACCCATCATTTCAGTATCCCCATTCTTCGCACTTCTCTCCCTATGTAACCTCACTTCCGTTTCAATTCAAAAGCCACCTAACTCCACCTCTATCCCTTCAAGAATTCACTGCCACCATAACCCACCACCATCACTTTCCAGAAGATTGTTTCTTCCTTCAGAAACAATGCTTTTGAAGCCATAGTCGCTGTCGATGGGAAATGCCACTCTTTCGGCAGGTATATTAGCTTTCATCATGTCCTTAAACCTATTAGTTCTCACTTCCTTATTATTATACACATTTTCGTGAGTAGTTTTGGTCTCTGTAGTTTGGGCTGTTTGTTGTTGTCCGGGGTGATGCTTCGGGTTCTTTAATGGAATTCGACTAGGCAATTGAGTTAGATCCCCGTCGAAAGGCATGAAGGTTATAACTTACATGGGATTCTTGGCAATGTGTCGTTGTTATTTGGATATGACCCGAGGAATAATAAATTGTTTATGTTTGATGTCAGGAATTTGGCAAAGGGGGCCGTCATTATACTCCCTTGATAGGAATTAAGTCTTCGCTGGTTCTTCTTTGTGCTTTTGTTTGCTTGGTGAGAAAATTTTGATAAAGGAAAGACGAGCAGAATTTTGAACATAAGAAGTCCTCATATTTAGAACAACGCAGAAAACTCTACTCAATTTTTTTTCTAATTCACTCATTTCTTCTTTTCCCATGACAAGAAGTAAAATAAAACACAGTGCTCAAAATGCTGTGTGGAGATCGAAGTGGGTGTCTTCTCCACAGGGTTTGAAGAAGGGGCAGAGCACTTCAGGTTAGATGTTGCACAGAATCCAAACGATATGGAGGAGTCCATATGGTTCTTTCTTTGTGAAAGTCTCAATTATATGGAGTTAATGAAGCAAGGAGACTGTTTCTTGAGGTAAGTTTTCCAACTGTAGAACTATTTAATCTAAATTATTTAGTAAGAAAATAAGATTACCTCTATTAGGCCTCCTGCATGCATCGAGTTTGACAACTCAACTCACTTGCTAACCAACCAATGGATATTCCCGTCCATGAGACATGATGCAATATTTGTATGTGTTTCCTGTACGCAAAATTGATTGGAGTAAAGTAGTAGTTACAATATGATTTAAGAATAGGGTTCAATGCCTAGGGGTCATCTCATTGGCAGCTAAGGAACCTGGTGTAAACAAGGAACTATCAACAAGAGAGCTCTTACAGCCGAGATCAAGCACTGCTGCGGAGAGACAGTGAAACCAAGCCCTTGGCACTTGTTAAAAACCATAGATAGCCTTTTAAAGCTTACAAAAAATGTCTGGATGGTTTGTTTCACAAAATCCCTGAGGTTGTTCCGTGAACACCTCCTCAGTCAAGAATCCATGTAAGAAAGCATTGGAGACATCCAATTGCCTTATATTCCAATTAAACTGAACTGCCAGGAAAGGAATAATTCATTTGGTAGAGTTATATAACAGGACTGAAGGTATCAGTGCTATCAACTCCAGACTGCTGTTCAAAGCCCTTGGAAACTAGACGGGCTTAATATCTTTCAATAGTACTGGCAGCTTTGCGTTTGATGTTGAATACCCACTTATTACGAATGCTGTTATGATCATATGGTCTAGGACATGGGTCCAAGTCCCATTCAACAATAGAGCTTCAAATTCTTCAGTCATTGCAGTTTTAATGAGGATCAGTGGCAGCTTTGGAATAACATGTTGGTTCTGTTTCAGTCATAATGGTAGAGTGCCACAGGTGAACATCAGGCAGAGTAGAATAAAATAAAATAAAGTCAGAGAAGTCTTTAGGCTTAAGAGAGCCAGTGTGTGATCTGAGTAGCATAGGATGATGGGTTGTATAACAAAATGTGGTATGAGAAATAGGAGAAGGGGAGCATAAATGTGTCTAAGAGGCTTCCATACCACAGGAGATAGATCCATGCAGCAGTGATCATATTGAGTCAGTGCAACTGGCTTCCTTTAGAATTTTCATGTCATTGGAAGCCTGTCAAGTAAATTTTCATAGCAAGATCTGTTGTTTTTTCTTTTTAATATTAATTTAGTAAAACTTTAACTGTTCCTTGCCCTGGCTGTTACAGACAGTTTAAAACTAGATTATGACATTTTATATTGTCTGCTAAATTGCAGCACTATCTAAACTTTATGTGTTTCATGACCATTGGAAATGCCAGAAATCAGATATGAAGACAAAGGCAAGAGACACAAACCATGATAGGTACTTTATAATCTAATACTAGGATTTTGAATATGAAAGGAACTCATGACTTTTGTCTCCACAACAAAATATTCCTGCCATGATTAGGATGGAGAAAGATACACATGTCTGTCCCTTGCAGTTTCCCTGTCTTGATTCGAGTACAAATTTAAATCACCAATGTCTTCCTTCTTTACCAAGTTGTTAATTGTTTGTAAATGGCATCTTATGTTTTCTATGCAATAATGGCTATGGCCAGCAACTTAGGTCATATTTGGTTATAACATTTTTTCAGAATTTTTTACGAAAAGTTTTCAACTTCAATCCAAATATTTTTAAATCTAAAAAATTATTTCTAAAAATTTTAAAAATCATTCAATCATTTGACTATTTTTTCAAAAATAAAAATAAAAAATACATGAAAAATATATTTTTCAAAAACTTTTATCCAAAATTTACTATTTGCTTGGACAAAACCCCCCCCCCCCCCCTAAAAAAACATATTTAGAAAACATCCCAAAATATTCGAACTTTGGGATTTATGTCCATGAAAGTTGAATGAAAAGAGAAGTAGCACCTGGCAGCAAACTTTTGAGAGAAAACAGAGTTGAAAATTGACATGCAAAATGTGTTACTTCTGGCTTTCCTTTTGTGCCAATTGAAAATGACTTCAATCATGAGCAACACATGAATATTTTTGGCAGTGGTGGGAGGTGGAAGGGGATGTCTCTTAGGAGAGGACCGCCCCCGAGCCACCTCCCTCGAGGTGGCGGATTGGACCGCCCCGGATCACAATTTCCCCCTTTATTGTATTCTTTTCAATTCTTAAGTGAGCTTAAAGAATACTTTGAGAGTATTATTTATACCTTTGTTGCAAGACTAAGAGATACTGCTTATAAATGTATGTGTGAAGGAAGAGATTCGCCAGCTAAGAACATCTAACTGGTAAATGGCGACTTTGAGTTTGGTAGATTATCATTGTTTTAAGAAATTGTTTTACACGTCAAATGTTGAATGGTTTACAAGTTCATCAACATAAAAATAATCAGATAGATTCATATCTTATTTTTTTTAATAAAAAATAAATAAAGCTCTAAGCAATAAAGTAATATAACAGCTTCATATGGTATCATGGCATGTTCATTCTGGTCATTAGGTTCTCTAATTTTTTTTTCTTTGGACAAAAAAAAAATCTCTCGAATTGATCTAAAAATCGTTAATTCATGCAAAAATATTTGAAACTTTATTGGTATCTTAGGCCCCTTTTGGATAGTGAGATCAGATGAGATAATTTTAGATGAAAGTTAAAAGTTGAAAAAAATATTGTAAGAATATTATTTTTTAATATTATTATATTTTTAAGATTTGAAAAAATTTGAATTGTTTATTATATTTTGTGTGGAAATTTAAAAAAGTTGTAATGATGAGATGAAACCATTTCGGTCACGTAGATTAGTAAAGAGAGGGATTAATATTGACATAAACCCAACCATCCAACATTTAAGGTATTTATTTCTGATATTGCTAGATAATGAAGCCGTGCACGACAAAGCTCGGATGTCACAAACTTATCAATAAATAATAAGATATTTGGATTATAGTAATGTTAGGCATGTGGGTACATTTGTAAGTTGCAGCAACAAATCCCAATCATACACTTTTTTTTAGCATATTCTCATTGGTAAGCACAAAATATCTGGATATTCTCTTTGTGATTCTGCCATGGCATATACCTTTGCAAATATCAGTTTTTGAGTCTCATGGATCTTCCTTGATACCACTGATCTTATTGACCAAATTACCCTGGTCAAATGGGCTCTATTGGGGTTGAAATTCTTGCTTAATTTTGCTATACATAAGTCGGTATATCAACACTATTTATAGTCGTATTTATTATAATTTTTAAAAAAATTAAAATATAAGTTAATTTTTAGTATAGTTGATGTGACAAATTTTCACATCAACCTTGTTCTGGGTGCGTAAAAAATAAGATTTATAAATAGATTTTCTCTAATTCTAATCCAAGATCAAAGCAAGTTTTTTTTTTTTTTTTACAAATTTTATTAGTGAGAATTACAACATATATATCTTGTTCATGAATTCGGGCCACATGAAAACCTATCTTTGTGGGAGAAGATTCCCGGGAATATTGAACGGGTGATTCGGACATTCTGCATTTTTAGTTTCTTTAAACTCCTTTTACAATATAATTATTATTAACTTCAATTGAAACCTATAAAATTATTTATCTAAAAAATAATAATAATATAATTAATTAACCAAAACGAAATAGGATGGGTTGATTAAAACCAGAGAAGCTCCAAACAAGAAATGATTAGTGCCACGAGTACTCGAAGGTCGTAATCTCCATTTCTCTCGTACACATGTCTCCAATGATAGCCTAGTAACATGAAAATCCGGTGTTAACCCCGGTTACACGACAACCTAAGAACTGGGAAGCTTTTGTTGCTCCGAAAAAACTATAAAAACCGCTACGTTCTTCTCTGAAGCTCTCTTCTTTTTCCTCACAAAGCGAACCTCCTCTCTCTGATTCTGTCTTTCTGTCTTCCAAAACACATGCAAGAGGTGAATTATATTGAGTTTGTGCGAGAAGTTTGGGATGTCATCGGAGAGGCTTCTTGCCAATGGTGTTTTACCGTCAGAGGCCCCTGTGATGACAAGGTCTTCGTCATCCCGGCAATACGGCGAGCCGGCGTGGATCTTCGAGGAGTTACCGAAGGCGACGATAGAGTCGGTTTCACGGTCCGATACTGGGGACATCAGCCCCATGCTTCTGTCGTACACCATTGATATCCAGTACAAGCAGGCACCAACTCTCTCGCTCTCTCTCTCTGTATTCGTTTCTTGGTATCTCTTGCTTTTGTTTGTTCGAGTCTCTTTACTGTTTGTTGGGAAACTGTGTAAAATAGTTGTGTAAGGCATATTTTGAGTGTGGGTTTTCTTTGTTTCTTTTCTTTCGCATATTATGGATTGTGTTTAACTGCAAAAGATTTTCATATAATGATGCATTAGAAATTGAAAGTTTGTTGCTAATATATGTACCATGTTTGATTAATTTAAGTACTACGAGTCTTCTTCTTTTTTTCCCCTTCTTTTCTTTCTAATTCGCGTCTGCTACGTTTGTTTAAAGAGATTTTAATAATTTCAGTCTTTTAATTTTTGTTAGTTTCTAAGTTACGAAGGGTTAAGCTTCTAGAATCTGGTTGTTTCCTGGCCTCAAGAACTTGGGGCAAAGTGTTCTTGAGGGAAAATAATAGGGCTCTAAAAGATCCCGGAAAATGCTTTTAATAACTACCGGTAAAAAAATGAAGAATGCTACTGAAACGAACTAGTACTGTTCAATTAATATTGAAAGTGACGATCTAACATTTTGATTAGATGTTACAAATAGGTATCATCAATCAATATTTGGCCTTTTGTTGCATCCCAATCTTATTTGCTGCTTTTCTTTTGATATTCTTTCAAGTTTAAAGACGTCCTCAATATTGTGCAATTAATGACTGTATTCATATTGAACAGTTCAAGTGGCGTTTAGTGAAGAAAGCATCACAAGTTCTCTACTTACATTTTGCTCTGAAGAAACGTGCATTTATTGAGGAATTATATGAGAAACAAGAGCAGGTTGGCCTAATATAATGACGTGTCCTTGATAATTTTTTTAAAATCATTTCTGGACTTGTAGGCTCCCCAGTTTCAAACTCCTTAATCCCTTATAATTGAATTTTGCTCTTGAAATAAGAGTAAACCCAGAATGTGAATGTAGTTTTTTTTGAGTTTCAATTACCTTTATTCTGTACATGTCACAATTTGCATTTAGTTTCTGATTGAAACTTTCGTGAAAGGCTAAAGAATGGCTTCAAAGCTTAGGAATAGTAGATCAGACAGCAGTAGTGCAAGATGATGATGAACCTGATGATGGAGCTATTCCTTTGCATCACGAAGAAAGTGTTAAAAATAGGTAAAGGCTGACCCTATATGGTCTGCTCTGTTTGGTATTTCAAACTGATAAAGCCTTTTTACCAGAGTTGCTTCTTGCATCTCTTTTGACGCCTAACAAAGGAGCTTTTTGGGATTTGGTTCAATATGCAGAAATGTTCCATCAAGTGCTGCTCTGCCTATAATTCGATCAGCACTAGGAGGGCAGCAATCTATTTCTGAAAGAGCAAAGGGGGCAATGCAGGGCTATCTGAATCACTTTCTGGGAAATATGGACATAGTGAATTCCAGAGAGGTGAAATTTCAGCATTCTTTGGTGCTTCTGATAATGAATCATATTCAACTGCAACTCTCTTTGATGGGGTTCTGTTGTTCTTTTGTCTGGAGAATAACTGCTATATGTACATGTTTAAGAATTGAAGTTACATCCAGGCCTTTCTAACATTACTCATCAATCTTTTATTTTTGAATGTGATTATTGGTTCCTTTTACCTTTATCTTTTTTAAACTCTCTCTCTTTAGCTAATTTGAGCAAGTAATGTGTACATCAATCAGTCCTCTACCGGGTTCCTGTCAGGTGATTTGACCTTTATGCCTGCTTCTGTAGAAATCCCAAGACAATGTGCTTAATAAACTAGGAATATGAATTTTGGCAAGGCCCCTTATATTCCCCTTTTATTTTTCCATTTTTGTGGGGTGGTAGGGTAGTGTCTGGATTAGGCAAGAATCTTTTTAAAACTTGATTCAGATCACACGGTTTTGACATTGCTTAATGAGTTCAGTAAATCTCACTACTTCATCAATCTTTTTTTCTTGGCGGCTTAGGCCATCTATCGTGACAAGTGCCTTTGGATTGTAGGTATGCAAATTTTTGGAGGTCTCCAAGTTGTCGTTTTCACGGGAGTATGGTTCGAAGCTGAAAGAAGGTTACATAATGGTGAAGCATCTTCCGGGGGCTGATTCTGATGTGAATTTTTGTGTGTTAAATTGGACTGGGTGTTGCCAAGGCAACTGGGAAAAGGTTTGGCTCTGAACTTCTGTCCTTGTGATCACAATTTTCCTTTTCTTTCTCTTTCTTTTGTGGGTCGATTAAGTTAATATTTTCCCCTTCAGAATGAAGAGCCAGGTACAGCCATGTGAAATAGAAACAACCTTGATTTTATGGGCCATGGAATAAGTCACTCAGCTTGAAATACTGTTACATGCCTCCACATTCTGGCTTGAGGCACCTTTTATACATCTAAAGACTGCAACATACCCCTGCTCAGGACTCTAGTTGTTTAGACATCAGTCTTAAAGCACTTTTTTATTTGTCTCAATTCACTCTCCAGCCTCGGCTACTAAGTTAATTCAACATGAGGGGGTGCTTGCTTCAGTCCATTTGTATCCTTCTCCAAACTGCATATTTGATGAGGTTTTATACAACTTTATCACACCAGTGAAGATATTGCGTTAAATAATTCTTCATGCCTGCTTCATAGGGGTCAAGAAAAATATCTAGCTCAAGATTAATGGGATCTGGAACTGCAGTAGGGGTCATCCTGACCATTGGCCGCCATCTAGCTTCCTCTATATTTCAATGATCTCAGCGATCTAGTTGGAGTGACTGCATAAGACTGAGTATGGAAGGGTAGGGCTGTCAGCAGCCTCTCTTTTAATCTGCTATTGGCTTCTAAACTTCATGGCGTTAAATGCTTTCAATTAGCTTACTTGATTATTGTTATTTCACAATCAACCAAGTTAAATCATGGACAATGAATCTTATATGAAAATCAAGTTGTGTTGGTCTTGGTTTGTAGTGAATAATCAATGCATCATTACAGCCAAAACGAAAAAAATTCTATAATTCCTGTTCACATAAAGTGTGTACATTTGATTGATATGATTTACCTTTCCTGCAACCTCTCTATGTTTTCTCTGATTAATTCTTAACTATAGTTTCAATCATTATTCGCACCTTATCTGCATGCAGGTATGGGTTGTTTTAAAACCTGGGTTCCTGGCCTTTCTGGATGATCCTTTTGACACCAAGCTCTTAGATATAATTGTTTTTGATGTCCAACCAGCCTCCGGTAAAAATGGGGTCTCCCAAGTACATCTAGCAAGTCCTATGAAGGAACATAATCTTTTACGTTATGCATTTAAGGTGAATAAGCTGTCTTTGTCTTTAGTTCTTCAAAGCTTAACGATTCTAGTCACTATGTAACTTATGCATCGGCACTGTGTTTGCTTTTGATTGACTTTTTATGAGTCTAATGTAATTGCTATCTGATAGTTATGGTAATCTATATCCAAGCAATTGAACTTTTTGCTGCAAGAGAATCAGATAGCATAAAAAATTGGAACTGCACGAGCAATTTCAAAGTTAGAAGATAATATTGGTTGATAGATAATTTTATGCACATTGACTGTTTGTGCTTAGTTACTTCTTTAGAAGTGTTATAAATGATATGGATGTTTAATTTTGTTGATTATTCTGAATATACCACCTTTACTTTTTCAAATTTGATTCTAATGACAAGAGTTTGGAAATTGTGGAAGATAAATTGTGGAAGTCGGAGCATAAAGCTAAGAACCTCAAGTATGGCTAAGGTTAAAGAATGGGTTACAGAAATCAACAAAGCTGGTATGAGGCCTCAGGAGGGTTGGTGTCATACTCACCGTTTTGGTTCCTATGCTCCTCAAAGAGGTCTGGCGGAAGATGGAAGCCAAGCCCAATGGTTTATAGATGGGCAAGCAGCCTTTAAAGCAATTGCTTCTTCAATAGAGAATGCAAAATCAGAGGTTAGATTTTTAAATCTGTGCTTACACGGAAGGCACTCATTTCATGTCAGTGTCTGATTCTTTTGACTGAAGGATTAGATTGTATGCAGATATTGATTACTGGCTGGTGGATTTGCCCAGAAATGTTTCTAAAACGTCCTTTTGATAGACATTCTTCCTCTCGGCTTGAGGCTCTACTGGAAGAGAAAGCTAAGCAAGGGGTTCAGGTGCAAACACAAATGATTCCATCTCATTCTGGATAATATACCGTTTTGGTTTTGGGCTGTTTTTCTGAAACATGAGTTACTTGACTTGATGGAGGGAGGGAGGGAGGGAGGGAGGGAGGGCCCTCCAACTCAAGCATAAAATAATTTTTGGGTCAACATTCATCAAGGGATGTTAATGTCTACTTTTAGACACGGAGATCTTTCTTGCTTATTATATACATTACTTTTGATGGTCTCGTATAGAACTGAAAATTTTTGTGGACTGAGTTAAAATGGATGCTTATAAAGTCATAATCAATGTAAATATAACATTTACTAGACCTAAATTGAAGTATGCTGTAGTTGTATGATCAGAATGTCGATCCATGCCAGTTTCTCTGAGTCAGATATGTGATGAAACTAGCAGACAAAAAATAAATATTTTTCTTAAAGGGAGACTAAAAGCTTAAATTTATCACGTCATGAAGTTTGCATTTATTGTAGGATGAATTTTGTGAACGGGAAGGTTTTGGCATCACTCTCATTCTGTTTCATCATTTAGGGATGATACTTGTATGTGACGTTCTCTGGTTATTTGTTTTAGAGGAGTTCATAGCATTCAGTTGTTATGTGTGTTTTAGCCTTCAGTTTAATAGCAAATCTATCCATGTAGTCATCTGTTCTCATCGATTAGTTCATTCCTAATTGTTATAGACTTATCGTTTCAATAAAAGTTATCTTTTTAAAAAAAAAAAATATTAAGACTTATTGATTACGAGTTACAAATGCTTGCAACAGTGATTTGGCTGACTTGATTTTCAGAGTCAGATATCATTCTTCTGATAAAACATGAGGCTCGCCTTGAATATTTAGTCACTTCTTTTTATCAATTGATCTTGTTTCCCTTCTCTTATCATGTTTGTTTTTATTTGTTTTCCTACTTCTGTAACAATTTCCATGTATTTTGAGTGGATTTGTAAATAATTTGCAGTTAACAATTTGCAATAACTATGCAGATTTACATACTTCTTTACAAGGAGGTATCTCTTGCCTTGAAAATCAACAGTATGTACAGTAAGACAAGGCTCCTTAACATCCATGAGAATGTGAGGGTATTGCGTTATCCAGACCATATCTCCACTGGAGTTTATTACTGGTATGCAGTTTATGGAAACTTACTCAGAATTCTTGTTGCCATCTATGGATTTACTCTCTACTTAGAAATTACAATTACCTTGATTTCTTGCAAATGCTCATCAATTCTGGTTATATACAGGTCGCACCATGAAAAACTTGTGATTGTTGATTACCAAATTTGCTTTATTGGAGGATTAGATTTATGCTTTGGCCGTTACGACACAATTGAGCACAAAGTGGGTGATTATCCTCCTCTTACATGGCCTGGAAAGGACTACTATAACCCAAGGTACTTTACCTCTCTTCTTACATTTGTAATGACTCGGAACATTTTGTACAAGATGAAGCAAATATGATTCTCCCTTTGCTGTTTTATGGTACAGATATGATGCATTTAGCTAATTTTTATACGTGCTATGCATCTACAGAATTGTCTAATTATATATTTAACACTCAAAATATAAAGCTCTGTCCATATTAGTTTATATCACCCAGTGTGATTGTTCATATATGGAATCTATCTAAAGTTTCTCATTGCTGTTGGTATGTAGTTAATAGCTCATGCTAATAAATTCTCATCTTCTATTCTGTGTTTTTTTTTTTTTTTTTTTTACTGCGGGGTGTAGAGAATCTGAACCAAATTCTTGGGAAGACACAATGACAGATGAAGTGAATCGTAAAAAATTACCTCGTATGCCATGGCATGATGTCCATTGTGCTCTTTGGGGACCACCCTGTCGTGACGTTGCCAGGCACTTTGTTCAGCGCTGGAACCATGCTAAGGTTAAGATTCTGTTAATGATAATCTCCAGGTCAAATTAACTTTTATATAAGAGTAATGGTAGATGTACAAGTTCTACTGCATAGGCTTTAAAAACTGATGTATCACTGACAGGAAGTTAAAATGAAATAGCAAGTCAAACCAATATTTAGTACATTGGTGATGTGTTACCAATCACATGATTATTGTAAGATTTGTAGTAAGTTTTTCATTTTTCTTTTTATAACATAATGGAGCATTTATTCAGAGAAACAAAGCACCAAATGAGCAAACAATTCCATTACTTATGCCTCACCACCACATGGTCCTCCCTCATTACATGGGAAGAAGCAGAGAGAGAGATATTGACAAGAAGTCAGATGAAAATCAGAAAGGCATCAGTAGGCAGGACTCTTTTTCCTCACAATCACCATTGCAAGATATCCCATTGCTTTTGCCTCAGGAAGCTGATGGACTAGCAGCTTCCAATGTAGACTCAAAGTTAAATGGCCTGCATATGAATCATAACCTTGTTGATCAGCCAAATGGAGAACGTGGAAGTTATTCATTTTCCTTTCAGAAGTCAGAAGCTGAAGACTCAGCCCCAGATGCACGGATTAAAAGCTTTGCATATGACCTTGACTGTATGGATCTTCAAAGTGAAATGAATTCAGATGTAGTGGCACACTGTGGCATGAAAGCTTCGGATGAGTGTGAAACTCCCAAGGAAGGTGATCATGACGTTGCTGCTAATGACTGTGTTGGTCCATGTACTTCTTGTCATGTTCAGGTTAGCACTTTTTTATCTATGCCTCATGGAGTCTGCAAACATAATATGAGTTCCATTCTAGGAAGTAGTAGACCATTTATTGTTTATAGTATTAGCCATCCACTTCTGCTAGGCACCAAGCATAAATTCATAAAAACTAGCCAAATCTAAATCCAGGCTTTAAAAAATTATAAATATTATCATTATGAATGCAAAGTTATTACACGATATTACTTGTTTACTGTTATATTCTCCTTCCATCTTGATGTATCTCAATTTCCCTTTTTAAAATTTTATCTCCTGCCTTCTTTATATACGTTATGTGGTGTATAGATAATCAGAAGTGTCAGCCAGTGGTCTGCTGGGACAAGTCAACCCGAAAAAAGCATACATAGTGCTTATTGTTCTCTCATTGAGAAGGCACAGCATTTTATCTACGTTGAGGTATTACATTTTGTCAAAGCAGCTTTATTTTTGGGTTAAAAACTAATTGGATTTCTCTTGATCCTACGTATATTCACAACTTATTGCTAATGAAAAATTTAATTTGAGCACAGCATGTTAATAATATGATTGGTGGATTGTGTTTTGAGAAAAAGGATAGTCTGCAGAGCAGTTTGATTTGTCTTTTATTGCTAGCATTTAACCATCTTTATTGTTTGCATGCTTCCAGAATCAATTTTTCATATCTGGACTTAAAGGGGATGAGATAATACAAAACCGTGTCCTGGAAGCTTTATACAGGCGTATTGTGAAAGCACACAAAGAACAGAAGTGTTTCAGGGTCATTGTTGTCTTACCACTCTTACCTGGCTTCCAGGTACTTACTCTTGGTATTATTTCTTAAATATTGAATATTAAGTTCCGATACTTAAGTCTTTTCTTCTGTTTTGAACCTTTTATTGCAGGGGGGTCTAGATGATAGTGGTGCAGCAACTGTTAGAGCATTAGTGCATTGGCAGTATCGTACTATTTCTAGAGAAAAGCACTCAATACTGGATAGGCTTAATGTCCTTCTTGGTCCTAAAACCCATGATTATATTACTTTCTATGGCCTGAGATCATATGGCAGACTTTTCAATGGTGGTCCTGTGGCTACAAGTCAGGTAATGTCTTGCTCTACATGCCTACATGCACCATGCATGACAATAGGGCCTCTCCACATTTGATTCCATAGCCTCCCATACTTGCTTTATAGATGCACCTGGACCACATGGCAAGTGGCCTAGGATGCTTTACAACTGGATCACAAATCAGGGATAACACCTCCAGATTCTGGTCCCATGACCCCAAAATGGGTTGAGGTGTTGTCATCCCAAAGTTGCATCTCTATACTTAATAAATAAGGCCTAGATTAATGTAGGATTGTTTTTCATTTTTTTTTTTCTCAAACAGTGATGATTCCCACGAATTTTTAGCTTGCTTTTCTTTACATATCCTCACTCTTATGCAGGTTTATGTGCACAGCAAATTAATGATAATAGATGATCGCATTGCCGTGATTGGATCATCCAATATAAATGATAGGAGTTTGCTCGGATCAAGAGACTCTGAGGTATCATTTCTACTTTGGCACAATAGCTACCATAATGAGCATATGAAAGAGTTTCAAATCTGGAGTACATTTACTGAATTTTTTCCTTGGGGATCTAAGCCAAGAATATAAACTCTTCTCAGATTTAGGAGATGCCAGGGAACTGTTATGCTACATTCATCCATTGCCACTCAACACGAATGCAATCTTCTATTCAAATACTTGAGATAATTGTGGAAAAAAATTAGAATTTGCGATATGTTGTCAGAATATACTAGTAAAAGGATGAGTTCTTTCAGTTTCTGCTTGAGAAGAAGGAATGGATTTCTCCTAGTGTGTGTTTGATTTAATGTTTTCAAGAATCGTGTCACTTTCTCTTGGAATATGCTGCCAGTACTCAACTAGTTTGGCATATTTCTTGGATGAAAAAAAGAATTAGATATCCTCTAGAAGTAGCATAATCCAAATAATGCTAGATATAAATTTGAGAAAATAATGACTAGATCAAATTTAAAATAAGAAGCCAAGTCTTATTGATTTATTTATATGAAGATGGTGTTTTAATCTTTTCTCGTTTTGTGAGAAATAATGTAAATTGAATATATATTTTACTATATGATTGTTGTTTCAGATTGGAGTCGTCATTGAAGATAAAGAGTTTCTTGATTCATCTATGAACGGAGAGCCTTGGCAGGCTGGAAAATTTGCTTATAGTCTTCGGTGTTCATTGTGGTCCGAGCACCTTGGCTTGTCTGCAGGAGAGGCAAGTAATATTAACTAAACATGCATGTTTCTGCACCCTTCTTGCTTCCACAAAGTTTCAGAGGTGATATGTAAGGCCTGCTGCAGTATAAAACTGAATGAGATTAATGTAATTATAACTCCACTATCAAACATACTTAGCACCGCCACCTATTCATCAATTAACTAGTGATAGTTATATGGTGCACTAATACCATAAACTCTTTTTTTTTTTTTTTTTTTTTCAGATCAGTCAAATCAGTGATCCACTATTAGACTCAACATACAGAGATCTGTGGTTAGCAACTGCAAAGGTGAAATTTGCTTGTTTTTGTGAATGTTCAGTTAGTTTCAGTGGGGTGTATGTGTATTGTGTGCTGTATGCATATGAAATCCAATATCATATTCATATACATGTAACAAAACTGACCCGTACAACTCCCACACACACACATGCTGGCAATCACAACACATAAATTAATATGTTAAGTAAAAGTCTATGGTAGAATGTGGCCTTGACATGTGTTTTTTCTAGAAAGTTTCATTGTAGCTATAGACTAAAGGATTTTTCCTGGTTGTCTGGATTTAATGACTTGGTTTTTCCCCATGCAAGTCTTGGAGGAAATTGGGCTACTTGATATTACAGTGTAGTGTCTAATGTAGGTTAGTGGCATCTTAAGAAATGATCTGTATGTGGAAAAGTAGGCTGTCTCAATCATTGTTAATACTCCAGATTAAGTATCGAAAAATGGTGAATGGGATCTCACACTGTCTGGGGGAGATGTTCTTGTGGTTTATAAAATTTGAAAGGACTCTAATTGTAACCTCGACTATTTTTTTTGGGATTATAGTGCAAATATGACTAGTATTTTCTTGTGTGTTGTTGCATATGGTATGTGAGCCACCTAGTAAAGCCAGCCCATATTACTGAAACACTCAATAACATAGCCTTAACAAGATAGTCAGGAATTCAAGAGGGAGAGTTTGTAACTCCCGATTCCCATGCGGGGAAAAGGAATAGCTTTATATTACTTTACATTTTTTTCCCTTTCCACTGATAGTTTTTCCTTTTGCTACACTACCTAATGAACATGCTATAATATGTGACAGGAAAATTCCATAATCTACCAAGACGTCTTTTCTTGCATTCCCAATGATCACATACGCTCCCGGTAAGATACCACCATGAATTTATATCCTTTTTCCTCTCGCTTTCCACTCTCCCACATATGTTTAATCTCGCTATCAAACACAGAGCTGCTCTCAGGCAAAGCATGGCCCATTGGAAGGAGAAACTAAGCCACACCACCATTGATTTAGGAATAGCCCCTGAAAAGCTAGAATCCTACAACAATGGAGAACTCAAGTTAATAGATCCAATGGAGAGATTGCAGTCTATTAGGGGACATCTTGTTTCCTTCCCATTAGAGTTCATGTGTGAAGAAAACAATATGAAACCAGTATTCAACGAGAGTGAGTTTTATGCAGCTCCTCAAGTATTCCACTAAGGAGATAGGAAAAAAAAAATAGTAGATACAGAGAATATATATAAATATATATTTAACAAGACCATTATTTTACCTATCTACGATGTAGATAATCCCATTTGTGATAGAGAACAGGAATGCCAAGTTGCTAACGGAAGCTACTAACAGAAAGTTGACAGCACTCACAATATTTTGTAGATGTGTTGGGTAAAATTATTCAGAGTGCCACATTGGCCTTCATGTAATATCTACGACTACTGGAATTGTAAAAACTAAAGTGTGTGCTGTGTGTGTGTGTGTGTGTGTATATATGTATTCTTTTTTCCATTTATTATTTTTTTTGTAATATGTGTGTGTATATATATATATATATATATATATATAATATCGTTTTCATATTCTGTTTTAGTTTTTCTTATTTTTGTGCTGGAGTTTGAGAACTAGTACATATTTTGGCTTTCAAATCCCATATACTGGTTCTGATCCTAAACTTCCCAGATAATGAGGCGATCTTGAATCTTCAGATCTCGTTGTGTTTGATAAGTGTCTGAGAATTAGCTTCTTTTGGTTACAGAATCCGAGTCTAAAGTAAGGCACGACGGTTAAAGGCTTAACTCTTAACATGCAGTTGTAAAGCCAAAATAATTAGTGCCAAAAAGGGTGGTGTTGAGAGTAGCAAACGATTCTCGTAGTTTGACATTTTGACTTCGGATGAATGCCAAAATAATTCATACGCGAATGAATGTCAAAAGGGAAGAAAGAAAATTGCACCAGGCTTCTTGTTTGGAAGATTAGATGTCGTTTTGCACATTTTTCTGTCTGCAATAGGCCGGGTTTCAACTGCAGTGAACTGCGTAACCAAAAGTTCGTAGATATATAGCTGTAAAAAGAGAGAAACATATCAGATTTTGGTTTCCTTTTTCTGATTATAAATATGTCTTTATCCATTTAGCAAGTTTTGATCAATGGTCTTGTAACTTAGTGTTGTGTAATGTTGTGCAAAACACACACATTAATGGTGGCAAATAAAGTAAAAGCAATCACAATCAAGCACACGACGCACAATATACGTGGTTCGACAAATTATCTACGTCCACAGAGTTGCAGAAATCTTGTTAACTAGAAGAGATTACAATTACTCTATCTCAACTCACACTCTCTAGGGATTTTTGTTCTCTCACACTATATGCACTTACTTGATAATTGTTCTCTCTCAAAATAGGCTGAAAATCGTACAAAACAAATCAAATATGACATATATATATATATATATCAAATGGCGTTGGAAACCCTAATTTGGCAAAATTTGAGTTCTTCGCTAGAGCGGCGCGTCGAGCACGCATCAAACGAACAACATTGGCTCGAGCGGGAGGTCGAGCGAACACTAGAGTTTGTGTCTTGCTCAAGCTCACTGTCGCATAGGACTAGAGCGAACTCGCTGGTTGAGTTTCACTCGAGCCCACTGTCGAGCCCACGCCAAGCAAACACGTGTTTTTCGATTTTCAGCTCCAAAACCAATCTCCACATACACCCCAACAATCTCTCACTTGGAGACTAGGTCTGTACATGCCAGTCATTATTTCCAGCCAAGCCCTATCATCTTTGCAGCTTACAGTTCCTATCTTCAAGCCAGAAGATGCACTGAAGTCAAGCCCGACTTCAGTCTTCCGTGTACATTGCCCTTAGTCAGCACATCTATTAGGCGACTCACAACTCCCATTGCACTAGGATTATTCAGTCTCAAACCGATCTTGGCAACCTTAGCCAACTTTCTCAGGCTTTCATGAGGAACAACAAAGCTGACTCTCTTTGCCTTCCTCACTTGTTTCACGCAATCAAGCCTGCATTTTTGCACTCTTGTATTTTCCTACACATCACTGGACCAGCGCACCTTTAGTGATCTTCCAAACTTTTCCAGAGAACACTAATGCAAAACCATTGTCATCAAGCTGTCTCATAGAAATAAGTTTATTCTTCAGATTTGGAACGTGTCCGACTTGCTGTAAAGTCCACACGCCCCTGTTTGGAAGTGTGATGTGCACATCACCCACTCCCACCACATTCAGTGTCTTTCCATCAGCAGCATACATCTTCCCAAAATCACTAGCAACATAATTCTGCATGATTTCTCGATGTGAGGTACTATGGAACGAAGCCCCTGAATCTAACATCCAATCATCAGTCGGACTGTGCACTGCAATAAGTAAGGTATCATGAATTTCTTCTGCCACTACATTCATCGCATCATCCTCAGCACTTTCTTGATTCCTACAATATTTCTTGATGTGGCCCAGCTTGCCAGCACGTGATCTACTGCCCAAATCTTGTCTTGCTCTTCCCTCTACTCTTGAAGTTTGACCTGTCATGTCATCTATCCCGATTGTCAACATTCAGGGTAGATCCTGAACCCAAGAACTCACTCGAGTCTCTCCTACGTATCTCTTCAACAAGGACCATGTCACGTATGTCGTCGTAGTTCAGTTTCATCTTGCCGACTGAACTACTCACAGCCATCCTCATGTCTTCCTAACTATTTGACAACGATACCAACATAATCAATGCTCTAATCTTATCATCAAACTCAATCTCTATAGAAGACAGTTGATTTGTGATCGTATAGAATTCATTCAAGTGTTGGGCTACAGACATACATTTCTGACATCTTCAGATTGAACAATTTCTTCATCAAGTACACTTTATTGTTCACCGACGGCTTTTCATACATGCCTGACAAAGTTTTCATGAGACCTGTCGTGGTTCTCTCCTTACTGACATTGTGTGCCACTGTTCTGGACAAAGTCATCTGAACAAGCCCTAGAACCTGTCGATCTAACAGGGTCCAATCAACATCATCCATGCTCTCCGGCTTTTTTCCCAACAGGGGAAGGTGGAGCCTCTTCTCATAAAGATAATCATTGATCAGCATCTTCCAATACCCAAAATCAGTGATGTCGAACTTCTCGATCTTAGGAGCATTCACTTTATCTCTGACCATCATTCTCTTTCAGATCTGACCTTGGCGCATGATACCAGTTGTTGTGTAATTTTGTGCAAAACACACACACATCAACGATGACAAATAAAGTAAAAGCAATCACAATCAAACACACGACGCATAATATACGTGGTTCGGCAAGTTGTCTACGTCCATAGAGCTGCAGAAATCTTGCTAACCAGAGGAGATTACAATCACTAAATTTCAATTCACACTCTCTAGGGTTTTTTGTTCTTTCACACTATATACACTCACTTGACAATTGTTCTATCTCAAAATAGATTGAAAGTCATACAAAACAAGTCAAATATGACATATATATATCAAATGGCACTAGAAACCCTAATCTGGCAAGATCTATGTTCTTCGCTCTAACCGTGTGTCGAGCGCGCATCGGGCGAACAACATTGACTCGAACGAGGGTTAAGCAAACATTAAGGTTTGTGTCTCGCTTGAGCTCACTATCGCGTGGGACTCAAGCAAACTCACAGGTTGAGTTTCGCTTGAGCACATTTTTAGCACATGTCGAGCAACACCTGTTTCTCGATTTTCAGCTCCAAAATCAGTCTCCACATACAACCCAACACTCAGGATCGGTATAAGAACGTAACTATTTTAAGATGGTCTCACTATCCTAAATTATTTATAAATTATTCATTATTTTTTCACTATTATTTCATTACTATTTTACTATTATTTATAAATTATTTTTTTAATATTTACATATATTTTCAAATATTCTTAATATTCAAGTTAAATTCTTTATCCTGGGAATGACAGGGACTGTTAACCTAAACAAGAGTTGCGTTTGGGTAGTGAGGTATTCTAAAGTATTCTGTGAATAGTAGTGAAAAAATAATTAAAAAATAATGATAAAATATTGAATAATAGTTAATAGTAGTAAAAAGTAAGTGAAAAGTAATAATAAAATAATAAAGCGAAATGCTTTGCAACGGTCGGGCTAATAAACGCCTAAGAGCAACCTCCATTCAGTGGTTGCCACGTTAGGAAAAACACAATAAGAGAAATAGGCTTCACCACACAGAAATGGTTCTAAGCACCCACACAGAAATAGGCTTTCAGCTCTCTGCCCCTCTCTTCCATCTCTTTGCACTGCCGCCCAAGACCAAACTTAGTTCCACCGCCATCATCTCAGTCCGACGCCAACCATCTATTGCCTAGCTTGGTTTTTTAGACCACCTGACCCTCACAGATTGAGCACCATCTCACCCACAGGGCCACATGCACCACCGTCGGCCACACGGATTTCACACCACCACCACACCACCCTAGTCAACAACTAATAGTTTTTCATGACTGACATTGGGGACTTTGGTGTTGCTCAGATAATTTTTACCATTCCCAGTACTCAATCAGCATTCTAATGGGTTGAAATATATGTGTTTAATTAAATGTAGATGAGAAGATGAAACTCGATACAAAATGTAATTAGAAGGGAAGGGAATCTGAAACCCAAAATATATAATAGATTTTTGTGTTCTGGAACTAAGGAGCATGATTCTATGGAAGCTATCTAGAGTTGTATTTTCCACTATATGTAATGTGGTCACTTTTGGTCACCATTCATTCAACCAAGCACCTTTTGCAAGCTCTAAAACTTTCAAAAGAGTATGTAACACAATATGTCAATATATAGTACTTTAGTGACTCACAAAAAAAAAACACTGATGCCTGGATGGTAACTCAAAACAGGGGCGAAATTGGATCATTTATAATTTTAATAAATATAAGTCAAATACACAATCCAAAATATTAAGTAGCATCAAATATATAGAATAAGGATAAGAAAAGTACGAACTTAGTATTTTATTGATGTTCGACTCACTACTTAATGGTGAAACTATACCAGATATATCACCATTGATGACAGACAAAAGATGGTTTTAAGATTTTCTATTTAAATGGTGAACCTATACTAGAGAGGGAGTTCTAGGGTTACCTCTGTTCGATAGTGGCTAGTACCAGTCCTTCGTCCTCGGCTTGGAGATAGACGGAGACGAAGTCATGTGAGAGGGGGTGGCATGCGAGAGGTGGGTGTCGTGGGGGGTGCGAGCTCCAGCCGTGCGAAGGGGCAGAGAAGGGGGGTGCAAGAACCTTTGTGTCGAAGGGTTTACATGTTTTTGAAATACACGATAATTAGATGTAGTGCAACCACATGATAATTGTGATGGAAAGTGTAGGTATCAGTTATTTAGTGGTGGGCTTCTCTTAGACTATTAGAAGCCCGACCGTTTTTAAGGTTTTCTCAACAATGAATAGTAGCTTGACACCCAAAATATTCGTTCAGAATGTTTCTTTGTCGTGCTGCCAAATATGAGGTCCATATCGATTCGAGTCCATTCATTCACTGTCACAACTTGTCATTACAGGTTGTGTATTTCTTCGCTTGTGGCACAAAACCAGTCGACATCCCATTGTTGGTTGGCATAAAGAAGTAACACGTCTAGTTTCATAGTCAAATATGTCCTAAGATTGGCTCCGCCCTACACGCATGGTCTGGCCATACCCATCATGCAATGCCTTCTGGTTTACCATAGGGTGTGGGTGTCGGCTAGGTTAAAATAAAAAAAATAAAAAACACACACGCATCTAACCCTGTATAGTGGCCCAAAATATCTGCCCCTCCAATGTCTAATCTCATCAAAAGTCAGTTTTAAGGATGCCTTACAAAAGCGTGTATTTCTTTCTTTGCAATTCAGCCTCCTATTCAAGATTTTTATTCAAATACTTTAATCCATAAAAAAATTATATAAAATAAATCTATAAATTTTATATAATTTTATTTAATACGTTAGATTATAAAAATATTTTTATTATAAAATAAATTTAATATATTATATAAAATCATATCAGTTTCTGAATTTATTTTAATGGAGCTGTAACACTTCTCAAAATATTAAAAAAAATAGATTTTTTTTTTTTTAGTAAGGGTTCATGATCCCTGCACATATATATAATGTTCCAAATATTTTTTTTAACATCCATATATTTTGTGCCAATTTTTCTTGATTTTCCAAAAAAAAAAAATATTTGGGATAGAGACTAGAGAGTACTGATAAATAATTCTTACTAATAAATAATCCAATAGTGAGGATTGTATCCTTCTTCTACACATTGATTCACACGTGTATGAATGAATGCCAGGAAAATTTTTTTTTCTTTATCCGAAACTATCCAATCAAAATTAATAAATAGATTCTCCTTACTTTTCCATCTAATTTTTTATTTTTATTTTTTTTCAACCATGAAGATTTTTTCTTTAAATTACACAGTAAAGAGTGAACCTGGCCAAAGTGCGCAGCTTAGAACATTAGTAGTGACTTTTTCATCTTCATCTTCATCTTTAAATTTAAAAAAAATATCTTTAAATTCATCTATAATGACTTATGCATCTTTAAATTTTTGCATAGCTATAAATAATGTTTCTTTAAATTTAAAGAAGCATTATTTATTCTTCAAATATTATTTTGCTATTTTTTTTTCTTTCTTATTCATTAAAATCAATTTTGTACAATTTATATTAAGATGATTTTGATACATAAATTTGTATTAAGTTGATAATACAAAATGAATGTTAATTGTAAAATATATATAAAAAAATAATTTTAGGAAATAAATAAAAAATAAAAAAATAATAATATTTTATTATTATTAAATTCAAAAATGTATAAATCAATGTAAGAGTTTTTTTTTATATACAAAATCATTCTTCAAAAAAAATAATTTTATATATGAAAGATACATATTACACTGCCAATGCTCTATTACAGCTATCTAAATTCTACCCAAACCCAATTGATTGAGTTTGAGAACACGTGATTGTTTGGACGTCGTTATCCAGTGCACCCACCGCCCCACATGTGATTGTTTGGTCCTTACGTGGCATCCTTTTATTTGCCACTATTACGAAAGTTTGGAGGACTCTTTAGTTTGACTCGTCAGCCATGTACTCTACCTTTGCACCGACCTCCATCATGTTGTCTCACCGCTACAAGTAACACGTGTTCCACGATATCACACGTGTTCCATCATGTCTAACCTTTTTTTTTTTTTTTTTGTTAGATCTGATTTTTTTTTTTTACAGAATTAAACTTATTATTAAATTTAAAATATTAGACCTAATTTATAATAAAATGAATCTTACAATATGACGTATACATCAAATCATATAAGTTTGTATTATAAGATTTATTTGCTGATCAAGTATTTTTATTTATTAAATATTGAATCCTTTATTATGGACAAATCAGCTACTTATATAATTTGTTCAAAAAATATTGAATATTAATGAACTATTATAAGATTGGTATTTCTTTTAAAAAATAAACATAAATTTTGAATAAGAAATCATAAATAAGTTGAATTCATTATTATTAGAGCTCAACTAATCTCATAGGATCTAAGAGTCTAACAGCTTGATGACATATAGTCATGTTCTTCAAATAAAAAAAAAAAAGACATATAAACTATGAAGGTGTGTCAATTAAAAGCAATCTGCATATAATCATAAAATATATAAACGTCACGTAATTATTTGAAAAGTGTAGATTTTATTATTAAAAAATTAATTTTTTTATATATATCTCGTATTTATATAAATTTTTTAAAAAAATTATACAATATTTATATATTTCACAACTATAAATATCATTTTTCTGTAAATTAATTCACCGTAACCTTTCCCATACACGGGAGATAAATATTAGGTACTGCAGAATCTATGACTCTGTAAAATTTGGGCCCACAAAAATATGGGTCGTGAGTAATTAGTGGGTCATCCGGCACTGACAAAGACAAGTTAGTGGTTAGCCATAGATATATTTGGTGGGGATGGGCCCATCTGATCATGACCCTTCCCTCCGCTCCATTATTATACCTAAATTTTACTTCTACTACCCTTTTGTGGTAGTGGGTTTAGGGAGGAGCTGTCTCCGTAAACTTCTATTTCTGCCATTTGAGGGAAAAAAAATAATTATACTTTATATCCTAAAAATTAATATTTGATACTCTCAAATTATTATTTTTTTTTTAAACTAAACTTTACTCTCTAACTCAATTTTGACCCAAAACTTTCTAGTTATTACGCCACCCCCAACAAAAAAAAAAAAAAAAAAACTCAAAAATAAGGACTCTAGATCATATTTTCACCGGAATTGGCTTCCTCCTCATTTCCTTCTTCTTCCATTCACCCACATTCTCTATCAAAATTTCTTTATTTTATTTTATTTTATTTTCTTCAAGGCCAAAAAAGATAGATCTACACATTTTTGACAATTATCGAGAGACACGCACGTCATAGACAAATTCATTCACAAGTTGAAAATCATTCAAAGGAAATTGGTGATTTTACAAAATCAACACCACTCGCGGTTCTCATGCACCGCTCACATCTATGCGTGGTTCTCACATATGTGGATGAAAAGAGACAAATGTGTTACCTTTACCGGCCGTCACAAATTTCAAAGTCTACTGGAGTTGATCCAAACTATAATCCATCATTTTTCACATCTATCTTAATGTTTTTCTTTTTAGTTTTCTTATTGTTAATTAAAATAAAAAAAGAGAGTTCCTCTCTCAGACGTTTGTCTGTAGAGGTTGAATCATCTCTTTTTATGAAGGGTGAGGTTAAGTCTCTATTTAGACAGAGTATGTTGTCTATTAGATGTTTGTTTGTAGAGAGTATCAACAATATTGAAGACCAAACCAATCACAAAATGAAATAGTATACTGGTAGAGCTCCAAGTATATTATTTTAGTTTATAATGTCATGTTTGATATGAAGACATCCTAGAATGTATCCGCTCATAAATGTAATTTTTTCTAAATAATAAATAATGACAGTTTTCCTTAAAAAAAAAAACTCAATTTTGACCCTCAAATTGAAATTAAAAAATATGTGACAGAATACAATCTTAATGGTGAGTATAAAGCATCATTTTTTTTATCACATAATCAATAATTCTATTTGAAAATCTTTACATAACACACCATTCACGTAACATAATTTAATTTAATCAAATAACACGATTAATAAAATCTCTTCAATAAACAATTTGCAGGAGTAGTATATAATATAAATATAATACATAAAAGTCCATTCAAAGAATTATTAGTTATTTCCTATCATTTATCTATTGATTATTTGAATTATCAAAAAATATGAAACTTTCAAAGACCTACGTACTAATATAAAGAATTTGTTTCAAATCATGCAAACTCACAAAACAAATAATTTTCTGTTCTGAATTTATAATTAATTTAATCTATTGTGATTTGCTTCTAAACGTCAGCTTTGCAAGACCTACTTATAAAATAATTATTTCACGCCAACCACTAATTCATTCACTTTAAAATAAATATATATATATATATATATATATATTACTATATTAATGTATCACTTCTGAAATAAATAAATAAAACAAATGGTAATGATTTTTTTACAGGAGATTTTTGGATAACATTAGGTTATTATAGGTATACATTAAAAATACAACATAGCATCGTAATCTCCTCCCTGCCACCTAATTAATTATGTGTCATTTTAATATTATATAAGTGGTGCATTTGTGAATTTATCAATTTTATCTTGTTAGGTCATGCAAAAGGCAATCCATATTATATGTTCTAATCATATATTATATTATGTACTATTTTAGAGGTTTTATGTTTCTTAAGATGCCATACTTATTTAAACAAAACTTCTATGTGCAGTCACTTTTGTGTATTTTTTGTGCACACCACTTATGTGATTGATTGCATCACTTTTTTAATATAAAATAATTGTTTTAGCCGATAATATTAGTGGAGTGCACAATGAATATGCAAAAGTGACTATATGTAGCATAACTCCAAGAATTTTCTACTCATTATCCTCATACACCACACAACACAATTATTATTTGATTTTTTTAATTTTTTTTGGTTTTATTATTTCTAAATTAATTGATTTCTTCTACTCATCATCCATACACCACACATTTAATAAGAGAAAAAAAAATCAAGTGTAATGTGTGGTGTGAGGATAATAAGTATAATTTTTCTACTTACAAATACGTGAGTTTTACTACTTACAAGTCAGCGTGTAATTATTTATTATTGTGAAATTCATTTCAATTATAAAAAAATTAAAAAATTAAAATATTTTTACTTTGATTGAAGTGAAAACTAATATAATATTATATGCATTAATAAACAGACTTATAAATAGGTTATTTTATCATTTGATTTGCATTTGCTTCGGAAAAAAGACTTGAACGGTTTATATCATTAAATTATTTCATGGAAAATTGAAGTAATACGTTGAACATATAAAGTTGAGATAATTGAAAAGCACTCTGAGAAAAAATCTTAGCTCCCAATTATTATAGATGAAATTCATGAATACCGAAAGAAGAATATTTAAAAAAAAAAAAAAAAAACAGACGACACACATTATAATAAAACTTTTCCATTTAATTGAATAACATAATTTCGCAAACTCTTAATCTTGTTTGGATACAGAAACTGTCTTATCTCATCTTATTTTATAATTATAATTTTTTTAAATTTTCACACAAAATATAATAATCAATTTAACTTTTTCACATTTCAAAATAATAATAATATTCTAAAAATATTTTATTCAACTTTTAACTTTAATCTAAAACTATCTCATCTTATTATTTAAACGGGATCTTATTTTGTTTTATTTTATTCATATTTTTGTTTTGTAGTGCCTGTGGCTACAAAGACAGGATGGCATTGAAACCTATATTTAAGTTTATCCTCAATTATGGATATGATAATATATATATATATATATATATATATGTGTGTGTGTATATATATACCGTATAAATTAATTTCTTTCGAAGCTCAGCCCCCACCATAGTTGACCTTGACCATGTAGTTAACAATTGGCGTACACCAAACCAATAAAAAAACTCGTTTTCCAATTTGAATTGGAAGGGAAAAAAAAAAAAAATACACACATGTGAACCCATCTCATTATTTATATATATATATATATAGATAATTAGTATATTGATATACTAATTATGTTATTGGTGTTGAAGTCTATAACATTAATTAATAAAAAAAATAACTCCCACGATATTATGGTATAAATTTAGTGCATTCATTTAAAAAAAATCACATAAAAAACTTAATTTTAAATAATATATTTTATTTTATTTTTAAAATAAGCAGCCACACTCCTTTTAAAAAGTATATATTCATAAATAGAAAAATTCTATGAATAATATTGATTATGACATAATATTTCTTTTATTTAAAGAAAAAAAAATCTATTTGCAGCCTTAAGTGAAAAATTACTAATGCAATTTTATTGATGAATTGAAATAAAAGAGAAAAAAATCATTTTTTTAAAAAAATATTATTATAATTTTTAAAATTTTTGTAACATGATTGTATGAAATTATTAACAGTCCCGTTTAGAGAAAAGCCACGCGAGGATACAATCATACAACCTTTGAACTTCCTTTTTTAACAACAGAAAAACACGCATAGATACAGAGATAGATTACGTACAGTGATTGTTGTTTGTATGCAGAAAAGGGTGTCTTGCTGTGGCCTTGTTTTCCTCTCCTCGGTTAAATTACAACCAGACAAAACACGTTACTAGTACTAATATGGATTGCCATGCTTCTCAATCTTCCTTTCTCATACTCTCAGCTTGGCTCGTCGGAATTCCGTCACATTCCGGCAAGGGAAGCCCATTTCCAGCTGAATGCGTCAGCTTTCGGCTCTCTAGCTAGTTCCACGTTATTCAACCAAGAAGTCTCTGGAAACTCAAGGTCTTGTTCACATATGGATTGGTTTTGTTTTTGAATCTGTTAAAGGTCTGGATTAGGTTCTGGAAAGAAAACAAGGGAAAGTTTCGCCTTTTGTTGTTGTTTTCGCTTGGCTTTTGGCGGATGAGAAGCCTGGCTCTGCTATATGTGTTCTCTGTTTTGCTTTTCTTCTGGGTATTTTTTTGAATGGTGGCAAAATTGGGATGAAATTAAGTTTTCAAAGAATCGTGCGCGAGTTCTGTTTTGTGTGGTCGGTAATGGATGGGAGAATCGACTTAGCCTGTTTTCGTTTTCTTTATCAAATTTCTCTTTCTGGGCTTTGTTTGGTCTCCGAGAAATTGAGGCAGGAAAGAAAGAAAAAGAAAATTCTTCTTTTTGACAATGGTTGTTTTTAAAGAGTAAAAAGGTCATTTCAGTCAAGTACGAAGCTGTCTTGATTGCTGTTTAATGGGGTTTGGGCTCCTAAACTCCTAAACGATAAAACACCTGAAGCTTTAGATATTTTGCTTCTGGGTATTCGCACATTGTCTCAGCATCCAAAAATAGATCCAAATGCGTTTCGGTTGGAAGCTGAGAAAATTAAGAAAAGAAAATATGATGATCGAAATTCGTTCTGCCTTCCATTTATTTTTACTTCTCAAGGACGGAAGCAAAAAAAGAGAAAATATTCCCTTTCATTTACCTTTTTCTTAGCTGCAAAACAAAGAACTACAAAATAGCCTGCAAAGTTGTAGATTTTTTATTCATATTTTAAAGAAATTTTAGCCAGATAGTTTAAGAATTCTACATGCAATGCTGGAATTCCATGTAAGAGTATCGGTATTTTCTGCAACGGCTTTCAGATTCAAAGTTTTTTGTTTGTTTCTGGTAAATAAATTCTGAGGTTCTTAGCTTTCTGAGTCAGATCATAATGTCCTTTAGTCACTGTATGACTCAATTAATATACTTCTGTCTGGTCTCAAGAATGGATGTCGGATAAAAATATAGATAAATATTTCTTCCTTGCGAATATTTAAGCATTTTCGTATCTTTGAACTCATTCTTCCCATGATCCCTATGTCCTTTTATTTTATTAATATAAATTTCCTATGTACAGATTTTTGAGTCTACAAAAAGGAAGAACCAAACCTCATTAGCGGGTAGTGGAAATTGAATTTTGAGGCTGATGGGACATTTATCCTCCATGTTCAATGGGCTGGCAAGGTCGCTTTCTTTCAAAAGAGGGAGGAAGTCTGGGAATTGCAGTGGAAGAGAAGCCGCGGAGGCAATGGCTAAGGAGGCAAAGAAGAATGACTTGATTTTACGCACTTCAGGGTTCATAAATGCTAATGGATCTAACAACTTTGCCTCAGTTTTCTCCAAGAGAGGCAAGAAAGGAGTGAACCAGGATTGCTGCACTGTGTGGGAGGTAAGGAATGATTAGAAAGTTGGAAGATTTGTTTAGTATTTTTTAGCCTAGAGCAGGAAAACTAAACGAAAATGGGGGCTTAAAATTTTTTGTGTCGGATTCAATAATCTAGAAAACATATTGGGTTCAGTTTCACATTTTCATTTCCTTGTGTTGTCAATTTGATGGAACATTCTCGCTTATATTTATTGATAGATGTGAACAATGTTGGTTTTGGTTGTAGGAATTTGGGTGCCAAGAAGACATGATATTCTGTGGGATTTTTGATGGGCATGGCTCATGGGGCCATTTTGTGGCTAAAATGGTCAGAGAATCGATGCCACCATCTTTGCTAAGCAATTGGCAGGAGACACTTGCTGAATCTTCTCTTGACCCAGAATGTGATTTAGAATCTGATAAAAAGCATCATCGGTTCGATATATGGAAGCATTCCTACCTAAAGACTTGCGCTGCTATTGATCAAGAACTTCATGAGCAATATCGTAAAATAGATTCATTCCACAGCGGAACAACTGCACTCACACTTGTTCGGCAGGTACTTTAGATTCGCAATTCTAATTATAGACTCAACATGTGTGAATGATAGTGAATATAATATAGTGCCTCCCTTTTTCATTTGAGAATGAAAAAAATGGTAACTTCTCTTTGTAATCTGTTGTCAGTTCACACATCCCTATTCCTAGGACAAGCAAAATTGACAGCTTCTTTATTCCAGGGTGAACTCATCGTTGTTGCAAATGTTGGCGATTCGCGTGCTGTATTGGCTACCACTTCAGATGATGGAAGCTTGATTCCAGTTCAGCTTACTGTAGACTTCAAGCCCAATTTACCTCGTTAGTCTCAATCCATGTTTATTTACCCGGGGAAAAGAGAAAGGAAAGCGAAATCTAAAGCTATGTTTATTTTGTTTGCAGAAGAGGCTGAGAGGATACGTCAGTGTGAAGGGCGGGTCTTCTGTTTGCAAGATGAGCCAGGGGTGCACAGGGTCTGGCTGCCGGATGAGGAATCACCAGGACTGGCAATGTCTAGAGCCTTTGGGGATTACTGTGTAAAGGATTTTGGACTAATTTCTGTGCCGGAAGTGACACAAAGGAGTATAACCAGCAGGGATCAATTTGTCGTGCTGGCAACTGATGGGGTATGCATTAGACTCTTCCTGTAGATTTGTTCTTTATGCAGAATATGATGTATGCTCATCAGAAAATCTTGAAGAAACTATGATTTTAAAGTTATGATTGTTGCCATACTTTGTTTGGCTAGGGCTCTTTGTTCAGATTTATACATGTGCCTGTATGGAAGAATGAAGGCTGGAAACCTGAGGTTGCTTTTATAAAGAATCAAATTCTCAGTAATTATAATTGGAATGTTTGTGTCATGAAAACCCAAGCGAATGTGTGTCTAGAAGTTCTGTAGGACTTAATTTGCATGATAATGCTAAGACTGCATTAAGATCTTTGACTGCTTTTCTCTATCAGGTATGGGATGTCATCTCCAATCAAGAAGCAGTAGAAATTATATCTTCAACACCAGACAGGACGCAATCAGCCAAGCGTCTTGTTGAGTGTGCCGTGCTCGGATGGAAGCACAAGAGGCGGGGCATTGCTATGGATGACATTTCAGCCATTTGTCTCTTTTTTCACCCTTCTCCTCCATCCCTGCAAGTGCACCCTCTTGCTCTACTGGAATAGTATTGAAAATGTCAAGTTACTTGCTGTGTGTTTTGCAATGTAATCTTGATTTTGAGGTAGTTGATGAGCTAGAATTCTTGTGTGAAGATCAAGATGCTTGCATTTGCTAGTCAAGATATAAATTTATGGGAAAATAATAGAGATTCCCCACGTGTTTCCTCTCCTTTTTTTGGTTTCTAATTTTGAGCTTTAAAGCATAGTCCGAAATTTAGAGCTTAAACTGGGAGGAAGATACATATAGAAAGTGAGCCACGTGGCATTTATATTGCAATTTTTTTTTTTTACATATAAATGTTCAATAAATATTATGAAATTTATTTGACGTGTTTATATTTCTCCCATTTTATCTCTAATTTCAAACGAAAACTTTAGAAACTTGAATGTTTCCCCTTTAAATTTCAAAGAGAAATTAATTGAAATTACAATTTCATTTCTAGAATAAAAAAATAAAAAAACCATAAAACCAACAAAAAAAAGCAAAGGAAATGGACCAATTGGCCATGCAGTGATCTCCCGTAGGCCGTCACCTTGCATGGAGGGGGAAGGGTCTATCCTGTAGAGGTACTCAAACTGGATCAGTGATCGATTTCTAGATTTCGTTCTAAACTTAATTGGTTACTTCCAATTACGTAAATCAATACTTCAAATCTCACTCAAAGGTAGGACATTTTCCATTTTTATAGAAACTTTTCTAGCAGAAACAATGGTATCTCCAATTATAGCCCTTCTGAGATGTAAAATATATCTTTTTACATCGTGCAAGAAGATGGATCCTCCACCCTGTACAAGTAATGATCTCGTGGTAAGATATTGGCAATTTTTTGTGTGTTTTTGAGTATGATGCATGCATTTGCTAGTCAAGATACACAAACTTAATAGGGAAGCATGACTGTATTCCAACTTAGAATTTAAAAAATATATGTTTGTATTGTCTATTCAGGCTCCATTGTAAAGAGGAATATTAAATGGGTTAGGCTATCCTCATGGGAAGCAGCAGCATGTCACAGTACGTACTAGTCTACACTTTCTGCACTATCACCAAAAGGTAGGCTGCATTAGAAAATAATATATATGCTGCTGCTGTTGCTGTTGTCACAGGTTAAAAGCTATTTGCTATTAAATTCAAGTTTGCTTGACTTGAACCCTAAAGGACAAATTGGCTTTAAGAGGTAGTTGCAATTTTGAAAAAGCCTTCCATTTGGTTGAATCTGAAGGGAATATTGGATTTCATGTGAGACAACTTTACATCAGTAATTTAGAAGCATCAGCTTGGAGTGTGGGGTACCCAAGTTTTGAGTAATATGATTCTGGTTGCAACTTGTGCTATATATAATGTGAGTTTTTAAGTGCAACTTGATGATCTATTAGGTTTTGGGTACATTCTCCAGCAGTTTGCAAGAGATCTAGATTTGATTATGCAGAATAGTTTCCTGACAGAAGAAGAGCCAAAAAAATGTTTGAGTGGTTCTGGATTTGGTAGCCAATGGTTTGTTCAAAACTAGATCCGTGAATGAGACTCAGCACCTTGTTTATGTTATATACCCAATGGTCTAGGTTACTTGTAGACAAATAAAAAAAAATTGAGTATTATTTTAAATTCTTTCGTTTTTAACTATAACTAATTAAGCATGCACGTGTAAGGCACGTGCTTAATTCCTCGTTATTGATTAATAATTTTAAATTTGAAAAATTAATCTAAACCTATAGATTAATAATATTAAATTGAAAAAAAATAAAGAGTTTGACCTAAATATGTCAAATCCATAAGCAACAATGTTAAGCGAAGTAAGTTGACGTGCATGCTTTTACATGCATTCAAAATTCAATAATAGTATTTGGATGCTTGCCCCCTGCCTGGGGGGCTAGCACTTTTGCTATCCTAGTACTGTTTGGGATGAGCATTTTGATTTTTCCAGGATACTCACTGAAGTTGCGAGGTTCATGCCTTTCACGTTGCTAGCCTAAGGGAGAGCGTGAGCACTTTTGCGCTCCACGATGCTCGCCGAGTTGGTGAACACTTTGCTTTTATTGGTTCTCGTCTAGAGCAAACACTTTTTCTCACCTTGATGCTTGCATGGTGGGTGAGAACTTCTCTTTTCCTTGTTCTCGTATGTGGACGAGCTCTTTTTCTCTTTTTGGTGCTCGCATGGTGGACAAACACTTTATTTTCTAGGTGCTTACCAAGGGATGAGCACTTTGCTTTCCCACATTGCTTGCCAAGGTGGCGACCTTTATAATACTTAAAACATTGCTCACCTTGGAGTGAGCACTTTTATTTTCCATGAAACTTGTCGAAATTGAGATGTGTTGCTCGATAATCTCAAGTAAGAGGATTGTCCTTGTTTGATGATCCCAAGCAAGCATTTATTTTCTTTCTATGCTTGATTATCTCAAGTAATTTCTTGTGAAGATCGGCCTTGCACAGTAATCCTAAGCATGAGTACATGTTTGACTCCTCCTATAAAGATTATTTAAAATTTGAAGCATAATAAAACAAGTAGTGATATTTTCAAAATACCACAAGAGGCAAGTGCTCAGAATTAAGGGTGCGCAAGGAGTGGTCGGACCCTTGGCTGAGCACCCTAAGCAACTGGTATCAAACAAAATCCACATTCAGGGGAAACCAATTGCAAGACTTCTAGGATACTCTATAAGCCACTAAAATATCTGTCACGACCTCATAATCGTTCAAGCATTCATTTCTCTTCTTTAACATCACTCTTTTCTTTCTTTTGACAAAACATGATGTTACTTTGCGCTCCACGGCCTCTCACTTTTACGCTTGAATATTAGTTTGTGTAATGTTAAAATAAGAGGCAGACAGTCAAAATGAAGTTCATTTCTGACTTCTTCTGACACTTGCGGTAAGAAATTTGAGCGAGAAAGTGAGGACCAAGGAAAAGATGAAACCCCATATACCTAAACTTATCCTTGACGAAGAAATGCAAGAACCATTTATTATAGGCACTTATAATTAAATAAAATGTAAAGTAGAATTTGGCACTTCGAGGGGCCACCGTCCTCCAAATACATAGACACAAAGTGGATGAAATCTGATGTTCTTCATTAATGATCAAGTGCAATATTTATAAACATCATTCAACCCATACTTACTAGACTAAGGAAATAACTAACGACTTAAAATGACTTAACTAACCCACTAACACATAAACCCAACTTCCTAAATGTGGCCCATGACCAAGTCCTATTAAATAAAAAGAAATAGAATAAGAATTTACATGCATAACCCGGGACTAATTACAATTGCCCCTTCCAACGTAGCCCTTAGACATAAGCCCAATCCCTAGAGCTTCTAGAACATAACATACTCTTCCCCTTCAAAGGACCTTGTCCAAAGGGTTAGGGAAGCTCATCACTACCAGACCTTCCATTGAATCAATACTTCAACTCCTGCAGTACGCTCCTTCTTTATCAGCCTTCTTTCGATTATCCTTTCTAGTTTGGGCACTAGGGTTCCTTCAACAGAGACTCAAGGAAGATAGGGAACAACCTAAACATGAGCTCCCAATTTCTTTTTAAGATAAGAAACAAGGAAGACGGGGTGGATGAGGGAATCTTCCTGCAAAGCAAGCCGATAAGCTACCTTCCCAATCTTCTGTGTAATCTGGTATGGTCCATAGTATCATGGCAAGAGCTTGAGATTTTGTCGTGCCATCATTGACATCTGACGATAGGGACGTAAGCGAAGGTAAACCCACTCCCCTTCGCTGAATTCTCGATCTGTCCTTTTCTTATCTGCATACCATTTCATCTTAGCTTAGGCCTCTTGTAGATTCTCTTGGACTAGGGTTGCTATAAACTCTCTACTCTTGAGCTTCTTTTCGACTGCTTGAACTCGAGTAGATCCAGGCTCGAATGACAGCAATCGTGGCGGGGGTTGTCCATAGACAACCTCAAAGGGGGAGATCTTGGTCGAAGTATGTTCTGATGTGTTATATGCATACTTTGCGAGAGGCAACCATCTTACCTAGTCTCGAGGTCGATCTCCCATGAAGCATCTCAAGTACCCCTTCAAACCCTTATTCATGATTTTGGCCTGCCCATCCGTTTGAGGATGGTATGCAGAATTAAAGAATAATTCTGTCCCACAGATTCGAAAGAGCTCCTTCCAAAAATGGCTTGTGAACGTGGGGTCTCTGTCACTAAGGATTGTTTGGGGCATTCCATGCAAATTGAATATGTTGTCCATAAAAACCCTTGCGACTGTCAGTGTTGTATAAGGATGTTTAAGGACATGAAGTAAGCATATTTGCTCAATCTGTCCACAACCACCATTATCATTGTGCGTCCTCCTGAGAGGGGAATCCCTTCAATGAAGCTCATGCTTATGTCAACCCAGTTTCGCGAAGGAATGGGTAAAAGTTGAAGAAATCCCGCTAGGTGAAATGTTTCAACCTTATTGCGATGGCATGTGTCACATTCTTGAACAAAGACTCTAACATCTCTGTGTGAACCAGGCCAAAAAAAGTCTTTTTTAATTCATGAATATGTTTTATACACTCCTATGTGTCCCCCTAATGGACAGATATGGAACTGTTGCGGGATCTGTAGCTGGAATGGCACCAAGGTTCCCAAATGTAGCCTGCCTTTGTAAATGAGTAGTCCATTGCAAACTTGGTAATGAGAATGATCCAGGGCCCCTTGATGGTAGTTGTTGATTAGCTCCTGCAATTGTGGGTCTTGGGAGTAAGTTTTTCTAAGCTCTTCTATCCACTAAGTTTGTAACATACTGACTGCTTGGATTTGCATACTTTGTTTGGTGTTTGGTGGAATTGATTCTGGTGTATGGTTGGTCTGTTGGGTTGTCTAATGGTTGGTGTTTGGGTTGGCTGGGAGACTTTCTGGAGAATGGGTTTGGTTGGGGATGGTTACTCGGGATAGTGCATCTACTACCTTGTTTGTCTTCCTACTTTTGTACTCCACAATAAAATCATAACTCAATAACATAGAAATCCATTTCTGCTGGGCAGGGGTTCCTACACGTTGTTCCAACAAATATTTCAAGGCTTGCTGATTAGTGCAGACCTTGAAATATTGTCCTGCCAAATAGTGTCTTCATTTCCTAACTTTCATAACGACTGCCAACAGTTCTTTTCCATAAGTAGATAGTGTGAGACTTTTACCTTTTAAACATTGACTAAGATATGCAACTAGCTGCCCTTCCTACATTAGTACTGCTCCCAAGCCTTCTCCTGACGCATCACATTCCACCACAAAAACTTTTGTAAAATTCGAGAGCCTTAAGACTGGGGGGTCCATCATGGCCTTCTTAAGTTGATCAAAGGCTGCTTGTGCTTTCTCTATCTAGAGGAAGAACTTCTTCTTAAGTAGTGCTAGAAACATATGAAGAATTCCTGCACAAACTTTCTGTAGTAACCAGTATGTCCTAGAAATTCTCGTAGAGCCTTAAGATTAGTAGGAATGGGCCAATTCTATATGGCTATAATCTTCTGTGGGTCAGCTTTGACTCCTTTGGAAATTAGATGGCCCAAGTATTCCACCTCCTAGCTGCCAAAAGTGCATTTGGAAGCTTTTGCAAATAATTGGTAAGACTGTAAAGTCTCTAGAACAGTATGCAAGTGCTGCAAATGCTCCTCTAGATTTTTGCTATAGATCAAAATATCATTGAAGAAAACCATAACAAATTTCCTTAAGAAAGACCTGAAAACTTCATTCTCAACCATTGAAAAGTTGATGGAGCATTGGTGACCCAAAATGCATCATCAAAAACTCGTAATGATCAGCATGGGTTCTAAAAGTAGTTTTTAGAATATCTTCGGGGTGCATTTTGATTTGGTGATACCCCGAACACAAATCTAGTTTAGAGAAAATTATAGCCCCATAAAGTTCATCAATATTAGGAATAAGATACTTATCTTTTATTGTACCCTTGTTGAGAGCACGATAATCCACACACATGCACCAGCTTCCATTTGCTTTCCTAACAAGCAAAATAGGCGAGGAATTAGGATTTTGGCTGCTTCAAATTATGCCACTTTGCAGCATCTCCGTCAACAATCGTTCAATCTCATCATTCTGGTAATAAGGGTACTTGTAGGGCCTCACACAAATGGTTTTCGAACCCTCCTGTAACCTGATCTAGTGGTCATGACTCCTCGGTGGAGGTAGTCCATTGGGTTCAGCAAAAATGTCCTTAAATTCATCGAGCACCTGCTAAACTACTGGTGTAATGGAGGTTGTAGGTTTTTTGCCAACTTCCTCTATCATCTGAAGCCATATTCCTCGTGTAATACCCTTCTTAAGCTGCTCTATGTGGTCAGAATCCTCTACTGTTCGAGTTGGTAACTGTATCCCTTGTAACTTGACCGCAGAATTTTTAACAAAGAATTACATAGTAAGATCAGTGAAATTCCACAAAATAGACTTGAGACTAGGGCTACAAACGAACAAAGTCGCTCGTGAGTAGTTTGAGCTCAACTCGTATATTCTCGGTTCAAACTCGGTTCATTTGATAAATGAGTTGTTCGCGACCAATAATTCGAATATTAGACGAGCTAAACTCGTATAATCTCGACTCGACTCGGTTTTGGCTCGTGAACAAAATTCGTATAAACTCGACTTGACTAATTTTGGGCTCGTTATAATACTCATAATATTTCTATATATATTCTTACATATATTTTTTTTATTATATATATTTTTATGTGTTATATGTATTATTTTAGATACTTTGTATATGTAATATACTTTGTTACATTATGTATAACAAGGTTACGAAAGAATAATGTTGAGTATAATAATGTATTAAGTTCACAAAACAATTATTGAGTCAAATGTTTATAAAGAGTAAGCAACTTTAATTTGTTTACGACAATTTCTTATCTAATTCCAATTTAATGATTTGGCCATATTTAGTATCATATCATGATAACTGGATATTTTAATATTAAATTAATAACTTTATTATGTATTTTTTTAGAATCATGAGCAATAATTGTATTAGGCATTCTCGTTATAAGTCTAATGTTAGTGCTCTGCCCAATACTTCACTTCCCAATACGTATGACCTAATACAATTATTAAATTGATGCAACAGTTCATATGGCCAAATTATTAATTGATTTGGCCATATGAACTGATATAAATAGCGTTAAGTGATGTCATATGTTGGGAAGTGAAGTCTTGGGCTTTTCTCAACTTAACACTTTTCACAATTTCTTTCTCTTCCTTCCCAAACACAGGACGACGCTTTCCATTCTCAGTTTTTGCTTCAATCTTCTTCTTCATGCGCATTTATGTCCAAGCTCCAAAATTTTATTGAAAAGTTGCAAACACTCCAAACCCTCACTCCATAAGTCTTTGACTCTCTACTCTTCTGGTGTTTATATTCTTCTAAACAATCCAAAATCTTTTTTTTTTTTTTTTTTCATTCTCTTGTCCAAGTCATAGGTTCAATTTTGGAAGCAAATTTTGTTAGATCACCTCATGCTTGGGTAAGAGTCTAACTTGATCGATAAAAAAAAAATTATTTATTTTTCTCTATTTCTCTAATAGATATTTGATTAAATGCAACAGTTTTCATTCTTTAGTTTTGTATTAGTGGCTTATATTCTCTTTAAATTTAATTACTTAATACAGAATGCACCTTTTTGTACAAGTTTTAGGTTATAATATTATAAATCATATGAATATTATAATATTCATATGATTTATATTTGTTGTAAACTTACACGTTCCTATCATCTGCATGATTATAGTTGTGAGTAAGATGCATTAAAAAGTTCACTAGGAGGTTGTTTGTGCGTTAGGGGGCTTGCTGGCATATCTAGCAAATTTTAGTAAATTGTTAGTCATACGTTATTTTAAGCATGATTCATTTTGACTTGTTACTGTGCTTTCTTTTAAACGTGATTTCTTTTAAATGTTACTCATTTTATGTTATTTATGCTTTCTTTTAAATTGTTACTCATCTCTTGTTATTCATGATTTCTTTTAAACATGCTCTTTATTATTGGTTGATTGTATAATATTTTTAGTTTCCTTTTTAATAAAAATGAAGTCTAATATTATCACATTGATAAACAAAATAGAGTATGAAGATGATTGTCTAAAATTCTTTTTATTAGACACGTCTGAAAATGTTACAATTGTTGAATGCTCATCTATAAGTCCACTCATGGAAGACATAGAATCTACACAAGAAGTTGAAACTGCTACAACCTTTATAGAGTGTGATAGTAATGGTGAGAACCTTGAAAATGACGGTATTGGTGGAGAAGAAAATCCAAGTACCCCTAAGGATCCCCAAAAATATGCATACCAAAGAAAGTCTAGGAAGAAAACTTCTACTGTTTGGAAAGATTTTAAAGTAGTGGTTAATAATTGTGTAAAGAAAGCTGAATGCATCTATTGCAGAGACCAATTGTCTATTTCTTCATCAGGTTCTACAACTCAATTCCATAGGCACTTGACAAGTTGTCTTCCACACATAGCTTCTGCAAAGCCAAAGGTTTGAACTATTGACATGAAGGGTCATGAATGTGTGAACACAGTGAAAAACTTCTCGTATGATTTAAAAAAGGTAAGAGAACTTATTTCTCACATGATACTTTATCATGAGTATCAATATCCAATGATGGAACATGTTGTGTTTAATAAATTTATGAGAGCTAATTCTCCTTATTGGCACAAGATAATTCGTATTACAATAAGAAATGATTGTGAATTTACTTGTGAAATTGAGAAAAAAAAAAACCTAAAAACGATATTGAGAAGTGTAAATAAAGTTAGCATAACAACAGACATGTGGACTTCAAGTCAAAAGATTTCATATATGGTTGATTCTAATTGACATTTACAAAAAAATCTTAAACTGTCATATAAAGTTACCTGTCATTTTGTTGATTCTAATTGACATTTACAAAAAAATCTTAAACTTTTGTAATGTGCCACCCCACACAGTGGGATTATTGTTGTTGATGCTCTTCAAAAGTGTTTCACAGACTGGGGAATTGAGAACAAAGTGTCTACAATAACAGTGGACAATGCTAGATATAATGATGTAACTTTAAAGGTTCTCAAAGATGTTTTCACTTTGAAAAAGAAGTTATCTGTCGAGGGGCAACTTTTTCATGTGCATTGTTGTGCACATATAATAAATTTAATGGTCAAAGATGGATTTCACGAAATTGGTAAAATTGTTGACCGTGTTCAAGAAGGGGTGAAATACTTGGTTGTATCAGAAGCTCGTAACAAGTAATTTAGTGATATTGCAAAACAATTGCAATTACCAACAAAAAAACTTATTTTGGATGTTCCTACCTGATGGAATAACACTTACCTAATGCTAGTAGCAACCTTAGAGTTTAAAGAAGTCTTTCCAAGATATGGAGATAGAGATAAAAATTTTCATTATGTTCCAAGCGTTGAAGATTAGATAAAATTGGAAAATGTCTGTCAAATTTTGGGAATTTTTAATGAGGTGACAAACATTATCTCAGGAATTGAGTATCCAATCGTTAACTTATTCCTTCCAGAAGCATGGATAATAAAAGATGTGTTGAACAAGAAGTCTCTTGACCAAAATGATTACATACGGGCAATGATTGTGAAGATGAATATGAAGTTTGAGAAATATTGAGGGGAATGTAACTTGCTTATGGCAGTAGTTGCAGTTTTGGATCCAATGTTCAAAATGATGCTTGTTTGGTTTTGTTTTCCAGTAATTTATTCAGAACCTGAAGTCACTAAAAACATAGAAACTATCTTGAGAATCTTATATGAGTTATATAATGAATATATTGAAGAGTATAATTTAGCTTAAGTGGAGTCAAGTGGACATGAAAATGCTCGAGACATAGGTTCTTCTTATGGTAGTTCCGTCAATGCTATAAGGAAGAATGTAATGAGTGGTAGGTCCATATTTGAATCATTTGTTAGAAGTGTCGATATCATTTGATCGGTGAAATCTGATTTAGATGTTTACTTAGAGGAAGGTGTATATATTTGTAGTGAGGATTTATATTCATATTTCGACGCTTTGGAGTGGTGGAAGGTCAATGATATAAAGTACCACATTTTATCTAATATGGCACTTGATATTTTGTCAATTTCAATTACTACAATGACTTCATAATCTACATTTAGTGTTGGTGGTAGGGTGATTGATCCTTACCGTGCATCAATGTCTGTTGAAACAACAAAAATGTTGTTATGTGGAACTGATTGGGTTCTGGTACTTTATGATTTGAAAAAACCATCAACTGTAAGTAAAATTTTATTTAGTGATTTTTCATTGACAAGTTCTTCATGGTTTGAAAAAACCATCAACTGTAAGTATAATTTTATTTAGCGATTTTTCATTGCCATTTAGATTTTGTCTTGACTTATTGAGAACTTGTCCTAACTATTTTTTTTTTTCATTTTGTAGAAAAAAGAACCAACTTATAAGGAGATTTTGCTGCCCTGACGTGAATTATTGGCAGGTTGTTGGTTTTTGGTATAATCGCAAATATTTAGTATTAAATTGTTATTTTGTTATATCTTTGTATTTGGTTCAAGTGTTATTGCTAATGATGTGATGTTTTTGCATCATAGGTTGATGGAGATTGGCTTTTGGTTGGTTTTTTATTTTGTTGTTAATTCATCTACTATCAGCTGCGAAAGGAAGTATGCTTTAGTTCTATTGATAGGTTGTTTAAGTAAGGGTAAAATTATTTTTTGTGGAAAAAACTTGTTGACTAATTCAAGCTATCCAGTTGGGTAAGGTTGCTCGAAATTTGGAATGTTAGTTGATAAGCTGCTATATATATATATATATATATATATATATATATATATTTTTTTTTTTTAAAGCTTGGAAATATAGGATTGTTTCATTACTTGAATAGCTAACTTACTTGAATTGTAGAAGTATAGGGAATGTTGTAAAACACTATTTTTGTAAAAGTTTAATTGTACATGGGAAAATGCTATGCGCCCCGCTCGTATCTCTCGCTCCCATTTCCCGCTTGACGTGGAATGCCACGTTCTAAGCGTTTAAAAATTAAAAAAAGAGGCCACCTATTTGAGCATTTCAACGAACCCATCAACAAGAGAAACCCACTTCTGAGAAACCATCATGTGCTCGCACCATTTCGTCTTCAACCTTCTGAGAAATCCATGCCGTGCTTGCACCATTTCGGAAGTGAACAGGTATATTTTGGGAGTTTTACCCGATGAACAGGTATATTTTGGAAGTGAAAAAGTGGCTGCACGCTTCTCCCTCCACCTCAGATCCCACCTCCTCTGAACCACCGCCAGCTCCACCACCCCTTTCATGTTCCCCATCAAACCCCCACCGTCCTTTTCCTCCAACGATCTTTCCCTCTCTAGCCTCCGCTTCCTCTTTATCGCCACCTGGCGCCACCCGACCTATCCCAAGACCGTGGATATCGGTGCCTGGGCCTAACAGCTATAGACCCGTCGCCTCTGGACCTACGCCCTCACCTTCAGCTGCGTCGCTGGCTTCATCGTCATCGTCCTCAACAACTTCCAAGACCAGCTCGTCTTCTATCTCACTCCCACTGACGCGCTCTAGAAGTACGCCGAGAACCCTTCGAAGACCAAGTTTCGACTGGGCGGCTTGGTCCTCGAGGGAAGCGTAGTACATCCCTCAAGTTTCGATACTTCATTTGTTGTAGTGCTAAAAACTCATTGGCGATTGTTATAGCATTTTGTCTTCAACGGAATAATGAATAAACTTTGATATGATGAAATAAATTTTCTGTCCACAATACTTGGATGACATTGTTGTCTGATTTTCCTTTTAGGATATCTCTGAGATGATTCTAATGATGTTGGCAAAACTTCATTTGTTGTAATACCTTTTTTTTTACAAGTACTTCATTTGCTGTAATGCCTTTTTTTTAGAAGTACTTCATTTGTTGTAATGCTAAAAAACTCATTGGTGATTAGTACAACGTTGTCTTCAATGGAATGATGAATAAACTTTGATATGAAGGTGTAAATTTTTTGTATGTCCACAATAACTGGATGACATTATTGTGTGATTTTCTTTTGGGAAATCTCTGAGATGCTTTTGATGATGTTGGAAAAGTTGTAGTTAATGGGACTAAAATGCACCAAGCCTTACTAGCTAAATGGCTGGCCTGTTAGCATTTGCCTAAGTTAGACATTCAAAGGAAGCCGCATAACGCTGTTTAACTTTAGCAAGTAATCCCTTACAAGACAATGTCGGAGACGACAGAGTTCGGATGGAGGAGAGCCGGAAGATGGCGCTGGAAAGAAAGTGGCTAGCTTTCTTGGTTTTAAAACATGGTCAGACGTCAGGACGAGTCGAATGAAATGAACGTCTAAAGAGGAAATGAGGAGCAAGGGAGGGGGTGTTGGGCAGGAGATAAAGTCTTTTTTTTTTATAAAAAAATTTTAAAACACATGGCACGCCACATATAGCGGGAAGCTCAAATGGGATGTTTGAGCGGTAATTGTAGCACTATTTGTCCTTGTACATGATGGTGAAATATGGAGAACGTGGAATAATTTTTTGTGGAAACCCTGTGTGTCTCTGTGGGAACCCTAGTGTGGCCCAAGCTATGTAGGGGTAGCTGGGCGGCTTCGATCAAAGCCATTGGATTATGCAATTATTGACCAAGAAGAAGAAAAAGATGCATGTGAAAATAGCGTCAAGGACAGGGCTTTACAGAAATTAGACAATCAGAACACTGAAGAGCAGAATCCAGCTTCCACGCTTCCTACAACTCCATTACGACTTAGCAGGTTCAATTTTCAAACTTTTTTGTTGGCTAATGATGCCACATGCAATTTAATGAATTTTTAAATAATAATTTTATGTGCTAGACCCGTGCTTCCACTTCCGTTTTCTTCAAATTGCAAACCGCCAAGATCTTCATTTCTTACTGTGGGGTCTTCTTCTGGATTATATACCAGCCAAAATTTTGGAAAGCTAAATATTTTTCGATCCCTACCCAAGTTTGAGAGGCATTCCCAAATAGTCCCTGAAGATGAAATGCAAGAGATTATGCGTGGCAACACCTCTCCTAATATTGGCATCAAGTCTGCTTCTCCTAATAGAAAGAGGGTCTCTCCTCCTCATAGTGGTTTTGGGTCATTTGTTGGAGTGGCTGGAAGCTAATATTACAATCAATTCCTTCATTTCCTTTTTTCAGTTGATTAATTACTACAGGTTTCTTCGAATAGAAATAATCGTATTGGAGTGCCACTCAAACAACCCTAAGAAGGTGAAATGGGAAGGGTAGAACAATTCCTTTGTAATCAAACAACTTAGAAATTGTAGGCTCCTCGATCATCTTGATTTTCTCTGCATTTGCTTAATTTTTTATTTTTGGGTTGAATTCTATGCGTATGTTTACATATCAAAGGAGAAGTTTTTGTTCATTGAGTTAAAGAAAAAAAAATGGGTATAGCCCGGAATCTAGATTTTTGGGTTGTAAAAATTCGGATTCATCCGGGTTCCACCCAAGTTTGAAATTTGAATTCTAGGCCGGGTAAACCCAGATACCCGATCTAGAATCCAGATGAACAGTGCTAATTCTCATGCACAATAGTAGTTTTGGCAACTTATCCACACTTATGTAACTTTGTCAAATGAGGAATTGGCTCCTATATTCAAAGGTGAAAACCAATGTATTTAAATTAATAATTTATTTGGACTTCGTATGTGTAGGTCATTGCAATGGGAATGTTGTTTAAGTAGTGCTATGTAATTTATTGTGATACATTTGAAATTGGAATTATTTACCTATTTGTAATTGTATTGTGGCAATGTGGTGAATCATTGATTTGTCCAATGAGGGGTTAGATTGAATAAGAGTTCAATTTAATATTTATTATCAAAATTCTAATTAAAATAAATTAAAAGAAATAATCTTATTCCAAGAGAATTAACTCGAGCTCGAGCTCGTATCGACTTGTTTATTTGTTTTATTCGAATTCGAGTCGAGTTTAACTTTAATATTTGTTAGGCAAGCTGAGTTCGATCAGAAGATTTCAATTTTCTCAAGCTTGAGTCGAGTTTGAGCTCATATACTTGCTACTTGAGCTAGTGAACCCTAGTTCGAATTTGTCTCAACTCGGTTCGTTTGCAGCCCTACCCGAGACTCCTGAGCCAATCTGCCCCTACTACCACATCGTAGCCACCTAAAGTTAGAAAATATAGGTTAGGCTTAATATGGAGTCTTTCTACCTGAATAGGATCTGCCTTACAAAAACCAAGGCAAGGAAGGCTAGCACCATCGACCACCTTGATTGACAACTGGCTTTTCTCCACTGGCAATCGAGTCTTCTTTGCTACATAAGGATTAACAAAACTATGAGTACTTCATATATCAACAAGTATCAACACCTTTTGGTTATTAATGGCCCCGTCTAATCTCATAGTTTTTTGTGATGGGGATCCAACTAAGACATGTAAGGAAATGCCTAACAGCTCCCCTACCTCTCCATCTCCTTCATCCTCTTCCTTGGGTTGTATTACTGCTAAGGATCGATTACATCTATGGCCCAGGTGGAATTTTTCGTCACAATAATAACAAAAATCTCGCTCTCTTATTTCTTGCATTTGTGTTGGGGAAATCCTCTTGATGGCTATAGTAGGTTTCCTGGTTGGGTTGTTGGGTGGAGTGTTGGTGTTATAAGGTCTGGTGTCTTGATCAGGGAGTGGTGCAAGAAGCTTAAGGTTATGGGTTTGGTTGTTGGGGTTTTAGGCTTGGTTTCTCGTTAGGTATCTTGGGCTTCTACGCAGCACCTCCTCTTCCTGCAGTTTGGCTAGCCTAAAGGCTGCTGATAGAGTGGTTGGTGTAACACCCTGTATTTTAGTGTATTTTCACTGAATGATTATTTTTATTTGTTCAAAAATTTATTCTCTTGTTTTAAAATTATCGGATATTTTAAATGGTTTATTTTATGATCTTTAAATTGTGAAAATTAAATTGTTATATTTTCTTAATATTTATTTATTGTTGTACATTTAAATTGTTCTTCTTTTTAAATTAATTGATTGTGAGATTTAATTATTTTATTTTCATTGTATCATTACGTTTAAATTATTTTAATTGAGATGCTGTTTTAAAATCATTTTCGTTGGATCATTTTTTGTGACCCAAGATGTGGGGATTGGACCTCATTTCTTTCCCTTCATTTTTCTTTTTCCCTTTTTCTTTTCTTTCCTTTCTTTTTTTTCTTTCCCTTCCCCCAGCTTCCCCCCCCCCCCCCCCCCCCCGCGCGATGCACCCCCTTCCCTCTCTCCCGTGCGCTTCTTTCTTTCCACCCAACCCACCGCCGTCGCGCCGCCCATCCAGTTCACTCCCCCACCGGCTGGCGACCCTTCCTCTTAAATCCCAGCCTCTATCTCGCCGCCGTTTGCCCCCATGAGCCCCTCCAAGCCGCGACGCATCTTGAGCTCCAGCGCCGCCGTCGCGCCACCTCCGGTCACCATCTCTTCACCACTTCATCCTCGACCTCCGAGCAACCCAATGGACCCAACCCCAGCTCCGATCAGTCACCAGTGAAGCACATCCAACCCCATTTCCGATTTGGGTATTTTTGACCTAAAACCACCTTTTACGCCGCCACCCAAGGCAAACCACCACCACCATTGGCTTCACCGACCTCTCTAGGCCCTACCCTATCAATTTCGGATCTTAGTTTGCCTCCGTTGAAAAGTGGGTTTTTGAGAACCACGGCCACAGTGTATTTTACACTGTTACGTTGCTGAGTCACTACTTCTTGCACCTCCGTGATCCTTCGAAAATCATATTATAGCACTGTAAGTATTTTTCCAAATAACTATTTTGATTTAAATATATTTTTGCACTAACTCATATTATTGTGAACTGGTTGGACATGCCGGACTGAGTCCGAAGAGTTCGGGGGTCGGATGGATTGTGGATGGAGTTGTGTATTTGGTTGGTATTGTAAAATGTTGGTTGTTGGTATGGTGTTGTTCATGTACATGGCATATTGCACGCATGATCATGTTTGTAAAGGAAACTGGGCTTTCGTGTACATGCATTCATGTTCACATGTTTCATGAAAACTGGATTTTCATGTGTTAAAAGATTTTGGGTGCGTGTGTATCACGACCCCAAGTCGAGATGTGGCATTATCTCGGTGGAGCTCTTCTGGTCACTCGGGAGCGGAATATATTGAGTGACGTCCCCTGGATTGTCGCTGGGCGACAACAGAATCAGACGAGATGGTCTCGTGCCGACTCCGTGGCCCCTCTGCTGGTGGGGGCTAGAGGATGCTTGGCCATGAACGCGCTGGGCGCGGAACTGGGCATCGCTCGTTGCGTAGTGGGTGCTTGGCCACGAATGCGCTGAGCGCGAAACTGAGCATCGCTACGAAGCCAGGACGTGCGGATGATCCCTAGGGGAGATCATGGTGTATTGGTTAATGGAATAATGGGCTGTTTTCTGAGAAAATAGCATGTGTTGATTAAAAGGATTTTATGTGATTCATTTTCTGGGAAAATGAGGTTTTATTGATTTGGGTCATTTTCTGAAAAAATGACGGAGTATTCTTTTTGGGCCAAAATGAGATTTTGGCGTGTGTTGGAAAATATCTATTTTCGGGAAAAATAGTATTTTTGGATTTAATGCATATCTCATCATATGCATGCATGTTGGTAGCATTAATGTATTTTTATCTCGTGGTTATTTGAGTTATACTTACCTGCGGTACCATTTTGTGGTAATGCAGATTTCGATGCAGATGAGGCTAAGGGTGAGCCTGAGGATTCGGCTCCTCCCGAGGAGTGATCTGGGATCACTCGTTTTGGTTTGAGACTTGTAAAATATTTATTTTGGATGACTGTATAATTTTTAAACATTTTTACTGACTATTTAAATTGTATTAACAATTCTGGTACTTAGTTGTATTAATTATCCGCTGCGTTGTTTTTGTACACTGTTGCATGTACACACACTTGGCACTAACGTTGAGATGTGTGACCCTGTTGTCATCATCCCGGTGTCTCGATTCCCGTATCTCCTTACATGGGGGTCGTGGGCGCCACAGTTGGTTTAAACATGCTTACAATGATTTAGAGATCATTTTTGAACACTTTAAATATTTTTAAAAAATAAAAAATTCATAAATTCATTTAAAAATACTTTTTTAATCATTAAGTAAAAAAAAAATTAAAAAAAATAAAATGCAATTCGGTAAAAATTTTTGGTAGAAAATTTCTGTGGGAATAGTATTTTCCATTATATAATATAATATATGCATGAATAAAACGAAAAATCCCATACGTGCAATAATTTTTTTTTTTTTATTGTGAGGTGTTTAATTAATTTTAATGATGTCAGAGTTACTCATAATTTTTATTTGTTACAAAAACCAGTCTTTGTCATCATCAGATAATTGTCTAACACCGGTGGCCGGTGGGTCATGACGATGGCAATCCGATATTTTTTCCTTTAATTTGTATTCTCTATTTTTTATTTTAAATTTAATTCAATATTATGATAGCCAGATTTACGCTTTTATAATGTCTACTAATAGAAATTTAAATATAGTAGAAATTTAAATGGAGAATAGAGTAGGAGGAGAATGAGAGAGAACTTAATTGGAAATCTAGCAACATGCATTTTTGCGTTCTCAATTAATTGATTACAAAGTATAAATTCATATTTGTAAAAAAATATTATATTGAAATGAAATAAGGTAAAAATCTTATAATGAAAATTAAATCTTTTGATTTAGATAGTAATTAAATCAATTTTTTTTTAATTTGATATTATTCTTAGATAAATGATTTGTACAATCATAGATTGTGCAAATTTCACATGACACTCCATTTAAAAAAAATGAGTAAATATAGGACACACTATTAAAAAATTAATTTTTTTTTACATGAGTCTCATTTTATGAGTTTTTTCTTTTATAGCTCATGTCCTAAAATTAAAAACATAGACACAATTTTTTATATTTCTTTATTAAAAATAGACTGGAAAATCTTTTTATAATTATTTTATACTCCCATGAAATAGAAAGTAGTTGTATAGCATTAAAAATCATTTCGTTGTATAAAATTAAAAATTATTTCTAATAAAATTACATAATTAGATTAATTTATTATTAAATAATTATAAGTATATTATTATCCATATATGTAAAAAGACCTTTTGACTCAACTGGACACAACTCTTTAAGGCCTTGTTTGATTATACGAATCATTTCATTTCATCTCATCATTATAATTTTTTAAATTTTTATTAAAAAAAAATCTTTCACATAAAACATAATAAATAATTAAACTTTTTAAAATTTTGAAATAAAAATAATACTAAAAAATATATTTTAATAATATTTTGTTCAATTTTTAATTTTCAACAATTTCATATATGTATAACCAAACGAGTTCCTGTCTGATCACCTTTGTCAAAAACAGAAATCGTAAAGTTAAAGAACAGCGTTATAAATATAAATAAAATATTAATAAATGAAAATTAAAGAATAATTGATCTTTTATGGGCATATACTAATAACTGTTTGCACTTAACACTTTAGTGAATAATATCAAGGATTTTTTTTCTTTCTTTACTCGATTATCTCAAGTAATTTCTTGTAAAGACCGGTCTTGCTCAGAATTGAGTACGTATTTGACACTCCCTATAAAGATTATTTAAAATTTGAAGGATAATAAAACAAGTAGTGATTTTTTCAAAACACTACGAGAAGCAAGTGCTTAGACCTAGGGTGAGCAAGGAGTGGTCGGACCCCGGGGTGAGCACCATGATCAGCAACATGGTTTCGAACAGAATTTACACTCGGGGAAACCAATTGCAAGACTTTTAGGACACTCTGTAAGTCGCTAAAATATACCTCCCAATAAATCTATTTCTTTCTCTTCTTTAACATCATTCTGTCTTTCTTTTGACACGACATGATGTTACTTTGCACTGCATGGCCTCTCTCACTTTCGCGCTTGAATATTAGTTAGAGTAATGTTAAAGTAAGAGGTGAACAGTCAAAATGGAGTTAATTTCTTACTTCTTCTGACACTTACAGTAAGCCTAAACCTGATCCTTGACGAAGAAATGCAAGAACCATTAGACAAAGCAAAACTAGCAAAGAGAGAAGACTGACTCACTATGGAAGAACCGATAAGCACTTAGAGAATGAAAAACATTGTGTGATTGGAGAAGTAAACGCAGCGTTTAGTCTTTTCATCTTGAGATGCAACGCTTCCTTGGTAACATGCGAGACGGGATAGGGCCAAGAGAGTAGTGAAAATTGATTACAAAGTATAAATTCATATTTATAAAAAAAATATTATATGGAAATGAAATATGGTAAAAATCTTAGCATATGCAATTATATATTTTAAAGCCATCATTAATCTTAGACCAATAAATTTTGAGTCATTGGCGTGGAGCGAAAAGTGTGAATGATAATAATTTTCTAACATTGCCCTTATATATACGTAAATGCTTAGAAGATATGGACCTAATTAGGCCTGCAATCCGATCCACCGAAACCAGAATTGGGACCGACTTGACACGATCCATCAACACCTCAGGACGGTGTTAGACCGACCCGCACGATTCGGTTCGGGTCGAAATCTTTCATAACCGAATGCTGCATTTCACATCTCCTTCTTCTTGCACTGCGAGGTCAATACAATATCACACCCAAGTTTCGCAAATGGATTCCAAAGAACAAGGCCTACGCATAAGGTTGTCCTCTCTCTCTGTCAAGATAAATAAAAGCCAAAAAATATTAGATTTTCTGTTAAAAATACTTGCCCAACAACGTCGACAAATCTTGGGATTAATAGCTTCGATGTCGGCGCCAATCCCTTGCTTTTGCGTCTGAAATTGGACCAGATGGTTCGGCAAACAGAGAAGAAGGAGAGGTCGTGAAGGCGATCCAGAGGCGGCAAGCTCCGAAACCAAGCGGAGCCGTCCAGAGGAAGTGGAACTTAGAGCGAAGACCGTGAAGGCGATCCAGAGCGGCGAGCTCCGAAACCAAGCAGAGCCGTCCAGAGGAAGTGGAACTTGGAGCGAAGGCCGTGAAGGCAATCCAGAAGTGGCGAGCTCCGAAACCAAGTAGAGCCGTCCAGAAGACGGGGAACTTGGAGCGAAGGTCGAGGAAGACGATATCGAAACCAAACAATCTCTACCAGCCAAGCGTAGCCCATATCGAAACCAAAAGCTTCTTCCCTAGCCTATATAATTAAAAGACCAACGTTCTACTTCTCCTGGTGGAATCGTGAAACAAGCTGCTCACAAAGTTAAATAATGGAAAAGGGAGAAATGCAGAAAATGCGGACGGGTTGAAATAAAAATGCAAACCCGTTAACTAGTCGGATTGGAGACCCGATCATATACTAACCTGACAAAATGTGGGTCAGGTCAGGTCGGGTCTGGTCTGGTTGGTTACTCTAAGCGAGCTCATCGGATTTACAGGTGATTTGCACAGCCCTAGACCTAATTACCACGATGATTTGCCAAGAGCCGAATGGCCTAATGGCATATAGTCTAGTTCTCCAAATGGAAAACCTGAGTTCGAACCCCCCACCCCCCATAAAAAAAAAAAAAAAAAAAAAAAAAAAAAAAAAAAAAAAAAAAAAATTTACTACGATGATTTGCCAAGAGCCGAATGGCCTGATGGCATATAGTCCGGTTCTCCAAATAGAAAACCTAGGTTCGAACCCTCCCACTCCCCCTATAAAAGAACAAAAAAAAAAAAAAAAAAAATTACCACAATGATTTGCTGTAAAATGAATTTATGAACAATTATTCAGGAGTCTGGACTCGACAATTAAGGGCATATTTAGGTAATGAGATGAGATGATAATTTTGTGAATAGTAGTGAAATTATTTGTGATAATATATTTTTATTGGGTTTTGAGAAATTAGCAAAAAATCTCTGAATAAAAATGTTATAAAATTAAAATATTGTTATAATATATATTTTTAATATTAATATTTTTGTTTTGATATTTGAAAAAGTAGTATTATATTTTGTGTTTTGTTTGAAAATTTGAAAAAAATGTAATGATTAGATGAAAAAATTGAAAATTTGAAATTGAAAAATGTAAGTGATGTTTGAGAAGGAAATTATGAAAAGTTTTGAGATGAGATCATCTCACTTCCCAAACAAGCCCTTAGAGTTGATGTCAGCCTACAGATAGCGACCTAAATGCATCATCATCTGTAGATGCATCATGGGAAGTAAATTATGGTGGGTGTGTATGTATCATGTGTTGATGACAGTCGACAACTAACTACCTTATAAATGCATTTATAAACAAAATACTGGCAAAATGTTTGTTAAATCTTAATTGTTGTATGTATAAATATTTCATACAGCATCAAATAAGCATGGAAATAATGTAGGATGATCCATTTACTGTATCATGACTCTTTCTCCAAATCGAGACCCTCGAATCCGAAGAAAAAATTAAAAAAATATTTTCCCTTTTCTTCTATTGGCAAAATGATTGTTAAGATGTCACTAACTTTAGCCACGTTGATATCGTTCTCATCTTTATAAGAGTCATGGTTAGACTCTTCGATAGTCAACAATGTATCATAAATGAATTATGACGAAAGCAAATGATCCATAGCACTGGATCATCATCACATTGCAGCAATTAATTATGATCGATCCATCCATCCAGTATCCTTTTCAATTTTTGGAGTTGATTTTACATCTGCATTCACACATAACTATGTTATAGCTCGCTCTCTAGTCTCTATATATAGTACGTATGTCCCAACATCCAAGTTTTCTGAACTCAAAAACATTTTATGCAGTGTGGGTGCAGTACTGCAACAGCAACGGGAACATGGTTGCACTAACAACAAAAGCATTGCTTGCTAGCTGCTTGGTTATTGCGACCGGAGTTTACTTTAATTACCTGCAGGATTTTGAATACTTCTATTTGGCCCTTCAATGGCCTGCATCATTGTGCGATAAAACAGGTCCCAACAAGTGTTCCCGGCCGGTCCCTGACTATTTCACTATTCACGGGCTGTGGGCACAGAAGAGCAATCACGAGTCATACAATTGCCTTCCTCCTGTTGATGCTTTTAACTATAACATGGTATTATTATATTTATGTTTTTTATATGTCCCTCAATTTTTTTACGTGCGCACCACCACCATAAAAAAATACTAATTTCTAAGGGATTTTTTTATCATTTTTTGTGCAGCTGAAAAAGAATGAGGTGCTCATGGAGATGATGAACAAAAGCTGGCCGAGCCTGGTCTTACGCCCAAATCCGAACAGAGACTTTTGGAGGCATGAATGGGAAAAGCATGGCATGTGCACCTTCAAATCCCAACAAAATGAGTACTTCAACAAAACTAATGCAATGTGGAAAAAGGCCCCGCTGCTTAGAATCTTTGCAAAACATAGTAATATTTAAGTTTTTTCAGTTTCTGTCAATATTATTTATTAAATTATTTTTTCCAAAAAAAAAAAGACTAAAACAATTATTGTTTTATTTTATGGTGTTCTTCTTTTATATATATATAAAAAAGACATTACTCCCGGAGATCAAACGTACTTTCTCAGACAGTACACTGATGCCATTGAAGATGAACTAGAGGTGAAACCAGGGAGATTTAATTGCAACAAGAACAAGAACGGTACCAAACAACTGCTCCAAGTAAGACTATGCACAGACAAGAAAGTGACAAAATTTGTGGATTGCACTGCTCCGGAACCTAAATCTCCCTCATGCGGTAAAGTCGATGATCCCGTCCCGATCGCATTTCCTAGTTATAATGAAGATGATGAAGTACTTACTACTCATGTAAGTCCAGCTTGATCTATAATCGTATCATGTATCCCTAATTATTATATAATCAGTAATATGCATGAATAAAACGAAAAATCCCATACAAATAATGTTTTTTTTTGTGTGGGGTTAATTAATTAATGTTGTCAAAGTTGTTTATAATTCCTTTCTATTCTCTATTTTTTATTTTAAATTTAGTTCAATATTATGTTAGCCCGATTTAAGCTTTAATGTCTACTAATAGAAATTAAAATTTAGTCAAAATTGAAATGAAGAAGAGAGCAGGTGGAGAAAGAGAGATAACTTGGAAGTCTACATTTTTGTATTCAAGACCGCTTTGGAGCGTCGGTCGGGCCAGTCCTTCGGCTTTAACAACCCTCAATCACAATTCTACCAAATCAACAATTTTATCTAAAGCACAATGAAACTTATCACACCAGATCTTTCACAACCCTTATCACACCTTATAGAAATCAATTCAACATTCTTTTGTTCAAGCCTTCAGCACCACCGCAGGAGTGCACTTCAGCAGCGTCATCCGTCACCGTTGTCCTCACCGTCTGCCACTATAAAAATCCATTGTAGCTGCCATATATGCCTTAAAAACACTCTACTTAAAAATTACAGATTTTTCAAACCAAAGGAGGAGAAATAAGAACCTGCTTCTTAACAAAACTAAAGAACAGGTTTCGGTTCTAAAGACAAGCAAAAAACAAGATAATAAGAAAAAAAAACAAAAAAACTATTATCTTCAAATAAAGATCAAAGAGCTTTAAAATAGACAACCTCTTCTAATCTAAAAGCCTAAAAAACCAACCTTGAGGGATAAAAAAAAACCCTCCAAGCCGATCCAAAGAAAAATGAAAAGAAAACGTCTAAAATCTACTAGAAATTAAAGGCAAAAAAAAAATTCTTTTTAAAAAACGTAAAAAAAAAAAAAAAAGCCTAGATCTCGATTCTAAAAACACCTAGCTTCCGAAAAATTCGTCTAAGGTTGCTTCTTGTACATTTTAAAACCAGTTCTTTTATACACAGTCGTTTCATGTAGACGTCGTGCAGTCGGCTTATGTGGCATGACGCCATGTTAGCTGATATTTAAAAAAAATTAAAAAAAAATGGAAAGAAAAGCAGATTGAGACCCATTTCTCTGGTTTCCCGCTTCTGAGGGTGCAAGACCAAAATCTTCTGGAAAAACTCTACATTCAGTTCCCACGAGCTTCTTCCTCGTGTGGGTGCAGAAGATTGAGGTGGGCATCTGTGTTGGGTGGATAAGTGCATATAATCTTTTGAGTCCCATATAAACTCTCAGATGGGGACTTCTAAATATTTATTTGGATAAGTGCATGAGCCCCAGATTTTTCTTTGCATAAATGCATTATCCATATTTGCATTTTTTTTTCCTCACTCTGATAGGGACTATTAAATATTTGTTACTTTCCTTTCCAACTTTATGTCTTTAATTGGGCTACCATGAAAGTTCCTTTAGTCTGGCAACTACACAGCAACGAAGTTCCAGTGCAAATGCATAACATCAAACCTGATCCCAAAATATAAAAGAGGAATTGCCTTACAATTCTCCCTCTCTTTGGCAATATACACACGTATGTCTATTCAGGCACATTTACAACAACCTCATCTAATTGCATGGCCAGTAAAAAGCTCAAATCAATTCAATTCAAGCTCATATTTACAACAACCCCATCACGAAAGGCAGCAAAATAAACGAAAGAAAACACAGCCGCCCGCAATTTGGAAAACTACTTTTCTGCTCGAAATAAACATCACGAAAGTTAAAAACCCGGCTTTTCTCCTTTTCTTTCGTCAATTTTCCCCCATCAACCAAACAGAGGTTTTGAAACACTGAAAATTTGCAGATATTTAGGAAAAAGAAGAATAAAAGAAAAGCAAGTAAGATGAAGTAAAACTGAAAGGCAGACCTCGTTGGAGTAGAAGAAACGGCACGGACAATCCGATAAGAGCATTTAGAAAGCTCATTAGTCGAGGATAGATCGTGAAGAGAAAGAGAAATCCTGGAACCAAAGAAAGAGATATTCGGAAGGTTAAGAAGGAAGTGGAATTGGTTGCGAGAAGGATCACTTCTACGCGAACAGGAAGAAGAGGGAGCAATAGAGAGTCGCAATGGCGGGCAAAGAGAATCCATGAAAGAAAGGAGGCTGACGAAGGGAGGGAGGCTTCAAGGGAGGGAGGAATGGAAAGTGGAAATGCAGGAGATGGAATCTGAGAGAGAGAGAGAGGGAGAGAGGGACAAAACGATGCGTTTGAGTTTTTTTTTACCACATCAGCCCGCACTTGCCCGGCGCTTACACGAGGGGATTAAATGTAGAGTTTTTCTTTTAAAACAAACCCAAAAATCATAACCAAAAGCTCAAGAGATCGTCAAGTCACTACAGGAATTTTGCCTTCTCGCGGGGAGCGAGATCCCCGCATTTCCCCTGTTTTCTCGCAGCAACAATTCACAAACTGTGATTTTCACTCTTCGCTAATCGGTCAAAAATAAAGCGTTTGCTCAGAGGAATTTCGGTGAGAAATCATGGGCCCCTGCAATTGTTGCAGCTAACTCAGCAGACATTTCTCGCAGCAAAATCGCCTAAGCAATTTGGTTTGAAGGGCAATTACGGTGAGGAGACGTCGCAAATTTGGGTCATTTACAGCGATTTTGCAGCGCTGTAAAATCCAAATATTCGGCGATTTTGGGGCTTGCAGTAATAAGCTTTGTTCCCATTTGTGATAAATTCGTAGACGCTGCAATTTGAGACTCTTCATACGGTGATTTTGGGGCTGGCGGTAAGAAGCTTAGTTCCCATTTATGGTGAATTCTTAGACGCCACAATTTCAGACATAAATATACGGCGATTTTGGGGCTGGCGGTAAGAAGCTTTGTTCCCATTTGCGGTGAATTCATAGACGCCGCAATTTCAGACTTTTCATACTGTGAATTCGTAGACGTCACAATTTCAGAGATTCTACATGCGGTGAATTTCTAGACGCCACAATTTAGATATTCTACATGCGGTGAGGATGTATGGCGCAGGAAATGCCAAAACCACAGCTTTCTAAAATTTACAGTTGTTGGGCTGGATATGCGGTGAATAAATGAAGAAACCCACTCGCAGAATTAGATCTATGGGTTTTCCAAACGCTAGCTTCAAACAATAGTTGAGCAAATTTATGGGTTTTAGGAATGCTGCGCAGCAACGTTAACGATATTTGAAAGCTCATGTTTTGAACCCAAGTACGTTTGCAAATCAATCGATATATGCAATTAATTGAAATAACCTCTATCGCAATTTCCCTGTATATAATCTTGGCATATTGATTCTACACCAATCATAACTTAAATGTTTAAAATATTGATTCTTTGCCAATCTAGCCGCCTAGTATATGTTTCATGAATTAATGACCAATCATAAAAAATTGATGACAAGCAGATGATCATTTCAAAAACATTAATATGCTGATCAAGAAATATGATAAATGTATATGCATCTAATTTAATTGAACCCAATAGCTCAGTACGTACTCTATGTTAATCAGCGCCTTATAGCTACCTAGCTAGGGTCGATGATGATCAGTAGGCCGTGTGACTCATGAATTTGCCAAAAATAAATTACAAGCTTGGAGCAATATTATATATAATAAGAGCTATGGAAATAGCATATATTAGCATATAGCAGTACTTCAAGTCTATTTAGAAATTTAAGATGAGGTTCTCATTCCATGCATATCGATGATTCTTTATATAAATCATGGAACTAAAGAAACATAGATACATAAAGGGCCTTTACAACTAATTTTTGCAATACTTTGCAGTGTTTATTAGTTTCTTAACATCTTGGTGGTAACAAGATCTAATTAGATTAAGCTAAATTACACTGCACTAACTCAGGAAAAAACAAAGAAGATCAAGAAGAAAAAACTCTAAAGAGTAGTAACGTACGTAACCAAAGAATAATTGAAGCTTTCCCAATAGCAAATTAGACTTATCTTTGAAATTCCTCTTATTTTTGTACTCTGCCAAACCTGTATTTGAGGACTTTTGTTTTAAATTTAATATAAATCAAACACCATATATTTCACCAATAATTTATATGTACATTGCCATCCAGTTTTCATACAAATAAGCTTGAATGTGAACATTTCATTTACTTTCACATCATACATTATAGCAAGTTTCTAATTGTCATGCAATTGCTAAAATTCTGAAAAACATCTACTGTCACTAAACACATGAAAAATATGTGTGTCTCGTTGGAATTGTTGTCAACATGGCTATACATTAATTTAAACCTATGAGTAAATCCATATATGTAGCATCCAATAGGCTCATTAGTGCATCAAAAAATTCCACTTGGCTGATATCAACATTTGAGAGCTTATGTCTACCTACAAAATACACATGCTTCAAACAATTATTTATGTGCTTGAAGTAATTATTGATGTCTACCTGCAAGTTACAACGAATCAACCAAAAACTAAACTTATGCCGGTCATTGCATGTACATACTAAAGCAGATAATAATTCATGCCAATCATTGCATGTACAAACTAAACTAAGCAAAAGACTCCAATAATTCATTAAAAAATATGTTATATCATCCATATTTCACAGGAAAATAGAAGATGCATTAGGCAGTGTCATGAATTTTTCCAGTTCAGTGCTCTAGGCTCAAGAATAAAGACCCTTCTGTGTTTATCAATGTACAAACATAATAGTTTTGAGGCATGAGCTCGAGGAGGAAGGGCAAAGGAAAATGATCTTTCTAACACTTGATCAAGGAAGGGCAAAGGAAAACAATATTTCCTAGTGGCGGCATTTAACTTCCTATAACCTATACACATTCGCCAACCAGTAAAAATCCTAGTAGGAATTAGTTCATTTTTCTCATTTTTCACAATAGTAAGCCCATATTTTTTTGAAATCACATGAATGAGACTTACACACTTGCTATCCACAATAGGGTAGATAATTCCTACATCAAGTAGTTTCAAAACCTCTGTTTTTACTACCTCTTTCATTGTAAGATTTAGTCTCATTTGCATCTCCCTAGAGACTTTAGCATATTCCTCTAAATAAATCATATGAGTACACACAAGAGAATTTATACATTTTATATCCGTAATTGTCCATCCAATAGCACATTTGTGCTTCCTCAAAACTTCCATTAGTTTACTTTCTTGGATATGATTGAGCAGGGCTAAAATCACCACTGGGAAGGTGTGATACCTCGTATTTACGTGTAATTTAAGTAAGTAAATTATTTAATTAATTAAGATTATGGGATTTCTTGTTTTAAATTTTAGATGATTTAAATAGTATTATTTTAAAATTTTTAACTATTAATTTAATGTGTTCTCTCTTTATTAATTATTGTTCATTATTTAAATTGCTCCTTATTTTAAATTAGTTTATTGTTGGATTTAATTATTTTATTTTTATTTAGTTACTGTGTTTAAATTAGTTTATTAAATTGTTGTTTTGAAATCATTTTCGACGGATCAGTTTCAAGACCCCGAGTTGAAAGACTGGATCTCATTTCTTTCCCTTCATTTTTCTTTTTCCTCTTTTCTTTTTCCCTTTTCTCTTTTCTTCTTTCTTTTTCTTCATTTCCCTCCCCTGCCTCCCAGCCTGTGCAACCCCCTTCCCTCTATTTTCTCTCAGTGCGTCTCTCCCCCAGCCCACCATCATGTGCCGCCATCCAGCGTCACCACTCAGCCACCAGCTCCACCACCCTCCTGCGACCTCCCCCACCCCAGTTTCCCTTCCACACGCTCTCTCTCTCTCTCTCTCCTGGCCATGTGGAACCCATTCGGGTTGTGCATTTTCTGTGCCGCCATTAGACAGCACCTTTTCACTACAGCACCGGCAACCTTCCAGCTACCTAACTTACTCATCTTTAGCCCTGATTTGCCACCAGTGAAGCCCATCCATCTCCATTTCTGATTTGAGTTTTTTGGACTTCAACTGCCGCCTATGCTGCCACCCACGGCCAACCACTACCACCATTAGCTTCACCAACCAACATCCCTAAGACATTCCCTAGTAATCTCAAGTCTTTGTTTGTCTCTGTTCAAAATCTAGCATTTTGAGACCCACGGCCTTGTGCATTTTCTCACTGTTACATTGCTGTGTCGCCACTTCTAGTACTTCCGTGATCCTTCAAAAATTATATTATAGCACTGTAAATATTTTTTCAAAGAAATTTTGAGATTTACATGTATTTTTGTACTAACTCATATTTACTGTGAACTGGTTGGTTGTACCGGACTGAGTCTGAGGAGTAAGGAGGTCAGTTGGATTGGAGGATGGAGTTGTTTGTGTGAGTGGTTTATGCTGGGATTTGTTGGCTGTTTCGGGTTTAAATATTAGTATTTTGGGTTTAACGTTATTTATGGTGGATGTTTAAGTTTCTATTGAAATTGATAAATGATCGTTTGGGTGGATAAATAGGATTATTTAGATTGTACGATGTGGCGATTTTATAATTGTTAGGTGTTACAATTTGAGTTAATGTTGGTTGTTGGGCTTGTGTTATGGAGGGTGGTGTTGGGTTGTGACGATTGTGGGCTGTCATTGTCGTAACGAGTTATGAAAGTGAGCTGATTGGTTGGACATGACGTGTTGGGTTGAGGTTTTGGAGGTTGTGTGAGTATGCTTATACCATGTATTGAAACCGAAGCAAAATGATGTCATCTGTGGGCTGAATAGAATCACAAAATTTAGTTAGTTTTATTGAATTCTCATTTATATGGAGTATTAACATATTAGTGAATAATTTTCTGTTTAGGTCGTGACATTGATAGAGCTCAAGTTCAAGACTCTAGTAACTCTTCGCAAGAGTCAGGTAACCGGGGTTCTTATGCTAAATTTGCATAAAAAGAAATGAACTGAGGTTGATTTGTAAAAAAATGTGCATGTTATCTTAAAAAGAAAAGCTGAAAAAAAACCTCAGTATATGTTTTACAATTACTCATGAGATACGTATGAAAGAGAAAAGAAATGTTTTTGACATGAATTGTATAGACATGAGTAATATTTGACATGTTTCTGAAATGTGCAAAAGAGCTAAAATGATATCTGTGAATTTTTGTACATATGATATGAAAATAATTTGGGTTTGTTTATGATCAAATGGAAATGATATGAATATGTTCAGCACGTGGTTTTATATGATATGGATATGAAAAACATTAGGCATACTTATCTGTTTTGTTTCTGATTCTGAATATGGTTCTGATATGATGATACTGGTTCACGTGATATGGTTGGTACCAACATGATATGATATGAGTGCACCCACTTTGGAAACAAAGTTGTCTTTTATGTGTTCTTTCCTGTGTGCACACTCGGGGCTCCGAGATTGAAAAAATGGAAGTTTCACAATATGATATTGCCTAGTTTGGCCATCAGGGATAGCACAACCCTACCATGGGGGTTAAACATGGTATATGATATGACATGATATGATATGATACGATAAGACGAAGATGTTTAGTTATGTTATGTCAAAGCATTTTTTAATATGAAAATGATCTTTGAATATGAAAAGTGTCTTTATATATGAATAGTTGATTTTTTGAGAATGAAAAGATTGAAAAGTCGCTCCGATTTTCTGAAAACAAGTTTCTGAGATCTGCATATGAAAATAAAATTTTTTTTTTCTGCATACTAAATTTTCTGAAAATGCTCATGTTGACATACTAGTATATGTTCTCTGCTTACTGAGTTGTTGATAACTCACCCCTTATATCCACAATATTTTTCAGATGATTTTTGATATTTCAGCTGGGGATTAAGATTTTGGAGTTTTGAGTGAGATGATTTAAGAGTAGTGGATGAAGTATAGAAAGTTCTCGATAAGTATTTGAGATTTTTATTAAGAAATTTTATTGTGTTATGATGACTTGGCATTTTGAAAAATTGGTTATATTGAGGAAATTAGCTTGAATTGAAATTTCTTTATGATATTGGGAATTTGGAATCTATAATTATATTGTTTAAATGTGAGTGCTAGTGACAGGAAGTAACTCTCCGACCCTTGCGGGACCAAGGCGTTACAGAAGGTGCTGTCAGGACCCAGAAATGCATACTTCAGGTCAGTCGGCAATGGCTTCAACTCTAGTGTTGGGATTTCATCTGCTGAAGGCTTCAACTTGCTGTCAATGGCAGGAGTTGCTCAACTCTAGGCCTCCATTTAGCTTCAAATTTATTTTCTGCATTAAAAATATGAGAAGCATCAGTGGGGGTGTGATCAATTATGAGATCACAAATATTTTCTACTTCAAACAGCAGGTCAGTGGGTTGATATGCAAAATAGGCCTTTTCCTCAAGGATACTTTCTCGCAAGTTGACTTCTTGTACATCCTCCAAATCTTGAGGTTGCCTACAAACAAAAAAAAAATGTTTAGTTTGAGGGTCATGTTCCCAAAACTCAGCTTTAAAACACCACTCTTACAGTTTATCAATGCATTTGAAGTAGTAAGAAAATGTCTCTCAAGAATCATAGGTGCTTGAAAAGAAGATTTTAGTATCAAGTGAACATCCAACACTACAAAATCTACGGGGTAAAAAAAAATTTCCACTTGAACTAAGACATCCTTAACAACCCCTCTTGGCATTTTGATTGATTTGTCAGCTAGTTGTAACATTATTGGAGTTGGTTTTAATTCCCCCAAACCAAACTGCTCATATACATTATAAGGCAGTAAATTCACACTTGAACCAAGATCTAACAATGTTTGACCAATTTTTGAACTTCTTATAACACAAGCAGTTGTAGGTGAATCGGGGTCTTTATATTTTGGTGGGGTATTACTCTGAATTATGGCACTGACCTGCTCAGTAAGAAAGGCTTTCTTTTGCACATTTAATTTCCTTTTAATAGTACACAAATATTTCAGAAACTTGGCATATGTGAAAATTTATTGAATATCATCCAACAAAGGGATGTTAATCCTAACTTGCTTGAATATTTCTAAAATTTCATATTGGTGTTTGTCTTTGTGCAGGGTAGCCAATCTTTGAGGACAATGAGTAGGTACAGACATGAAATCTTTTCAGTTTTAGTTTTAGTTTCTTCAACCTCACTCTTTTCAGCCTCATTTTGTACAGGTTTAGAGACCTTACCAGCATTGCTTGAACCTTGAGCTAGAATATTCACCACCCTACCATTTCTCAAAGTAGTGACTGCCTTCACTTGCCTAACATTTGAACTCCAACTGCTTCTTGGAGTGGCTGACTTTGTGGATTGGGTTAGGGTTGTGCAGGAAATTTTCCTTTCTCTTGAGAGCTCAAGGCAGTGGTCATCTTTGTAAGTGTGCTCTAGATGTCGTTTATTGCTTGAGAATTTTGATTGTTGATTGTTGCTTGACCTTGCATAAACTGATGCAAGGAGTTTGCCATTTGCTGCACCGTATCCTCAAGTTCTTTCTTTTGCAATGGAGGTGCTTGAATTGTGAGTTGAGAGGGTCCTGGAGCCAAGGTTGCTAGAGCTACCAGCTGGTCACTCTTCCAACTGAAATTTGGGTGGCTCCTCCATCTTGGATTGTAAAAATTAGAGTAAGGATCAGAATATAGTTTATGTATCATATTTACAGCATTAAATTGATCCAACAATACTTCTTTGAAAGCAAGGATCGTGGGACATTCATTAGTTGAATGCCCATAATCCTCACATATGCCACACTTCTAAAAAATTTTAGGGACAACATGCACTTCATTTACTTTTTTCAATTTCGTGGCTTCCATTTTTCTGGACAGTAAGGTCAACTTAGCACGCAAATCATCATCTTTCTTTAAAGTATATTTTTCATGACCAGACTCAACTTGCCTAGACCTATCATGTACGTCAGCTGTGTCACAAGATTGAGCATTTTCAACAAGGTAATCAAAATATTCGAATGCTCCATCAGGTTCTTTGTCGAAAAATTCTCCATTACACATAGTTTGTACAAATTGGCGCATTTTAGGTGTCAAACTTTCATAAAAAAAACTTACCACTCGCCAATTTTCATAACCATGATGAGGGCAAGCATTTAAAAGATCCTTGAATCTTTCCCAGCTTTGATAAAAAGTTTCAGGATTTTTTTGGGTAAAGTTCATGATTTGTCTTTTAAGTGCATTTGTCCTATGTATTGGAAAGAATTTCTTTAAGAATTCAGTTTGCATTTCCTGCCATGTGTCTATGATTCTAGGTCTTAATGAATTCAACCACGTTTTGGCTTTATCTTTCAAGGAAAATAGAAACAACTTTAGTCTAATAACCTCCTCAATGCAGGTCCAGTCCATGAATGTAGAACAAACCTCTTCAGACTCTTTGATATGCAGGTAGGGTTCTCGGATTCCATGCCATGAAAATGCGGAATCAATGGGATCATTCCAAATTTGAAATTAAAGGCGTTTGCATTCAAATGTTGGATTATGCATGAGGGTGTGCTAGTTCTGACAGGTTGTAAATAATCTCTAAGTGTCATGTTCTGGTTTACTACTTCCCTATCATGATTCTCATTTTCAGCCATGGTGCTATGAGTGTTAGAAGATGATTCAAGAGAAAGGGATACTGAGTTAATAAATGCTAGTGATTATGTCCTAACCAACCGAGAAGTTTGGTCTCTGGTCCAACCAGTCATACAAACAAGAGCATAAAATAAAGGAAAACGTAAGACAAACAGAAAAATAAAATAAAATAAAATAAAAAGAATGTCACCCAAGCTATGAAGAGGTTCAGAACACTACAAACGTCTTCTCAGTAGTAAGGGAATGCTCTGATAAACACCAGTTGTCCCTAGCAACGGAGTCAAAAACTTGATAGTCTTCTAAATCTGTCTTCCAAGTGTAAAAGCTATCAAAGTAGTACATGGATGAGTTCCATGGTCATTTCCACAGGGACAACAATGTTCATGAAGAGCAAGCATGTAATGAGTTCCCTTTCTTTTTTTTTTCTTTTTTTTTTTGTGAGGAACTTGTCGGAGATATGGCTATTTACAAAGCTAAAAGGAAAAACAAGAAAAGTATGTTTATGTACTGATATGGAGTGTATTGATGAAGAATGGTTAAGAACTTTTCTCTCTTTTTAAGAAAAAATGATTTTCTGAATGATTGTAAAGTAAAAGAAATGAGAAAAATGAATACTAGAGAAATGGGTGTAAAGAAATTCGAAATTGCAGAAAAATCAACACCTAACAGACAAAGTATCAAACACCTAAGCTGGAGGTTTCACCCTTTCACAAATTGTTAATGAAAATTGCTCAAATTCCTCTTTACTCAACCACCAACCCATTCATAAGGATCATGTTTGGAAGATGTGATAAATCGTGCGCCAGTTATGTATTAGCCAAAATTCTCTACTGAGTTGCAAAGCTAAATGTACAATGAAAAAAGTCTATCAAAATCTTGCACCAGCTCAAGTATCAGTTGTGCCTAGTGTCTACAACAGATCAGGATTCATGAGAAAGAATTCCAAACTTCTCCGAATAAAATAACATTGCAACTCAATAAGTTGTGAAATGAAAATCAATGGAAAAAATGGCAAATCAAACCAATCTGTTTCTGGGTTACTACCCAAAACCTAGGCTTAGAAATTTAGCCTAACATCTTTGAACCCAAATACTCTATCCACATCTCAGAACCTTCCCAAACTAGCAATTGAAGAATAAAATTTGGCCAAACAAAAGTCTGAAAAACCACAAAGTAGAACCGAGCCCCAAACGAAAATCGCAAATGCCTTTTTATATCTATGCGCCTTTTTCTCTTTTCTCCTTAGTTGGCTGGTTTATGCGCCCTCTTGAGGCCACGATCTGCTCTGTTTCTGCACTTCCTGTGCGTGAGTCTGCTCCGTTCCTTGATGCCAGCTGTTGCCCTTGCACTTCCCATCCCACTCATTCGTAAGTTCCTCCTCCTCTCTTTTTCTTTCTTTTTTTTCTTGTGTTTCAGATCCTCAGCCACGCTCCAGTGTCTTCCTTTTGGGTGCTGCACGTTCTAGTTGGGTATTTCCAAGAATACCCCTGTGCTTCAATATCCTTCTACAATTAGGATGTCAGCAACTCTTTTCCAATAATACCCTGCAACATATAAGTAAGATATGAGAGGAGTAAAATTTGAGGTATTAATTTTGGTGTGGAACAGCTGCATTGTAACTCTTTTCAAGTGCAAAATATCAGAATTTATTAATTGACTCAAGTATCATAATCTACTGCATAATTAAGTGCATAACTCAATTTTTTGTTAAACAACTTATTCACTTAAGCAACTTAATCATGGAGTTTTAACATTTTATCAGTTGTGCCTATGGTGGGAAGGCCAGTACCAAATCTGGAATTTTGCACACACTTCAGTTCTCATTACACGTTTCAATTAACAGAAATTACACCATATAACATTAGACAAATTTGTCAATACATAATATAAAAAACATGTCTCAGTTACTGCTGATCACTACACAACGCTAATAGGTAACATGACACAACAACTGAAAAAACCTAATACACCTAGAGTAGTGTTCTTGAACGTCTTATTTCATCTTCTTGATCCCGAACCAACATCTCTCTCTTCTTGATCTCATCCACACTCTTATGGACCTCAATGTTCATCTTCTCGATATCGTCGAGTATCTTCTTGATGTGTTTTTCCTCCCTTAACAATTCATTATTTCTTTCTCGAAGTTTGAGCTCATTCTCTTGATTACCATCTGCCCACTTGGAAAATTTGCAGTACGGTAATCTCTTATCATTTTATACATATATAAAAATGTTAGATGTACTATATATTAATCATTTTTCACAAAAAATGTTAGATGTACAAATGATGTAGTTACCTCTGTACTGTACTTTGGGCATCCTAAGAAGGTCCGTCTAGGATTTCTTCTAGTATTTGAGTATTTCAATGTGACTTCGACCTCATAGTAGCATAATGGTTGACTCGAAATATGTTTAGTAGAAGATGAAGAAGACAATGATGATGATGATGATGACGGCATTCTAGCTTGAACCAAAATCACAATCATAAACATAAAAAACTACTAGAATATTCTGTTATGTTGCACACAAATGCCGACAAGTGTATCATACAAGTGTATCTGCTATGACAATTGCACCCATGTAGGAATTATATATTCAAAGTGTATCATACAAGTTATGCCACAACCCAGACCAATTTAATTACTCCCACAATAGGAAATATATATATTATCTGTTGCCCATTGTTTTTAACTCCATATGTTTCAAAGAATGAGAAGCATGATGATGAACCATAAACCGAGGAATTGCATCAATAGCCAGACCTCAATCCATAATGTCAACTAGAGCACTTCCCCACATCCACCCCAGAAGCCTTAAATTGTTTTAACTCCACAAATGTGGTCCATATTAGCTTCCCTAAGCATCAAACACCCTCATGTTTGCTACACAAAATTGACCCAATGGGAATCTCCACCAATCAAGTATGCTCCCACCGAGACTGCTACCAACAACTTGTTGGAGAAAACCACCAACATATTTGAAACCACCAACTTGTTGGTTCCAACCCAAGCATTGTCACAAGCATTTTTATGCATTCTAAAAGATTTTATGCATTTTGACATAGGAATCGTATCAGTTCTATCACTTAACATAATCAAATATACTCAAGTTAGCCAAATAACTAAAGGAGACTCATTTAATTGATTTATTATTATGTCTCCTTCAAGTAATCAATTGGGAAAAGTTAAACCAATAGTCTCACTTTCCAAATGTCCTGCATTCACCACTGTTTCTTGTCAACAAGATATGTCGTTTATACTGTAAGGAAAAAGTACAAGCATTTTCAGCTAACATTGTCGAAATACTAAGAAAATACGGCATTTTAGTTACAATTTGAAATTAATTAAACCAAACAAAGCAAGGGGAAGTAGGTTCAACACAAAACCCGCAATCCAACATCATAGTATTCAGCAACCCTAAAATCAAGAGACCTAAGTTAAACATAGAAAATACCTGGTCAAGTATCTCCAAGAAAGTAGCAGAATTTTTTAGGGAGAAAAATCTGCACAGAGAGAGAGAGAGAGAGAGAGAGAGAGGGAGAGAGAGGTTTAGAAAATTAGGGGTTTGCTAGGGTTGGGGTTTCGAAAACAGTTACAGAAACGAAGGGTAATAAGGCCTGTGGGAAGGGGGATTCACCCTTCACATTCGCCGAAATGAAGCTCTTTGTGGGTTGGGAAGGGGGAAGACGATGGCAGGGCACGGTTGGGTCCATGACAGCAATGACGAAAAACAAAGAAGATGAAGTTGAGAATGTTAACCTGTTTTCGTGGTGCAAAAGATGGGAAGCAGAGAGGTCTCACCATGGTGAAGCTCTTCGTGGGTGGGATATAGAGCGGTCTCTTGTGTCTGTGACGAAGGGGAGTCTGTTTGCTTGAATTTGACAAGTTGAGGGCTGCAAATGAAACACAGCGTTTCTAGCGTCCACGTGGAGGCTCTTGTACGCGGGGGTTACCCCTCCTGAGTGCAAATAGCTTTTTTCTTCATGAAAATATATACAGGCAAAATGGTTGTTAAACTTTATTGTTACTTGAATAAAATTTCAGACAGTATTAAATGAGAAAGACATAATGTAAGATTTATTTCTCATGTCACCCTCCCTCTCTCTATTGAGATCTTCAGGTTCAAACAAAAATTTGAAGAAATCTTTTTGTCTTTTTTCTACATGCCAACAAAATGGTTATTAGATGTCATCTATATACTTTGGCCACATTGATATAGAGTCCTGCTTCTTATCTTTGGAGTCGTGGTTAGACTCTTCGATCGGCAGTCAACAATGATCAAATGGCTCAAGATGATGGAAAGTTGCAATTAAATTGCATATATGATAACCATAAATTAATGAAGGAAAGTAACTGATCATCATCATCATCCTTTTCATGAATTAATGATGATCCAATATTCATCCATTCAGTATATATCCTAGTTTTCAATTCTCGCAGTTGATTTTACATCTACATTCACACATGCATAAGTGTGTGTGTGTGTATATATATATATGTAGTTATATATAGCTCTCTCTCTATATACATATGTAAATTACCTAAATTACATTCGGTAATCCTCGGACTCGATTATTAAGTGATGGATTTGTGTATCATGTGCTGACGTGTCGATAATTACATAAATTCATTTACAAACAATTCATTTAGAGTCCTATGCTAAACTACTTCATGAAAATACAGGCAAAATGGTTGTTAAACTTTATTGTTGCTTGTATAAAATTTTATACAGTATTAAATGAGCAAGACATAACGTAAGATCTATTTCTCGTGTCACCGTCTCTCTCTCTCTCTCTCTTGAGATCTTCAGGAAAATTTTGAAGAAATCTTTCTCTTTTTTCTACAGGCAAAATGGGTGTCCTATACACATTGATATCGAGCCCTACTTTTTATCATGTTACATTTGGATATTGAGATGATTTCAGATGATCTGTAAATAGTAATAAAAAAATCGTGAAAAATAATAAATAGTATTAAAAAAGTAGTGAATAGTTTATAAATAATAATAAGGTAGTTTAAGGAGATCACCCCACTAATCAAATATAGCCTAATTATAGAGTCATGGTTAGACTGTTGGGTAGTCAACAATGATCGAATGGCTCACGGATGATGAAAAATATTTGCAAGTTGCATGATAACCATAAATGAAAGGAGAGCAAATGATTGATCGATTGTAATTAATGATCCATCCATCCAACCAGTATCCTTTTCCATTTTCGGAGTTGATTTCACATCTACATTCACGCATAAATATATGAAGTATATATATAGTTCACATCTACTTTCACACATATACATCCACACATCTACATTCACACATCTACTTGCATGCGTAAGTCTATATAAAGTTATAGCTCGATCGAACTCTCTATATATACATGATATGTCTCAACATCCAAGTTTTCTGAACTCAAAAACGTGTACATTTTATGTGGTTGCAGTACTGCAACAGCAACATGGTTGCATTAACAACGAAAGTGCTGTTTGTTAGTTATAAAGAGATGATCATGAAGTACTACTACTGTAATTTCAGCTTCTATAATCTTATGTATCCCTAATTATATAATATAATCAGAAATATGCATGAATAAAACGAAAAATCCCATACAATAATGTTTTTTTTTTTTGTGAGGGGTTTAATTAATTTTAATGATGTCAAAGTTATTCATAATTTTTATTTGTTACAAAAACCAGTCTATATCATCATCAGGTTGTCTAGCACTGGTGGGTCATGACGATCATGACTCACAATGGAAGAACCGATAAGCACTTGGAGAATGAAAACCATTGTGTGATTGGAGAAGTAAACGCAGCATTTAGTCTTTTCATCTTGAGACGCAACGCTTCCTTGGTAACATGCGGGACGGAATAGGGCCAAGAGAGTAGTGAAAATTGATTACAAAGTATAAATTCATATTTATAAAAAAATATTATATGGAAATGAAATAAGGTAAAAATCTTAGCATATGCAATTTTATATTTTAAAGCCATCATTAATGTTAGACCAATAAATTTTGAGTCATTGGCGTTGAGCGAAAAGTGTGAATGATAATAATTTTCTAACATTGCCCCTATATATACGTAAATGCTTAGAAGATATGGACCTAATTACCACGATGATTTGGCAAGAGCCGAATGGCCTGATGGTATATAGCCCAGTTCTCCAAATGGAAAATCTGGATTCGAAACACCCCCCCCCCTCCGCGAACCCCCACCTAATCAAAAAAATAAATTACCACGATGATATGCCAAGAGCCGAATGGCCTGATGGCATATAGCCCGGTTCTCCAGATGGAAAACTTGAGTTCGAACCCCCCTCAAAAAAAATTACCACAATGATTTGCTGTAAAATGAATTTATGAACAATTATTCGGGAGTCTAGACTCAACAATTAAGGGCATATTTAGGTTATGAGATGAGATGATAATTATGTGAATAGTAGTAAAATTGTTTGTGATAATATGTTTTTATTGGGTTTTGAGAAATTAGGAAAAGAATTCTAAATAAGAATGTTATAAAATTAAAATATTGTTCGAATATATATTTTTAATATTAATATTTTTGTTTTTATATTTGAAAAAGTAGTATTATTTGTTGTGTTTTGTTTGAAAATTTAAAAAAATTGTAATGATTAGATGAAAAAGTTAAAAATTTGAAATTGAAAAATGTCTATATTTTAATATGTTTGAAAAAGAAATTATAAGAAGTTTTGAGATGAGATGAGATCATCTCACTTCCCAAATAAGCCCTTAGAGTTGATGTCAGCTTACTGATAACTACCTAAATGCATTATCATCATGTGTAGATGCATCATGGGAAGGAAATTATGGTGGGTGTGTGTATCGTACTGTTGATGACAGTCGACAAATAACTACTTTATAAATGCATTTATAAACAAAATACAGGCAAAATGGTTGTTAAATCTTTATTGTTGTATGTATAAATATTTCGGACAGCATTAAATAAGCAAGAAATAATGTAGGATGATCCATTTACTGTATCACTCTTTCAGCAAATCGAGACCCGCCTCAAATCCGAACAAAAACTTAAAAAAATTATATTTTCCCTTTTTCTATTGGCAAAATGATTGTTAAGATGTCACTAACTTTAGCCACGTTGATATCGCTCTCATCTTTGTAAGAGTCATGGTTAGACTCTTCGATAGTCAACAATGATCGAATGGCTCAAAGACGACGGGAAATTGCAAGTTGCATGATAATCATAAATGAATTATGACGAAAGCAAATGATCCATAGCATTGGATCATCATCACATTGCAGCAATTAATTATGATCGATCCATCCATCCAGTATCCTTTTCAATTTTTGGAGTTGATTTTACATCTGCATTCACACATAACTATGTTATAGCTCGCTCTCTAGTCTCTATATATACGTATGTCCCAACATCCAAGTTTTCTGAACTCAAAAACATTTTATGCAGTGTGGGTGCAGTACTGCAACAGCAACAGGAACATGGTTGCACTAACAACAAAAGCATTGCTTGCTAGCTGCTTGGTTATTGCGACCGGAGTTTACTTCAATTATCTGCAGGATGACCCTTTTGAATACTTCTATTTGGCCCTTCAATGGCCTGCATCATTGTGCGATAAAACAGGTCCCAACAAGTGTTCCCGGCCGGTCCCTGACTATTTCACTATTCACGGGCTGTGGGCACAGAAGAGCAATCACGAGTCATACAATTGCGGTACTCCTGTTGATGCTTTTAACTATAACATGGTATTATTATATTTATGTTTTTTATATGTCCCTCAATTTTTTTACGTGCGCACCACCACCATAAAAAAATACTAATTTCTAAGGGATTTTTTTATCATTTTTTGTGCAGCTGAAAAAGGACGAGGTGCTCATGGAGATGATGAACAAAAGCTGGCCGAGCCTGGTCTTACGCCCAAATCCGAACAGAGACTTTTGGAGGCATGAATGGGAAAAGCATGGCATATGCACCTTCAAATCCCAACAAAAAGAGTACTTCAACAAAATTTGTGCAATGTGGGAAAAGGCCTCGCTGCTTAAAATCTTTAAAGCAAAGAGTAATTTCACTTTCTGTCAATATTATTTATTAAATTATTTTTTCCCAAAAAAAAAAAAAACACGATTATTTTTTTATTTTATGGTACTGTTCTTCTTTTATGGGGAAAAAAAAAAAAAAAAAAAAAGACATTACTCCCGGAAATCAAAAGTACTTTCTCAGAGACTACGTTGAAGCCATTCGAACGTCGTCTAAACTAGGGGTGGAACCAGGGACATTTCAATGCGAAGGGAACGATCAGAACAAACGACTGGTCGAAGTAAAACTTTGCACAGACAAAAAAGTGACTGAATTTAAGGATTGCACTGCTCCGGAACCTATAGGTTTAGCTAAACCTCCCTCATGCGGTAAAGTCAATGATTCCATCCCGATCGCATTTCCTATATATAATGAAGATGATGAAGTAGTACTCATGTAATTCCAGCTTCTATCATCTTATCATGTATCCGTAATTATTATATAATCAGCAATATTAATGAAAAAGAAGTTGGTGCCAACATGTTTTTGATTGATTTTCAAAATGAAAAAGACTTGCAGAAAGTCCAAAGCAGCAGGCAATGGTCTTTTGATCGAAACTTACTATGCCTTAACACCTTTGATGGTAGTTCTGCTCCAAAAGACATTGTGTTCAACAAGAATTCTTGTGGATTCAACTCCATAATATACCTTTTGGAGGCATGACCAAAAATGTAGGTGCGCAGATTGGTAGCATGATTGGCAAGGTGGAAGAAGTTGATGTTAATGAAGAGGGTATCGAATGGGGGCCTTATCTAAGGGTAAAAGTCGCTATTAATAGCACCAAACCTCTTATGAAAGGTATCCTTCTAAACATGAATGGGAGTGTAAAGTTTGGATGTCTTTTCTTTATGAGAGATTATCATATTTCTGTTCAAGTGTGACATTATAAAGTATGGGGAGAATGGCTATTTAGTGGGCTTTGATACTATTTCTATGCATGACAACAGTAAGTCTCAGTATGGGGTGTGGCTCAGAGCCCCAAAGTCAAGAGATATGACAAAAAAAACTATTGTAATGGCTATGGCGTCAAGGAGAAGACAGGTTTACAAGCCTCAAACTTGCTTGTCAAAGATGATGAGGTGGCAAGGACCAAGGCCAATTATGGAAAGGAAGCAGGCATTGCAGAAGAGGTGGGTAATCACAAGAAGACGAGAGATAACCATAAAAGTTTCTATTGAGAGGAAATGGAAAAGGGTCAATTCTCCAATAAGGAAGGTAGAGTTTTAATTGAGGCACCAGCACAGCAAGATGAAGACCTTTTATTCAGGGAGAAATCGAAATCTGGTGATATTAATATGGTACATACTAAGCTTGATTTTGAGCGGCCTCGGGTAGACCAAAGCATCAATTCCAGTAAGAATATTAGTTATGATATTAATGTGATCTCAACAGTCAACCTTTTTACATATCAGGAGGCTGGCCAAGGAGGTAACTAGGGTAATGTCACTCAATTGAACACTAGTGAGGTAATTATTATTAAAGAGAGTGGCCAAAACATGACCAGTTCAGATAAGGTTATAAAGTGGAAGAGGAGGGCACATGACAAACAAGCTAAGAATCTAGATGCTTGCACAAACATGAGCATAGGACAAGTTTCCCATGTGAGTCCTAAGCCTAGTAGCAAGAGGGGGGAGGGGGGGGGGAATGGAAATTATTTTGTTTCTAAGAAAAACAAATGATTGTTGTATGAGGATGAGCAGTTTACCAATATATTGGTATAAGCTGGTTTCTAGCCCTGCCAACATCAATGAGTCTGTTAATTTGGAACTACCAAGGGTTTGGAAACCTTCAGACAGTCAGATTGCTCAGTCTTTTGATTAAGGAAAAGTGCCCCAATATGGTGTTCCTAGGGGAAACCAAATGCTCTAAGACTCATATAGAACAAGTGAGGAGAATATTAAGGTTTGATAATTGTCTTGAGTGTGGACTGCAGTGGTGGATTTGCACTAATGTGGAAATCTGACTGAATGTCAATATCTGCAACTATACTAGATGGCATATAAGTGCAACATTTATAAGATTGAAAATGGACCCACATGGATGTTCACAGGGTTCTATGGTCATCCAGACACTTCTAAGAGGGAAAACAGCTAGAAGCTATTGAAACATCTCAGACCCCCACCACCTATGCCTTGGAACTACATAGGGGATTTCAATGAGATAAATTGCTAGAGTGAGAAGTTTGGCGCAGCATACAGACCATATAAACAGATGGAGTCTTTTAGACAAGCAATTGAATTTTGCTCACTCTATGATCTATATACCTCAGGCCAAAAATTTACATGGTCTAACAACAGGCATGGTAGAGACTTCTAAAGAGACAATTGATAGAGCCATGGCAAAACCAAGAATGGAAGGAAATGTTCCCACATCCAATGTGTAATGTGCTACCTGCAATCAAGTCTGATCACTCTCCTCTCCATATAAGTATGCTCAGGAGTTCTACAAGAAGGAGAATGACACATGTTACTTTCAGATATGAAGCAGCTTGGGCATTAAGGGAGGACTGCTCTAAGACAGTAGAAACAACTTGGTACAAAGGGACAATAGGAGATGATGGGGCTTCTATGATAAGGAACAAACTAGCAAATTTCTAGGTAACTCTTCAGAAGTGGATTTCTGGAAGGAACAAACAAGACTCACGAGTAATCAGAAGGGGCTTGACTAATATTGGAGAACTTCAAAAGCATGGAACTAGAGATCATCTTGAGAAAGTTTAAAAGTTACAAAAAGAGGTAGAACAATCACTAGCTGAAGAGGAAACAAGATGGAAGTAACGAGCCAAGCAACACTGGCTACAACATGGTGACAGAAATACCAAATTTTTCTATATGCAAGGTAGCCAGAGGAGGAAAACAAATTCCATCAAAAACTAGTCTATGTCATCATCAGGTAATTGTCTAACACTACTGGTGGGTCATGACGTTGGCTATCCGATATTTTTTCCTTTCTATTCTCTATTTTTTATTTTAAATTTAGTTCAATATTATGATAGCCAGATTTACGCTTTAATGTCTACTAATAGAAATTAAAATATAGTAGAAATTTAAATGGAGAAAAGAGTAGGAGGAGAATGAGAGAGAACTTGGAAGTCTACATTTTTGCACTCTCAATTAATTGATTACAAAGTATAAATTCATATTTATAAAAAAAATATTATATGGAAATGAAATAAGGTAAAAATCTTATTATGATTCTTTTGATTTAGATAGTAATTAAATCAAATTTTTTAATTTGATATATTCTTAGATAAATGATTTGTACCGTCATAGATTGTACAAATTTCACACACTCCATTTAAATAAAGTGGGCAAATATATAGGATATACTATTAAAAAATTAATTAATTTTTTTTAACATGAGTCTCATTTTATGAGTTTTTTCTTTTATAGCTCATGTCCTAAAAGTAAAAACATAGACACATTTTTTTATATTTCTTTATTAAAAAATAGACTGGACAATTTTTTTAAAATTATTTTATAGTCCCATGAAATAGAAAGTAGTTGTATAGAATTAAAAATTATTTGGTTGTATAAAATTAAAAATTATTTCTAATAAAATTACATAATTAGATTAATTTATTATTAAATAATTATAAGTATATTATTATCCATATCAATAAAAAGACCATTTGAATCAACTGGACAGGACAATTCTTTAAGACCTTGTTTGACTACATAAACCATTTCATTTCATTTCACTATTATGATTTTTTTAAATTTTCACATAAAATATAATAAATAATTCAAATTTCTTAAATTTTAAAATAAAAATAATACTAAAATATCTGTCAAGACCTACCAATGCATCCATTTCTCTTCTTGCCTCTCACTTCTTTAACATCACTCTTTCTGTCTTTTGACAAGACATGATGTTACTTTGCACTCCATGGTCTCTCGCTTATGCGCTTGAATTTTAGTTGGTGTAATGTTAAAGTACGAAGTAAACGCCGCGTTTAGTCTTTTCTTGGAAACATGCGGGACGGGATAGGGCCAAGAGAGTACGTAGTGAAAAGTTGGAAAGCCCAGTAGAGGCTGGGTGATAACGTGCAAGTCATGGGGGCAAAAGTGTTAAGACTGCGTACAAACTACAATGTGTAATGCGAATTGCGAAAGGCCATAGTAGAAACATCCTGAAGAGCTTCCCGTCGATCCAAGTGAATGACAAAATTACTAAAACAACAATCAAATGAGTTGCAGCCAGACTTTAATCTTGGAGGACATTTTTGTCCGTTCAAGCGGAAAGAAAAAAAAATCAGCAATTGTCATTTGTCTCTTTATCCGCACAGAATATATTTAAAATCTATTTTGAAGGATTAAAATGTAGTCTCGATAAAACAGTGAGGTAGCTAGGCATCGTTTGCTTTCATAAGTATTTTTAACTTATTTAATATAATTATTATAATTTTTTCAAATTTTTATATAAAATAAAATAAATAATTCAACTTTTTTTAAAATTTAAAATAAAAATAAGATTAAAAAATATATTCAAATAATATTTTATTTAACTTTCAACTTTTATCTCAATTTACTTCACCTTATCTAAAAAAACAAACCGAAAAAAAAAAAAAAAAAAGTTTAAAGGGATAGAACATGAGGTTTAAACATTCTCATTGATTATTTATTTTCCGGAGAATATCTTTTTGTCTTTTTAATGAAATCTCAGAATTAGCGTATGCAATTATATATTTTAACGCCATGATCATTATTGTTAGACCAAGAAATTGAGTCATTGGCGTTGAGTGAAAAAGTGTGAATATGAACAAATATTATTCGGTAGTCCTCGGACTCGATTATTAAATGATGTAGAGTCCTATGTTCAACTACTTCATGAAAATACAGGCAAAATGGTCGTTAAACTTTATTGTTGCTTGTATAAATTTTCATACAATATTAAATGAGCAAGACATAATGTAAGATCTACATGCAAAATCGTCATTGTTAGGTGTCGTAAGCTTTAGCTACATTGATATCGAGCCTTACTTTTTATCATGTTACGTTTGGATATTGAAATAATTTCAGATGATCTGTAAATAATAATAATAAATAATAAATAATGCTAATAAAAAAATAGTGAATAGTTTGTAAATAATAATGAAGTAGTCAAATATAGCCTAATTATAGAGTCATGGTTACATGGTTAGACTGTTGAGTAGTCAACAATGATCAAATGGCTCACAGATGATGAAATATATTTGCAAGTTGGATGATAACCATAAATGAAAGGAAAGAAAATGAACGATTGCAATTAATGACCCATCCATCCAACCAGTGTCCTTTTTGAATTTTCGGAGTTGATTTTACATCTGCATGATTCACAATAAGAAAAATGGATATTTGTGATATTTTTTTGTGATGAAAATTACTATTTATGATAAAAATAGATTTATTTTAGTTGAAAATAATCATTTGATTAGAAATAACTGGTCACAAATAAGTAATTTTCTTATAATAATTCTAAGTATATATAAAGTTATAGGTCGATCTGTCTATATATACATATGTCCCAACATCCAAGTTTTCTGAACTTAAAAAAACATTTTATGTGTGGTTGCAGTACTACTGCAACAGCAACATGGTTGCATTAACAACGAAAGTGATGTCTGTTAGCTGCTTGGTTTTGGCGATCGGAATTTACATTTACCCGCGGGATCATGATCATTCTTTTGACTACTTCTATTTGGCCCTTCAATGGCCTGCATCAGTATGCCATGAAGGTTCGAACGTCAATTGTATCAACCCGCTTCCTGGCAATTTCACCATTCACGGACTCTGGGCACAGAAGAAGATCAAGAATCATAATAAGCTTAAGTCATACGATTGCAATAGTACTTCTACAAGAAAAAAAATTTGCAGAAAGCATCCTTTTAACTATGACGAGGTTTTATATTTAATAATGTTTTTATATATGTTCCTCAAGTCTAGCTTTATGCATATATATGATCATTCTTCATGCAGTAGTTTTTGTTTTGTGCAGCTGAAAAATGACAAGATGCTCATGGAGATGATGAATAAAAGCTGGCCGAACCTGATCGAGGGTCGAAGCTCATCACCAGATCATGAGCAGAACAAAAAGTTTTGGAAGCAAGAATGGGAAAGGCATGGCTGTTGCCTCTTCAATTTCAAATCTAAACAAAAAGAGTACTTCAAGAAAACTTGTGGAATGTGGAAACAAGCCCCGCTGCTTGAAATCTTTGCAGCACATAGTAATATTTTTAAGTTTTTATTCACTTTCTGTCAATATTATTTATTAAATTATTTTTTCCAAAAAAATTTAAGACTAACACGAATTTTTATTTTATTTTATGGTACTGTTCTTCTTTTTTGAAAAAAAAAAAAAGAACCGCCGATTACTCCCGGCCGAAATAAAAAGTATTCTCTCAGACAGTACATTGAAGCCATTCGAAGGTCTGAACTGCGACGAGGGGCAGTACTTAAATGCAACAAAAACAAGCCGAAACGGCTGGTCGAAGTAAGACTTTGCACAGACAAAGAAGTGACTAAATTTGTGGATTGCCCTGGTCGAATATTAACCGTTTCTCGATCATGCGGTAAATATTCCAGCAAGATCGCATTTCCTATAAGTTATACTTAAGATGATGATCATGAAGTACAACGTCTACTACTGTAATTCCAGCTAATTCTATAATCTTATAATGTATCCCTAATTATATAATATAATCAGCAATATGAATAAAACGAAAAATCCCATACAATTAATAATATTTTTTTTTGTGAGGGGTTTAATTAATTTTAATGATGTTAAAGTTGCTCATAATTTTTATTTGTTACAAAAACCAGTCTATGTCATCATCAGGTAATTGTCTAACACTGTTGGTTTTGGTTTTGACAAAGAAGAAAGCAGAGGAATGAATGTGCTCTGTATTGATAAAAACTGTCTCATTATAACTGTAGTCATTTATACTATATATAGTATGTGTAGGAAGGCAAAAAGAATAAAGAATAAAGAATATATGCCTAACAAACTTTACAGAAAATCCTAACAGAATGTTATCCTCGTTTGCTTCTGGAATCATCTTGTAAATGCAAGGTTTGCTGATTAATACTGGGATGTCTTGTGGCAGCTTGCGTAGATGAGGTGGCTTGCATGGTGTGCTGTTGTGATGATTGTATTTTCTGATTTAATATCCCCCGCAAAATGGAGAGTGGAGGTCAGTAACTCCCATCTTGAGTAACAATGAGTAGAACGTAGGGGAGTGCAGAGCCTTAGTTAAGAGGTCTGCAAGCTGAGAGTTCGATGGTGTGTAGGCTGTGGAAAGAACACATTCTTGAATTTTGTCCCGAATTAGATGGCAGTCTAATTCAATGTGTTTGGGTCTAATTCAATGTGTTTGGTTCTTTTGTGGAAGACAGGATTAGAGGCAATGTATAAGGCTGATTTGCTATCACAATAGAGTGTAGCTGGCTAAGGATGGAGGACCTGAAGATCAACGAGAAGGTACTTGATCCATATGATTTCGCATGAAGCAGATGCCATAGAGCGGTATTCTGCTTCAGCAGAACTTCTTGACATTGTTGTTTGCTTCTTACATTTCCAGGAGACAAGAGATTGGCCAAGGAAGACACAATAGCATGTTGTGGAACGCCTAGTGTCAGGACACGATGACCAATCAGAGTCGCAATAAACAGTCAAGTGACATGAAGATGAGGATGGGAAAAACAAACCCTGTCCTGGAGATTTCTTGATATACCGCAACACTTTATACGCAGCATTGAGGTGGGGAACCCGTGGTGATGCCATGTATTGACTCAAAAGATTAACTGAATAGGAGAGGTCAAGTCGTGTAATGGTGAGGTAAAGGAGTCTGCCAACCATTCTCCTGTATTCACTAGGATCATTCAGCAACTGACCTTCATCTTTGCACAGTTTAATATTTGGATCCATTGGGATTAAACTTGGCTTACAACCAAGCAAACTAGCATCATGTAATATGTCTAATGCATATTTACGTTGACAAATTTGTATCCCAGTAGGATTTCGGGCAACCTCTAAGCCCAAAAAATATTTTAGATGACCAAGATCCTTGATTTTGAACTTGGTAGCTAAAAAATCTTTTAAATCAGAAACAGCTTTGAGATCATTAGAGGCCACAATAATATCATCAACGTAGACACGTAATGCAATGAATGAAGGACCATTACCTTTGGTAAAAAGAGTGTAGTCAGCTCAAGATTGATGAAAACCAAATTGAAGCAAAGATGAGAGAATTTGGCATACCATTGACGAGAAGCCTGCTTGAGGCCATATAACTCTTCTTTAACTTGCAAACTTTGTCTTAATTGGGAAGTGAGTAGCCAGGAGGCATCTTCATGTATACTTCTTCTTTTAATTCCTCATATAAAAAGGCGTTGTTTACATTAAATTGATGCAAACTCCAGCCTTTAACAGCAGCAATAGCCAATAGAGATTTGACTGTGACAAGTTTGGCAACGGGGGAAAAAGTTTCATGGTAATCGAGTCCTTCCTCTTGGATATACCCTTTAGCAACCAAGCGTGCCTTGTGTCTTTCTATAGAGCCATCTGAGTTGTATTTGAGGCGATAAACCCATTTTGAACCAATTGCTTTCTTTCCGATAGGCAGATCAACAACATCCCAAGTGTGATTCAATTGCAAAGCAGCAATCTCATCATCCATGGCTTTGCGCCATTCTAAAAACTTCACAGCTTGAGAATAGGTGGTGGGTTCAGAATTTTGAAGAATGGTAGCGGCAAAGGCAGCATGTTTGGGAGAAAATTTTTTGTTAGTTAAATAAGAGGACAAGGGATAGAGAGCAACAGTACATTTTATCTTGGAAGTTGACTGTGAAGGAGAAGTCACAATGGCCTGTTGACAAGAGTAATCCTGCAAGTAGGAAAGCTGTTTCTTTGCTCGTGTGGATCTTCGAGGTGTAGAGGGAATGTTGGGAGGGGTAGTTTGAGAGATGGGTGATTGAGGGGTGGATAACGTGGGAGGGGAATGGGGCTGGGAGGTAAAATTGGAAGTATTAGATGGGGGAGGAATGTGTGAAGGTAAATGATTGGTTGGACCAAGAAGAGGAAAATATGGCATGGAATGTAATGTGCTGCTGTGATTATTGGAAATGGAGGATGATTTGTAAGGAAAAATGTGCTCATAGAATATGACATCACGAGAATGAAAGATGGAATTGGTGGCTAAATCCAGCAACTTGTAACCCTTGATTCCGAAAGGATAACCAAGTAAAATGCATTGTTTAGCTCGGGAATCAAACTTGTGGCAGTTTTGTTTAATAGAAGATGCATAACAGAGGCATCCAAAGGTTTTCAAGTGAGTATATGTTGGTATTTGCTGAAAGAGCAATTTATATGGACTGCTGTTTTGTAGATTAGGGGAGGGGGTGCGATTGATAAGGTAGGTGGCAGTTAACACTAGATCATTCCAAAAAGAAAGTGGAATACCAGATTGAAAATGTAATGCTTGGGCAACGTTAAGAATGTGTTGGTGTTTGTGTTCGACAACACCATTCTGTTGGGGACTCTCAACACAGCTTTTTTGATGAATTATTCCTTGTCTTGAATAAAAATCAGTCATTGCAAATTCAGCCCCATTATCTGAGCGAATGAATTTAATTTTGGACTGAAATTGGGTCTCAATGAGAGAACAAAAAGATTGAAGAAGAGGTCTGGTTTGAGATTTATTTTTCATTAAATACAACCAGATGCATCTTGTGTAGTCATCTACAATGGTTAGAAAAAATTTTGAACAATCGTATGCTACTTCAGAGCAAGGCCTCCATATGTCACAATGTATGAGATCAAAAGGTTTGGAAGTGCGATGTTCACTTGATGAGAATGGTAGACAGTGATGCTTAGAAAAATGACAAACAGTACACGGTGTATTTGTATTTATAACAGCAAGATTATGTAAGTCTTTTTGTAACAAGGAAAGCCGTGAATTGGATAGGTGACCCGTTCGACAATGCCAAAGCTATTGGTCATTGGGACGGGAAGTAACAGAGTTAGAAAAAGAAAAATGATTGTATGGTAAAGCAGAAAAAACAGTGGAGAGGGCAACAGGCGAAACTGTTGTCAACTTGAGGTGGTATAGACCATTGTGAATTTCACCCTTCCCAATCGTGCTCCAAGAAAAAGGTCCTGTAAATAACACTCATTAGTGAAGAATAGTAGACAACATGAAAGATCTTGTGTTAATTTTTTTGCTGAAATCAAATTAAAATTGAATGTGGGGATGCATAAAGCATCATGAAGAATGAGCTGGTTGCTACGATGGACAGTGCCTTTATGGGTCACTTGTGCATGATGACCATTGGGAATTTGACATTGAGAGACACGTGAGTGGGTGGACTGGTGTAAAGGGAGGAGCAACAGATCATGTGATCTGTTGCTCCTGTGTCGATTATCCAAGGGATGGTGGTGGTTAGTGGAAAATTGGATTGAAAAGCTGAGAAACAGAAATTCATACCAGTCATGGTGGAAGCCGAGGGGCAGGAGGGTGTGGAATCAATTTGAACCTGATTAACAGAAGGTTATGTAGCTTGAGGTTGTAGTAAAGCCAAGAGATGTTGATATTGCGCTTTGGTGAGAACAGCTTGGGAATCCTCATTGATCTGTTCTTGGTTGGATAAGCTGACTTGGTTAGCAAAGGAGTCTGGTGCTTTGCCTCGAGTGAAGAGTTTATGGCTAGGTGGATAGCCATGCAACTTAAAACTACGTTCAGCAATGTGACCAACCATATGGCAGTGGGTACACATGGGTTTCTGAAGAGTTGGATTGGCCTTAAAGCATTTTTCCAGGGAATGACCAGGAATTTTACAGTTATTGCAAAATGGTCTTTCTCACCTTGGAGAGCCATGTGGTTTGGAATTGTCTTGGTTAGAGAAGAAAGTGGATTTTGCTGCTAAGGCAAGGGTATCATGTAAAGTGGGAGGATTGGAAAGTTGCTTGCGTTTTTCTTTCTGTTGAACCAAGGCATAGACTTCACTCAAACTTGGGATGGGTTTAATCAAGATAATTTGAGCTTTGATATTGGTAAATGAATCATGAAGCCCCATGAGAAACTTCATGGACCAATCATGTTGCTAGTGCTCAAAAACATTTTTCATGGCACCACAGGTGCATGATGGGAGGGATTCAAAATTGAGAAGTTCATCGAGAAGCCTTTTCAATTTTGAGAAGTAGAGGCTAACAAAATCATCACCTTGAACAAGAGAATTAATGGACTGCTTGAGTTCATAAGTTCGAGGACCATTATTTTGTGCAAATCGTTGCTCCGACTCAAGCCATAGGTCATGAGCAGTATCAACATACACGACACTATTTTTTATTTCCATTGACATTGCATTTTGAAGCCAAGTTATCACCATGTCATTGCATTCAATCCATGGTTCTAACAAGGGATCATTAGGATTAGTAGGTTCCCGTAAGATACTATCAATAAAATCCAATTTCTTTTTTATTCTTAATGAGCGACGACGGTGCGTGCCCAGGGATGGTAGTTATCAGTTGTGAGAAGATGGCTGGTGAGAAGAGTTGCAGATCCATCGTTCGGATTGAGAAAGTATGGGCTAGAGGGATCTTTAGGGTTTTTGTTGGTTGGAGGAAGAGGAGGAGGAGGCGATGGGTTATTGTTGTCCGAAGCCATTATGGCTCTGGTACCATGTTGGTTTTGGTTTTGACGAAGAAGAAAGCAGAGGAATGAATGTGCTCTGTATTGATAAAAACTGTCGCATTACAACTGTGGTCATTTATACTATATATAGTATGTGTAGGAAGGCAAAAAGAAAAAAGAAAAAAGAATATATGCCTAACAAACTTTATAGAAAATCCTAACAGAATGTTATCCTCGTTTGCTTCTGGAATCATCTTGTAAATGCAAAGTTTGCTGATTACTGGGATGTCTTGTGGCAGCTTGCGTAGATGAGGTGGCTTGCATGGTGTGCTGCTGTGATGATTGTATTTTCTGATTTAATAAACACTATGGGAGGGTGACGATATTTTGTTATGTATAAGCAAGTTTGCATACCAAACTGCATATTAATGTTGTTGCTTTTATATTCTAAATTCAAATTAGCATTGTTTTCAATAAAATCTACTTTCTAACCAATTGTATTGAATGGATGCGCGTATTAATGCGCATAATCATTTCCACTTAGATTTTTCCTGGTAATATTCCGATATTTTTTCCTTTCTATTCTCTATTTTTTATTTTAAATTTAGTTCAATATTATATATGCATGATAGCCAGATTTACGCTTTAATGTTTACTAATAGAAATTAAAATATAGTAGAAATTGAGACGAAGAAGAGAGTAGGAGGAGAATGAGAGAACAATTACTTGGAAGTCAACATTTTTATATTCTCGATTATTTTTGGATAAATTATTTGTATAGTAATAGATTGTGTAAATTTTACACTCTCCTTTAAATATATTAAGTGAGCAAATATAGGATATACTGTTAAAAAATTAATTTTTTTTAAATGAATCTCATTTAATGAGTTTTTACTTTTAGGACATTTTCTTTTATAGCTTATGTCCTAAAAGTAAAAACATAGACAATTTTTTTTTAATATTTCTTTATTAAAAAATAGACTGGACAATTCTTTTTATAATTATTTTATACTCCCATGAAATAGAAAGTAGTTGTATAAAATTAAAAATTATTTCTAATAAATGACATAATTAGATTAATTCTTACTATTAAATAATTATAAGTATATTATTATCCATATCAGTAAAAAGACCCTCTTACTTGACTGGACCCAACTCTTTAAAACCTCATTTGATTATACAAATCATTTCATCTTATCTAATAATTATAATTTTTTTAGATTTTTACATAAAATATAATAAATAATTTATTTTTTAAAAATTTTTAAATATAAATAATATTAAAAAATATATTTTAATAGTTTTAAATTTAATTTTTTAATTTTTATTAATCTGTAACCAAACGAGGCTTGACCTCCCCTAACTGTCCCGTTACCAAAAACAGAAATCGTAAAGTTAAAGAACAGCGTTATAAAATACAAATAAAATATTAAAAAATGAAAATATAAGAATAACTGATTTTTTTTTTTTTAATGGGCATATAATAATAACTGTTTACACTTTACAGTTAGTAAACAAGATCCATCAGGACCATCACCAGCACTTATCGATAAGTCATACAACTTTTCAAAAGCCCGGAAACACAGAGGGGAGGGTCCGCCTATCCACTTACTGCCACCTGGATACTTAGCTTTTTAGACGCTGCACATGCTGACGCCTTTAAAGGGCGCGTGAGATTTGTCCCTTCCGGGCAGAGTACTGTCTTTCCGCGAAAAATTCAAGGTTGTTACGGTATTTGATATGATACCAGACATTTCACAATACATATTATAAAATAAAAATATTTTTAAAAAATAACCTTATTTTATAAAATATTTTATACAAATATTTATTTTTATAATATTATTATACAAAGTGTTACAAAAAGTGATATGAACTTATCAATTTTTTTTTTGAAGGTGATGCAACATTGTTGTACGGTATTTTAGGTTTTTTTAATGTTAAAATTAAAAAAAAAACTAATTTATACTGTAGAAAGTTTTGACAGCAAGTTAAATTGAGATGAGATAATAGTTAAAAATTGAATTGAATATTATTAGGTTATTTTTTTAATATTTTTATTTTTTAAAATTTGAAAAAATTAGATTGTTTACTTTATTTTATTTGAAAAATTAAAAAAATTATAATGATTAGATAATATGAGTTGAGATGCTTTTTGAATCCAAATAATGTCTAAGAACAAATAATACTTTTTTAAATATAATTATATAAATATAAATGTAAATATAAATATAAATAATTTATTTTTAGCAATAATATGGTTAGTACCTTTCCAAGCTTTTAACAGGTGATTAATAATATTCGGAATAAAAAAAAAAGAAAACTATTCATCATTATTCATTATTGAATTATAAAAGTTTATTTGGAAAAAATTTTGATCCCAAAATTCTTATCTCCCCTTCAAAACTAATCAAACCCCCATAATTAGGTTATTTTTTCGGCGGGCTCTCTCTCTCAATCCAAGAAAGGTTTTAAAAGATATATTTAGAAATTAAGAATTGTTTGGATAATGAAAGTGTTTTATCTCATCATTATAATATTTTTAAATTTTTATATAAAATATAATAAATAATTTGACTTTTTCAAATTTTAAAATAATAATAATATTAAAAAATAATATTTTATCAATATTTTATTCAACTTTCGACTTTCATCTCAATTCATCTTATTATCCAAACGACATTTAAAATTTTATAAATCTTAGGTTTTCTTGTTTTTCTTCTAAAAAATCAGAAAATTGGAATTATTACTTTCTGGATTAGTTAGATTTGGATAGTGAGATGAGAGTTTTTTAGTTTTAGATGAAAGTTTAAAATATTATTTTTTAATATTATTATTGTTTTGAGAATTGAAAAAAGTTAAATTGTTTATTATATTTTGTGTGAAAATTTAAAAAAATTGTAATAATTAGATAAGATGAGATGAAAATTTTGTGTCTCATTCCATCTTCCAAGCATAAGTTAATCTGAATCTCTCTTTCGTTTTATTATATTATTTATAACTCTTTAATTTTTTATTTAAAAACTAAGAATTAATCCGAAATTCTTACAGACTTAACTCAAGTGGCCTAAGATTTTATTTAAACATATTTAATAAATCAACCCGAATCTAGTCACAATGTAGTGGATTATCGATAAATAAATAATAATAATAATAAATAGTCTTCCAATTATTTAATACTCTAATAATATGAGAATCTTGATAAATTATAGTAAAAATAAATTTTTAATTATTATATTTATTTTAAAAAGATTATTTTTTATTTTTATTTTATTTTTTTGTAGTGTTAAAATTTCTGATTCTATTTGAAAGCATGGGTGGTGGATACATTAGTTGTTGTTAGACTCCAAATAATTAAAAATAATAATCAAGACTCTATTTTTATTTAATATGACATACTTTTATTGAGAAGTGTTAAAAACTATAAAGAGACTTTATAAAAGAAAATTCACAAAGTGATGTAACCTTATATTATATATTAAATCTATTTTATAATAAAAGTCATTTTACAATCTATTATATCACATTATTTTGTAAATTTATTTTTATGAATCTCTTAATAGCTAAAGCATTTCTCATTGTTATACATTAGAATGTCTTAATATATCAAAATATGATTTTTTAAATAAAGTTTTCTACATTAACTTTTTTAGTCTACTGCTCTAGCAGGAAATAATCGCGAGGAAAGATTTATATTCATCATTTATATTTGTTGGGATATTTTAAAGAAAAATATTATTTATTATTTTTACATTACACATTAATATATAATTAATTATTTTTGTCATTCTATTTAAATATATATATTGACACATGACACATTAGATATTTAAATAGAAAAAGAAAAATAATAAATTACATATTAGTATGTATTATGTAGAATTTTCCTTAGATTTGTTGGTTAACACGAAATTGCCAAAAAATAACCAAATTGGGGAAATAGAGTCACATACAACAGCATTGACGGCTCTCTTCGATATAATTGTTCTAGATGTTTTCAGATTATTTTATTATTATTTATAAATTATTTATTATTATTTATAAATTATTTACTATTATTTATAAATAATTTGTTATTATTTTGTAACTATTCATAAATATTAGCGTACAAAATTATTTCTATTCATATTTATACATATTATGGATAGAAAATAATCTTAGCTTATGTTGGAATTAAAAAAATATTTTATCTCATCTCATTTAATTATTATAATTTTTTTAATTTTTTACATAAAATATAATAAATAATTTAATTTTTTTAAATTTCAATTTAATTTTTTCAAATTTTAAAATAATAATGATATTAAAAAATAATATTTTTTAACTTTTATTTTTTTATCTAAAATCATACTCAATGTAAACTGTTCCTGCGCAGCCGAAAACGAGCGTAGACTGACTTCCAATCTTCAAGATTTGAATCAGGACATGACTGGACGTGCCTACCGAATATTCACTAGATTTGAATTTGTGTCTTTGAATCCGAAACAGCTTCGGTTTGTCTTATCACTCACCAGGTGATATTCTGAGTTGTGTGTTAGATATGTACGTGTACTTATCACTGATAGGTCGATAGAAAGAGATAGGACCCCTGTCCAAACGCATCGAAGATAGCGAGACCAAGTCCCTTCTTCTTCTCTCTCTCTTATCCGCAGCCTTTGAAACCCTAGAAACATCGGAATTCGTGCAGTGGAATCCTTGGAAGCAGCGGAATTTTCGGGGATTCTGACGCTGCTCGAGCATTTGCGAGTTTGGATTAGGACTCTGGGTGTTTTGATTTGGGTTTGTTTGCGTGTGCGTTTTCTGTGGGGTATTTGGAGTTCTCCCTCTGCTCTTTTTGTGGTGGTCTGAGTTTGTAGGGCCTGGAATATTGGGTTTTGTTTGGGGCGTTTTTGGGTGGCAAAGGATGTCTTCTTTGAGCAGGGAATTGGTGTTTCTTATTCTCCAATTCCTTGAGGAGGAGAAGTTCAAGGAGTCTGTGCATAAGTGAGTCTCTTCCCCCCTCTCTCTCCCGCTATATGTTTATGCAAATACGTGTTTATGCATGTGGCTTTTATGTATTTATGTTTGCGTGTCTTTGGCTATTGAGACAATGGATGGAGATGAAAGAAAGACAAGGAAAATTTCTGAATTTTATATGCATGCATGCATGCATGTATGCATTTTGGGTTTTGTGTGGTCACCGAGGAAATTGTGAATTTGAAGCTTGTATGTATGACTGTTTTTCTTTTATTATATAACTGAGCTGAATTGTTGTATTGACTTGGTTAAGGGTAAGCTTTTTTGGCTTCTGTCTAGTTCTGGGCGATATAGAGTATTGAATTTGGGAAAAAACTACTTTGCCCACCAATTCTTACCGCTCTAGTAGAGCGCTCTGGGAAAAAAAAATTATTTTTTTATTTTTATTTAATGATTAAGAAAGTGATTTTAAGTGCATTGGTGCATTTTTTTTTAAATATTTAAATATATCAAAAAAATGTGAATAGAAAAATGAAAAAAAAAAGTTGCAAAAGCAACTAGCGGTCAAAGTGAGTGGGCTACTCTAGGCGGCAGAGTAGCCCGACTCTTGAATTTGATGTTGTACTAACTTTTTTTGAATTTCAAAATCAGGCTTTGGTTTTGGGCGGAAATGAGGAGAGGAAAGGGGAAAGAGGGGAAATGCATGAAAATTTTCTGTTAGGTTGTTCTGTTCCTAAAAACGATAATCTTGGTAAAACTGGCAATAATACTGCATTAAGTGTCACGTAGCCTCGGGCGTTTTGTCTTATTCGGTTCTGACAAATGTACACTTAAGACTAGGTTCCCCTCTCTTGTTTCCTGTTTAATTGCTAGTAAAAACTTTGGGAAAGAAAGCCAAAGACGTAAATATGAATATGAAGAATAAATGAAAGAAAAATATTCACTTAAGCCATTTAAATTTTTTAGATGGGCTGAGTGAAGGGCCTGTTAACTTTAGATTTAGATAAAATGATGTATCTTAGATAATATGAATTAACATCTTATCACCTGATAATTATGTGAGGTTGCTTGACAAGAAAATGCTTTCTTTTGTAGGCTTGAGAAAGAATCAGGGTTTTTCTTCAACCTGAAGTACTTTGAGGAGAAAGTTCAGGCTGGAGAGTGGGAAGAAGTAGAGAAGTATTTATCAGGATTTACCAAAGTTGATGATAATAGATACTCCATGAAGATATTCTTTGAAATCAGGAAGCAGAAGTATCTTGAAGCTCTTGATCGGTATATTTAATCAATTTCTGCTACGGCTACTTTATTCAATATGACAAAAGGGTACAAGCTGATGTCTCATTGACATGTGTCAGTGCCACATCAATCAATATATGGTTCTCAATTTTTATTTTTTTTTCAAAATGGACGGACGTGTCACTGCCATGTCAAGTTGTATGCCCACGTAGTAGCGAATTTAGAAGTCCATTCCTAGTAAATCTACATTTATTGAGATATTCTTGTATTTTTTTTTTATGGAAGGTATAATTTAATTTTCTCTTTATGTGATACATCACATTATAGGCAAGACAAGGCAAAAGCTGTTGAAATATTGGTGAATGATTTGAAAGTGTTCTCAACATTCCATGAAGAACTGTACAAAGAAATCACCCAGCTTCTAACTCTTGGCAATTTTAGGTAATTTCTCACACCTTTATGGGAAGAAAAATTGATTCACTGGTGTAATATTGGCCAACTCCTTACTTTTATTATTTTATAATCGATGGAAAAGAGTAATTAAAGAAAGTAATATGGGTTGAGAATTCTTGGGTATGGCATATTATTAATATTACTATTATTTATTATTTATTATTGTTGTTATGTTTGGACTTTCTAAACTTGAAAAAATGAAAGCTTTTCTTCATTGAGCTGCATTTGGCAACTTGGCTCAGTTGGGGTGAATATTCTCTTTCATAAAAACCAAGGCAACGTATGAGACAAAATTTAAGTCTCATTTTTTTACTTTTCCCACACTTCTTTTAAAACCTAATGAAGCACCAACTCTTTGTTCTCATTTCACAAAAAGCATTAGGTGTAAAATGGCATAATTATATATTGCAGTCTTGGACAGCAGTTATAACCAGTGATGATCCAGAGACCCTGAAAAATGACAGGCATGTAGGATGGTGACAGGACGATGATCCAGGTTGTTGAACCAGACTGACAAGCTATCCTTTTGTATTGGATATTTGTGGACGTTGTTGAATAATAATCTGAGTTAAATACCCAATTTTATCAGGTCATGGCTAAGTCTCACCATGAATATTCCTTTCCCCAAGAAAGAAAAAACAATCTAAGACCTGGAGTTCCAAGGAAGATTCCTGATTTCACAAATTATGATATATGGTACTGTCGGTCATAAAACATACTCAAGAGCTATATATATCTGATAATGTGATTTTTTTTCTTATGTTAAATTACCAGGGAAAATGAGCAGCTGTCCAAGTATGGTGATACCAAAACAGCCCGTAGCATAATGTTGATTGAGCTAAAAAAACTGATAGAAGCAAATCCCCTGTTTCGTGATAAACTAGTTTTCCCCACTCTGAAGTCATCAAGACTGCGTACTCTTATAAATCAAAGGTATGGCAGAGAGGTTTGAGGTTTACAATATATTTTCTTTAGAGAACTGCTATAGACACAAAAAAATTATACAAAATAAATCCACAAATTGACATGGTTTCATGGGATCCATTAGATCTACTTTACAATAAAAGTAGTTTTATAATCTGACGTATCACATCAAGCCACATCAGTTTGTGGTTTACTTTTGTGTAATCCTTTTGTGGCTAAAGTATTTTCCTTTTCTTTAGTGTGCCATTATACTACCATCTTGTGTTTTCTAAATTGTTTATGTGTATCAATTATGCTCAAGAAGCTGCTGCCTACTTATTTCCTGCTCTTTTCTAAGTTCCCTTTTCTTAGTAGGGATGGTTGTTTTAGTCTGCCACCTTTTAACATTAGTACAGCCTGAGTTTTACTTATTTGTTCCCATTTATGAGGCAATAGTGAATTACTGTAGTTATTGTTATTTTGAGATTTGTACTAATTATATATATTTTTTTTTTTCAAAGAAAATTATTTTCTTAAACAAGTGGAGCGTTATTCATGTTTTCTATCTCTCAATATACAATAAATAAGAATAGCGAGGATATGGAGGATGATCATTGCTTTTCTTTGAGTTATCATATATGTGGCTCTAGTGATTCTGATTGTTGTGCCTATAAATAGTTATTTGACATCTGAAATATGAATACTTTGTCTACGTAGTTTGAACTGGCAGCACCAGCTATGCAAGAACCCAAGGCCAAACCCAGACATTAAAACTTTATTCACAGACCATTCTTGTTCACCTCCAAATGGTCCACTTGCACCAACACCAGTCAATCTCCCAGTTGCAGCAGTTGCAAAGCCTACTGCTTATACCTCTCTTGGAGCTCATGGTGTATGATATTATGCATCTAAGAAGAATTAATATATATTCTTTTTTTAACTTTTGTAAAGCATAGTAAAAATAAAAAATTTCCTTTGTTGACTAATTGATGTTCCTTTTTCCTTATATGTGTATAGCCATTTCCACCCACTGCTGCAGCTGCAAATGCTAATGCTTTAGCAGGTTGGATGGCCAATGCCTCTGCTTCTTCATCTGTCCAAGCTGCTGTTGTTACTGCATCATCCATACCTGTTCCACAGAATCAAGGTTAGACTTTTCATGAGTCGAAACGGCCATTCAAGTGGTTCGTTTTGCTTTGAAAGAGAATTTCATGTTTTGAAGTTGGAGAGAATGCAACTTCTACCAAGTTGGCCAACAACGTTTTTCTGGTGATGTGGGCTTGCCCTTATGTTTGTCAAAATCAAGTTTACTTATTAAAATCGATCCTAACCCTAGGCAGGTTGGATGAAAAGGTGCTTTTCTTATTTTGTTTGGAAAAGAAAAAATGTGAGAGGGGAGGGGGAGGGGGAGGGGGAGGGGTGGGAGTATGGTTGAAGAGGTGCTATATATATATATATATATATATATATGTTTTTTGATAAGCAATTAGATTTCATTAATAGGCTTAAAAGGTAAAGCCCAAGTACACAGGAAGTATACAAATGCTGAAACCTGGTTACAAGTCAGGAACTAGAAAAAAGAAACAAGAAAATCATGAACACTAGTTCCATTAAAGACAATGGCTCAAGCCCACAGAAATAAGGTATTAAAAAAAAACATCTAAGTTCGTCCACAGGAAGTACACCTATCTAGAGGGAAGAGGTGCAGAATATCACCGTCAGTAGTTTATAATTTCTGGTTGAATATAAACTTCTATCCTAACTCTATACGAATCTGGAGGCACTTGGAGGATTTTTGGTATGATGTTTTGCTGTTCTTTGGGTGATGAGGGTTGTTCACTCACCATGCAACCTACAGGATCAAGCCTGCTATGATTTGAATAATGAGATCCAGTTGATTCCTACTATTATTTAACTATCTACTTTATTCAAACAGTTCCAATCTTGAAACGTCCACGAACACCTCCAGCAACCCCAGGTATGGTGGATTATCAGAGTACCGATCATGAACAACTAATGAAACGACTGCGGCCTGCTCAATCTGTTGAAGAGGTACCTTCGAAAATATATTATTCCCTCATATGTTTTGGAATATTTCATCTTGCCTCTTGTCTCTTTGCAACTAAACTGTATTTACTGGTAAATCTTGGTATTGCTTTCTTGTGCTACAATTTTCAGGTCACATATCCAACCCAGCGACAACAAGCTCCTTGGTCACTGGATGACCTGCCCAGAACAGTAGCTATGACCATTCATCAAGGATCCATTGTCACAAGCATGGATTTTCATCCTTCTCATCAAACATTGCTTCTTGGTATCATTTCATCTTGGTCTATATTGCAGTTACTTAATAGCTAAGTTTATACCAAATAGATTAGATTTATTTCTTCCTATTGTCTGACCTGTAGTGTCTCGTTGAACAGTTGGTTCTAATAATGGGGAAATTACTCTCTGGGAAATTGTGTCGTGTGAGAGGTTGGTTTCAAAGCCATTCAAGATATGGGATATGACGGCCTGTCCGTTGGCATTTCAGGTTTTTACTCGTATTAATTTATATTTATTGGTCTCATCCTTTGTAAGTTAATATTATAATTTACAAATTGAGAAATTTATTGTAACAACCTAGGGAAAGCACCAGCCACATATATGCTATAATCCAGAAAGACTAGTCAATTTGAAATGGATCTCGAATTAGTTATAAAACCAAGTTTCACCTAGAAAGCTGCCAATATGGGACTTGGCTCCCATGACTACCTCTATTAGTTATATAATCTATGTTGGGTTTGAGGAAACGTCTGGTAATGGTGTTGGATTGATGTTGCATGTGTAAGAAGAATGGGGAATTAGTAGATCACTTGCTTCTACATTGTGAGGCGACCAAGACCATGTGAGATGATTTTTTAGCTTCTTTTTTATTTATTTATTTTTTTTTTTGTGGAAATGGGACTTTCATGGGTCATGCCTCGAAGGCTGGTGGACTTTCTAGCGAGCTGGATATTCCTTCAAGGCAATCTTCAAGTGGGAAGGGCCCTATATGTATGAGATGATTTTTTAGCTTCTTTTTTATTTATTTATTTTTTTTTTGTGGAAATGGGACTTTCATGGGTCATGCCTCGAAGGCTGGTGGACTTTCTAGCGAGCTGGATATTCCTTCAAGGCAATCTTCAAGTGGGAAGGGCCCTATATGTATGTGACGGTGCATTTGGAGGGAGGGAAATGATAGAGCTTCAAGGATTGCGAGAGGACATTGGATCGAAGTTTTTTTTTTTAAAACCTTGTTCTTATGGGCTGGTTCATCGATTTTAATGGGCCAAGTGTCCATGCCTTTCCATTTTCGGTTGTAAACTCTAGTTAGGTACCTCTCTTGTATACATCCTGTGCTTGGGCTATGCCGTCTCTTCTTATTAATAGAACTCCTTGATTACCTATAAAAAAATCTATGTTGGTATTCATATTCCCAAGGTGGGGCTGGATTATATAGCACCAAATTATCCTGAAATTTAACTTATTGATTTGTTGGAATACAAGTCCAATGATGCTTGAGTTTGTGAAGCTACATTCCTGTTGGAGTCTTAAAATGATTGTTTATACAGGCTTCTGTCGCCAAAGATACACCAATATCTGTCAGCCGAGTTACATGGAGTCCAGATGGAAGTTTTGTGGGTATGTTCAAAATGCTTTTACAAAGAAATTTTAAGTTGCTAGCATGTATCTTATTAGTATTACTGCTGCAGGAGTTGCATTTTCCAAGCATTTGATTCACTTGTATGCTTATCCTGGACCAAATGATCTGCGCCAAAATGTAGAGGTGAACTAATATTGCTTCTGATTGGTTTTCAGGGCAAAATTTGTAACTGTAGTTTGACTCGTGTTCCTTGTCATTGCAGATTGATGCCCATGTCGGAGGTGTGAATGACTTGGCTTTTGCTCATCCAAATAAACAACTATGTGTTGTGTCCTGTGGGGATGATAAGCTGATAAATGTGAGGAATATTCTCATGATCTGTTGGGATTTTTGAAAAAACCTTCATTTTCTCTAAATGGAAGAAGTTGAACAGGTGTGGGATTTGACGGGACGAAAGCTGTTCAACTTTGAAGGTCACGAGGCACCAGTATATTCTGTCTGTCCTCATCACAAGGAGAATATTCAGGTATGTTAGATAAGGGGTAAAATCGGTTGTCTACTTGCCTGCCAACACTCTTGGAGTACAGTCATCGCTATTCAAGTAATGAAAGCTTTCAAGCCCATTCAGTGTTTTCTTGCCAAAATACTTGTACTTTTGAAGATAAGTGTTTTAAACTCACACAACGGAGGCTTAGGAAGTATTCCTAAGGTTTATTTAACTTATTTGCATTTGAACTTACTTGATCTATAATGGCAATAATAGAACCTGATTATTTGGACTGCCTTCACCTGTTTATTGACATCATCTAGCCCATAGTTGCTCCTGCTAAATTAATTGGTATATTTATAATATGAGATAAAATACAACTATCAAAATATAATTTATATGTACCCTATCTAGCTATTGGATAATGTTAGGGATATTTATGAAAAGTCCACCATGATGATGGCTCTCTTTGCAGCCAACACCTTCATGACATAACTGCCTTCACTGCTACCATACAGCCGAATCACCCCATCATCACACAAGTATTCCCACATTGCTGTCATATCTAGAACCCGATAACTACAGTCAACTTGAGCAGTTGCTGAAGTCAGCACAATTGTTAAAACTCATTTGGAAAGAGGCGTCTAGGGTTTGCATTTGGTTCTTATACTTTAAGCAACCCGCCCAAATGTTCCCTTGTTATGTTGTTTACATCATTGGCACTCTCTTTTCTGTTGGTATTACACTAAAGTTGCACCACGATGACCTAGGATGAAGCCAAGATTGTTTTTTGTTTGGGGGAGGGGGACAAATTTTTCGGGGCTAGAATAAGTTGTTGAATTTTTGTTGTGTTGCACAATCAGCAAATTTCTCTCGACTATTAAAAAAATTAAATAAAGAAAAAGATAAAAATAAAAAATAAATTTGAGCCCCAGGAAAAATGACATTTTACATAATTCATAGATAAGGTTGATTAACTTTTCTCTAGTGCAAAAATGCTCTAGTAGCATAAGGGTTGCATGTATGAATGCAGTTTATATTCTCGACCGCTGTTGATGGGAAAATAAAGGCCTGGCTGTATGACAATGTGGGTTCGAGAGTTGATTATGATGCTCCTGGACACTGGTGTACTAAAATGCTTTACAGTGCCGATGGAAGTAGGTAAGATTGGCCAAAGTTATGATTTAAACTAAATACTTAGGAGATCATAACTCCTTCACTCTATTTCATTGTAGACGTGTCTCTCATATCTTAATGAAATGTATCTTGTCCAATATCATGATTACCAGTTATTCCTATTTATTCTAAAATTGTTTGGTTTCTGATTCTATTTTCCCACTGGTTCATCTCTTGTTCAGGTTGTTCTCTTGTGGGACAAGTAAAGATGGGGATTCTTATCTAGTTGAATGGAACGAAAGTGAAGGAGCAATAAAGAGGACTTATACTGGGTTTAGAAAGAAATCAGCAGGTGTTGTACAGTTTGACACAACACAAAATCACTTTTTGGCGGCTGGTGAAGATAGCCAGATAAAGTTTTGGGATATGGACAATACCACTGTTCTCACCAGCATTGATGCAGAGGGTGGACTGTCGGTCAGTATACATGGGTGATTTTATGGCTCTTCTCTAGTACATGCTTTATAAACTATACCATTACACCTTCATGTCAATTGTTTCAGAGTGTTCCCCGCCTGAGATTCAACAAGGATGGGAATCTTCTTGCTGTTACTACAGCAGACAATGGACTTAAGATACTTGCAAATGCTGTTGGTCTCAGATATTTTAGAGCAATTGAAGTCCAATCGTTTGAAGCATTGAGATCACCCATTGAATCTGCTGCAGTTAAGGTTGAAACAAATCTTTTAGTTTAGTTGGATTGTTTCATAAAGAATGTTTACTTTGCAAAATCTATTGGGATCTCATTTTTGTGTCTATTCCTTAGGTTTCTGGCTCTTCAGCCATCACAAATGTCAATCCAGTCAATTGTAAAGTGGAAAGGGGCTCCCCTGTTAGGCCTTCTCCAATTCTTGTATGCAACATGAACTTTACAACTTGAGATATGAAAGTTTTCTAGAAGTATATATGTTGGTTGCAGCTGCAATATTTATATACGTCGGCTTATTTTCAACATATCATAAACAGGAAGAGGAACTAGCAATCCTCTGATTTATCTAGTTCTGAGTTCTAGTAATAATATACCAATAAAGAAAAAAAGCAGTCAGAACGCTTTCCTCTCTGCAGTTTTGGTTGTGGTGCCCTTGCTTGTTATGAGCCTGCCTTCTAAACTTTTGCTTTCATGTGAGGGGAACATGTTCCTCCACACAAAACATACTTGGTGACAGGTTAAGAATCTGGTGCTGAGCTGTTTAAGATTTTGTTTCTGCTTATGATATTGCTTTGGCTTCTTCGGAGAAGTTCTTTCTACTACTATTCCTTCTTTTATGAGGAATTGCAATTTGGCAAATATTTTCTATCAGAGTTGATTTGGTTTTTAACTGTCTTTTAAGAACGGCGTTGATCCCACGGGTAGAAGCATGGAAAAGACAAGAACTGTGGAAGATGTAACTGATAGAACTAAACCTTGGCAGTTGTCTGAAATTATGGATGCTGTCCAGTGTCGATTTGTTACCATGCCTGATGGCACAGATTCTTCCAGCAAGGTGTGTTAAAAAATTGTGTAATTATGTAATTAGTGTATTATAAAGTCTATCTACTTGATGGTGCTTCAAGTGTTATGTTTATATATAGGTTGTACGACTTTTATATACAAATTCTGGTGTTGGGGTTTTGGCACTTGGAGCAAATGGTGTTCAGAAGCTGTGGAAGTGGACACGCAATGAACAAAATCCAAGTGGAAAGGTGCAAGTTCACTTTTACTTTGTTTCCCTTTATGTTTCATGACGTTTGCATGATATCATTAAGGAGGGAGAGATTTCTAAAGTCTGTGTTTAAAGGCCACTGCCAGTGTCGTTCCAAATCATTGGCAACCAAACAGTGGTCTTCTCATGACTAATGATGTCTCAGGTGTCAACCTTGAAGAAGCAGTTCCGTGTATAGCTCTATCAAAGAATGACTCGTACGTAATGTCAGCCTGTGGTGGAAAGGTTTCATTATTTAACATGATGACATTCAAGGTATGTCTGTATATTCATGCTTTGTGAACTTTGTCAGAATTGGGATTCTTAAAGGTTGGTAATGAATTGCCGTTGTTTGTAGGTAATGACGACATTCATGCCACCACCCCCTGCTTCTACCTTTTTAGCATTCCATCCCCAGGATAATAACATCATAGCTATTGGAATGGAGGACTCAACTGTCCACATATATAATGTTAGAGTGGATGAGGTAATTGGTCTTTGCCCATTTAGTTGATTCAATAAAATTGTATACCTATGAAAAAAAGAGTGGATGAGGCAATTCCTAAAATTGCTCAACCCCCCACCTTCTGGGGATTTGTATTGTGCTCTCTTAATTTAAACTATATTTTTGTTGGTTTTAGGTTAAATCAAAATTGAAGGGTCATCAGAAGCGGATTACTGGTTTGGCTTTTTCGACAAATCTTAATGTCCTGGTTTCTTCGGGTGCAGATGCTCAAGTAAATGTCTTGTGCATTTCTTTTCTCTATTTAACATCATATTGGAAAAATATATGGATTTGGCGTAGCTTAGAAAAGAATACTGATAAATTGGTGTAAGCCATCTATTGCATGACAGTTCGTCTTGAATGGTTATCTTTATTTCCAGTTGTCGTCATCAAAAGCCTTCTGTGTTGCTTTATATTAAATCTGTTCCCAGTTTAGAGGACATTGTACAAGGCTACTGGCGTGCATTGTATCAAAATATAAAATCTAAAACTCATGGACATTTTAGTAGGTTGTCCTTTGCTTTTTAGTAGATGCTGGTTTCAATAGATTGTAACTATTTTGGGCAGCTTTGTGTGTGGACCATTGACACATGGGAAAAGAGGAAGTTAGTTGCAGTCCAAATACCATCTGGAAAGGCACCTGCTGGTGACACTCGAGTACAGTTCCACTCTGATCAAATCCGTTTGCTGGTAGTCCATGAGACACAATTAGCTATATATGATACCTCCAAGATGGACCGCATCCAGCAGGTAGGAAGTTTAGTCAAATGTTTGTGAATGATATCTGATGATAAGCTTGGTAAAAAATCTTATGCATTCTTCGTTGCAGTGGATCCCACAAGACGTGCTTTCAGCACCCATTTCTTCTGCTGCATACTCATGCAATAGTCAACTGGTTTTTGCCACCTTTTGCGACGGTAATATTGGGGTGTTTGATGCTGATAGCCTTAGACTAAGGTGTCGTATTGCCCCATCCGTGTATTTGTCCCAGGCAGCTTTAAGCGGGTAAGTTATGGTGTTGAATATCTGTCGCATACATATATATTTGTAAACTAAAACATGATGGGCAAGTGAAATGTATTAAGGCTAATTTCCGAGTTATCATTATCGATGTACGTGTCTTTTTAATTTTTGTTGCATTAATTTGTAGAAGCCAACCTGCATATCCCCTTGTTGTTGCTGTGCATCCTCTGGATTCCAACCAATTTGCCATTGGATTGACTGATGGGTCTGTAAAGGTCATAGAGCCGATTGAATCAGAGGGAAAGTGGGGATCGACTCCACCTATTGATAATGGAATACTGAATGGCAGGACTGGATCATCATCGACCACAAGCAACCACACTCCTGATCAAACACAAAGATGAGATTTCTTGTATTTTACAAGTAAAGTTAGTCACATCTGTATCTTTACTAGCGTAGATATTTAGGATTTTACTTTCCCATTTGTTCCTTTCCAAAGGGAAGCTTGGGCATAAAAGTGTTCATGGTTAGAGATCTGTTCTTGTATACGTAATTTGTTGTAGGTCAAACTCATAAAACGGACTGGATGTTGTAATCTCTTGTTCCTTGAATGAAACAGGTGTATGCATTTGTTCTTCTTTTTTCCTTTTGATAAATGAATTTAGTGATTTTAATCGCTTCTGGGGTTTATATAAGAGAGAGAGAAGAAATTTAATTTGTGGGGATGTAACATATCTGATGGAGATGTAATGGTGATAGTGAAATATCCCACTTTGAGGGTGAGAAAACGGAAATTGAAAGAAAAGTTCTATTACGTTTTGGATAAAGACAACAGAGTAGTACTGTTCAGTACAAATAACTGAATGCCAAATGGTAATGCCCTTCCCGAACATGGCCTGGGCTTCACTAGGCCTGTGCAAAAAATTAGTGACCCGACCCGACCCGAATCCAAAAATGGGTTTAACTCTTGATCAGGTTCAACCCGTACAACCCGTTTATAAAATCTGCAGATGAAACCCAAGCCCCCCTTCCAAAATCGGTTTAAACCCTTCTCTAAGTATCGAAAACTACTTCAGGATAGTTAACGCTGCCGTCGAAAGTATAGAGTCCGAAGGTCTTCCTTGATTTTGTAGCAGTTGTGGAACTCATGGATGAAGTTGAGGGAGGAAGACTAGTTACGGAGGACGGGACTAGCGGTGAGGTGGAGGACTTCGTTAATGAAGACCAGGTTGTCGAGCTCAATGAGTTGGGAGTGTGACTATGAGAGAACCAAGACCATGACGATCTGAGTTTTCTGAGTTCATCTTCCCATTTTATCAAACACTTCACAAGCGTTTCACTTTTCTCACGCAACGCACCATTTTCTCTTTAATTCATTTTCCTGATTATATTCATTTCACAATAGTAAATCCATTTCTATTTCCTCAGTCATTCTATTTTAGATTTTTACTTCACTTTACATTGAGAACCATAACAGGGAGTCGATGGATGGTGTCTGCACGGCGGGATAGAGATCTAGAGGCAACTGACGGCGAGTCGACGACGAGCTAGCAGTAGTGGCAGTAGGGATCTTGGGTTTACAATCCATGAAGTGAAAAGTGAAATTGAGAGCACGAACAATGTTGCGGGGGAGTATGGCTTGAAGGAAGAGGAGGGTTGAAAAAAAAAAAAAAACACGGGTTGAATATACAGGTCGGGTCGATTCTGCCCAACCGATTAAGAAGGGCGGTTCGGGTCGGGTCGGGCCCAAATGTTGAACGGGTTGCTCGGGTTGCAGCCCTAGGCTTCACAACAACTCATAAAATAAAAGCAACAAATTAACTAGTCTAATAACATGGGCTCAGCCCATTGCAAACACCTGTTCACTAAGAAACTAAAATAAGATAACAAGTTCATTTTGCCTAACGTGGGCCCATGAACCCAAGAGCACATTAGTCTATAGTTAAAAGCCGCCTCTCTTCTCAATGTACTTCGATGCCTCAGAGCATTCTGATTGGATTAGCCAAAATTAAATGACATTTTTTTATGCTTGTAAGAGAAATTTAACTTTTAGCTATTCTATTCATATTCCATTCACATAAATCTCCACATTGGAATATCTATTTTTTCATTATATAACAATAAAATAATATAAGATGAATTTGATTTTGGTTATTCACATCAAATCTCCACATTAGATTATACTTTATTCATTATATAGTAATGAATAACTAATAATTTCAAAAATATTTAATTTTTTTAATTATTAATTTATTTTATTTTATCATACTTTACTATTTTACCTATTATATATTAATTAATAATCATATTCTTATTAAATTAATATATCACTAACTCAAATTAATATACCAATTGTGATAAAAATATGTGATAGAAAGAAAGGGAGAGATAAATAATTAATAAAATATGTATCTGATGTATGTAAAGTAACTTTCAAATTTGAAAAATTTTTTAAAAGTCACTGTAATTAAATTCCAAATATTTGGAATTTAGCTAATCCATTGTGAGCATATTTTGCTCTCTAATAGCTAAATACTCAATAAATTTAACTTTTAGCTAATCTAATGAGAGTGCTCTCAGTTCGAACACTTCCATTAGTCCTTTGTCAATTTTGTCTTCTAGGGTTGCGCCATCTAGGGTTGTCATAGAACCTTCCCATTAGAGGCTAGAGCACATTGCTCACAAGGTGCAACAAGCGTGTTTGATCTGATTATAGGATTCCCAAGTAGCCTCATTTGTGTCTTGTCCTTACCATTGAACGAGAATCTCTACCCTTGGTTTGTTATGGTTCTTGGTCAATCTCCACCCAAAAACTTCCTCTAGCTTCGGCTCAATACCCCCACAAAATCGATTAGAGGCAACACTAATACGACCATAACACTAGACCTTAATTTTTTTTTGAGTTGGGAAACATGAACAATTGGGTGGATCCTGGAGGTCATGGGTAGATCAAGCTAATAGGCCACAGGCCCTTTCCTATGAGCCACCTTGAAAGATTCGAAAAGCCTTGGTGCTAGTTTAAGATTGTGGCTGTTGGCCATCGAGAGCTGTCGATATGCTTGTAGACGAAGGTAAACCTAGTCTCCAACTTCATATTCTTGCTCCTTTATGCGAAGATTAGCATACTTTCTCATCCTCTTTGTGCCTTGTGCAAGTTATGGCATAGGATTTGTAGAATTTGCTCCTTGGTTCGAAGGATCACTTCAATAGCTTCTAGATGGGTAGTTCCAACGACATAGCTGATGAGCCTCGGTGGGGATACTCATAAAGAGCTTCAAATGGGGCAAGCTTGGTTGATTGTTGTATATTTGTATTTTGCCACCATCTTGCTAGAGAAACCCACATAGACCAGTCCTTAGACATATCTCCTATGAAACACCTTAGGTAGCTCTCGAGTGCTTTGTTGACAGATTCAGTTTGGCCATTTGTTTGGGGGCGATAGGCAATGCTCATGTCCATCTACACCCGCCTATAGATTAAAGATGTCTTGCCATAATTTACTTGTAAATGTACTGTATATATCTGATACGATTTAGTTGGGTAGGCCATGATGCCTGAAAATATACTTTAGGAACAAATCTGCTATTGTCTTGACAGTATAGGGATGAGTTAGGTAAAGTGACTATATTTAGTAAGTTTGTCAACAACCACCCACAGACAGTTAAACCTTTTTGAATGGGGAATCCCATCAATGAAGTTTGTGGTAAAGTGTGTCCATGGCTGGAGAGGTATAGCGAGGGGCTGTAACAACTCGCTGGGCAGGGTATTGTCTACCTTGACTCTTTGGCACAAGTCACATGCCCTTACAAATTGCTTAACATCTCTTTGAGGCCTGACCAATATAATTCCCTTCTAATCTTGTGGATACTTTTCTCATAGCCTGAGTGTCACCCCCAATGGCTGCAGTGCATCAGCTCAACTCAACTAGCCTGATCTTGAATGTCTCATGTGAAGGAATATAGAGCCTATTTTTTTAAAGCAATAGATCTCCCCTCATAGTGTATAAGGAAAACAAATTATTTGCTTTGTGTTGGGTGACGAGTTCCTGAATTTGTTCATCATTAGCATAGGCCAATTTTAATTCATCTATCCAATCCATGGTGGGGAAGGAGATAAGTGACAATGAACTTCCTTCCTCCCCATCCTTCCTATACAAGGTATTGGTCACATTGGTTTTAGCCACTTTCTTATACTCTACAATGAAGTCATAACCTAGAAGTTTAGTGATCCATTTCTGTTGGACTGGTGTGCTAACCTTTCGATCCAACAAATACTTCAAACTTTTTTTATATGTCTTGATGATAAAAGGCTACTCCAATAAGTATGGCCGCCACTTTAGGACTGTAGAAATTAAGGCAAACAACTCATCTTCTTATGTAGACATCTCATTGGCTCTCCCATTCAGTGTTTGGCTATAAAAAGCCTCAGGCCTTGCCTTTTGCATGAGCATTGTTCCTATAGCAGTTCTAGAAAAGTCACGTTCAATGGTAAAGGGGCTAAAAAAATCTGGGAAGGCTATAACTGGGGATTGGATCATGGTTTCCTTTAATTTCTGAAATGCAGATCTTGACTCCTCTGTCCACATGATTTTTTTTTTCTTGAGCACATATGTTAGTGGAGAAGCTATACCCTCATACCCTTTTATAAATCTTTTATAGTAATCAATTAGCCTTAAAAACCCTCTTAAGGCCTTCAATGTCTTGGGCAAAGGCCACTCCTACATGACTTTTAGCTTCTCAGGGTCAGCTCTTACCCCTTGGGCTAATATTAAGCGGCCCAAATATGCTACTTCACGACACCCAAACTTGCATTTGGTCTTTTGGCATATATCTAGTGTTATTTTAGTATCTCCAAAGTCATCCTTAAGTGATCCATGTGCTTCAGTTCAGTTTTACCATACACTAATATATCATTAAAAAAAAAGAAAACAAAAATGAACTTCCTTAATTATGGCTTCAAGACCTCATTTATGAGATTTTGAAATGTAGGAAGGGCTTTGGTTAGCCCATAGGATATTACCAAGAATTTGTAGTGCACTTTATGTGTTCTAAAAGCTGTTTCTGGGACATCTTCTGGTTTGACCAAAATCTGGTGGTAACCAGATCTTAAATCGAGCTTAGAAAACATCACTGCCCAATAACATTCATCCATCAACTCCTCAACCACGTGAATGAGAAATTTGTCTTTTATAGTGACATTGTTAAACCCCCTATAGTCCACACGAAGCCTCTAAGTCTCATTCACCTTGCTTACTAATAAAACTAGAGATGAATAGAGGCTATTGCTAGGCTGGATAACTCCTGAACTTAAGAGTTCTTTAACTATTTTCTTGTAACACCCACTTCTCATGGGTTGGAGATGTCACGTATTTTTATAAAAATAACTCGGCAATATATCTCATTTTTAATAAAATAAATATTTATTTCACTTAAGAATTATTTAATAAAAATATGTCTCCAAATAAAATTAAATGAAACACCTGAATAAAATTTATGTCATAAATATAATTATTCTAATAAGTCTGGAATTTAGGTCTCGTTTATTTTCACAATTATTCTCATCTCATCTAATCATTACAACTTTTCTAAATTTTCACACAAAATAAAATAAATAATTCAATTTTTTCAAATTTCAAAATAAAAATAATATTAAAAAAATATTCTAATAATATTTTATTCAGTTTTTAACTTTTATTTCAACTCATCTCATCTCATCTGCAAAAACAAACAAGGCTTAATCAACTGCTCCATCTAAGCCTAGCCCGTCTGCTCGTACTCATCACCATGCTTACTTGGGGTCCTGGGGTGGTTTAAAAACATAAAATATAGGGTTAATTACACTTTGCCTATTGAACTTTCACTCAATTCACAATATACCTCTGAAACTAATAATTGTATCAAAGTGGACAGTCTAACTTTCAAAACTTCTCAATCCCCCATTCTCCATCTACCAACAACGTTAAATCTAACGAAAATTCATTATAAGTACTGCTCATGTGCATAACATTCACTGTAAAGATATAATTTTTATCTAATTTATTATCATTGATCATATAAAATATAAAATAATATATACTATCAATTAATAATAAATCATTAATTATTAACTATATATAAAATTATTTTATACCTAAATTACAAGCAAATATGAATAATTTATGTACACAATGAAATTATTTGATATTTATTAACCATATATAAATTAATAAAAAAATTATTTAATGATTTATTATTAATTGATAGCATATAATATTTTATATTTTATATGATTAATGATAATAAATTAGATAAAAATTATATCTTTACAGTGAATTTTCGTTAGATTTAACACTGCTGGTAGACAGAATGGGAGATTGAAAAGTTTTAAAAGTCCAAGAGTCCACTTTGATGCAATTATTAGTTTCGGAGACACATTGTAAATTGAGTGAAAGTTCGATGGGGTAAATTGTAATTAACCCTAAAATAAACTAAAATGAGTAGGAGACTCAGTAAGAAATCCATCATAACGTAAATATACTTAACATAACGTTTTTCACAAAATATTTCATGCTAAGAACTTAAATTCATGATCATTCATATGTATCTTATATAATGTAAGATTTATCTTAAATTATCTTACTTATCATACTTATCTTACCAGCTCACACACTTAACTATATGTGCAAGGCTGTGCACAAGCCCCATATCCCACAAGGGGAGCTGCTAATAGTATTATAATACACTATGGTAGACTACACTTAGCTCCGTGACTTGCACATCTACGCATAACTCGCATTGGTACCATGCATCTGAATGATTATCTGATTAACTTTTCTGGACTTATCTTACACTTGATCTTGTGAAAGTTTATATGTCTTATGCAGCGTGAGATACATAATATATACAAAACTATAATATGCAAAATGAAACATAAAAAATGATGTGCTTGCAAGTATTATGACATGCGTGGTACATAAACATTGGTTTTAATAATAATATATATAACTAACCAACATATGCTAATCCTAAGTTATGATCAAACTACTTATCTTATAGTGCCGCTTTCGACTTTTTACTTCGTGACTCGTCACCTATATGCAATATCGTACATCACTAGATTTTCTAGAATAGCTTATCCTAAATTTTAATTAATTAAATTCATATTGCATAGAGCAATTTAATAATTATTCCGCCATATACTAAATCTAATAATTAGTAATTTTACTTAAAACTTATAATATATTTTATCTTGAAAAATACTCGATTCCTAAATAAACTTAATAATACTTAAAACTCTTGTAAACTACTAATATAATCTAATTTTTATTTTTTTATTTAATACTTGATAATATAAATTTTAACTTTCATAAAATATGTGTCATTTGTATAAAAATAAAGTTCAAATTGAACAAGTTCACGTAAAATCAAACTTCACTTAAAAGAACTCACATGTTCCCATGATTTAAAAGGAAGGGCAATAACATAATGACAACAATTTTTAAGTGACCTACACCTGCTTCACATAAAGTTAAAAAATTTACTTTATTAGAACTCGGTCAATAGATTTGGATTCAAAACTTAGTAAAAATCTAAATAGATAATTTAACTACATTTATTTCCAAACTCAAAATATTTTATACCCTAATTTGAGGATCCAAATGTTACATTTATCAATCTCATCCTTTTGGAAGTATGCGTATCAGTAGGTTAGGGCCTTATAGAAATGGGCTTAGTTCCAGGAACACGGTTGATTGCATGATCCTTAGACCTAGATGGGGGTAAGCCTTTACGCTATTGAAATACATTAGTATATAATGGCTTGAACTGCAATTGAGTTTTCCCCTTCCACCTTCTATTCAGTGCCATTCTCTTCCTCTAACATCTGGAGCATTATTAATTTTTTCTCAAATTTATTACACTGGTTCAGGTACCTTTCTTCGATGAGTTGGATTGTTGCTAGCCTTTTTAATTCCACTGGTCTCCCTTGATAATAAAACTTTATGGTCAACTCTTCCAAGTTTCACAAAACAGTTCTTAATTTTCTGAGCCACTCTATACCCAGGACTATGTCGCAACCAGCCAACAATAACACATGTACATTTAGGAGAAACATGTATTTTGTATTCTGACCCTCACTCCTTCACTCTTTCTTTCACTGGGAAGCAGCTCCCCATTAGCCACACCCACCTTCACCTTTCCTCCACAAGGTAAATTATTTATTTTAACTAGGATTGGGTCTAAGAAGTTATGTGTGAAACTTGTGTCAATTAGGACTGTAATCCATGTGGACCCTATGGTTTCCTTCACCCTAATAATTCTCAGGTTATGGGAGCTAGTCAAATCATGTAATGAAATTTATGGCCTTTCCTTGACACTGTTCAATTCCATTAACCCCATTTCTACTTCCTTCTCAGTGGTCACAAATTCTTGCTCATTTTCAATCATCTTCCCAGTTAACACTTCTTCTATAAGGAATAGCTTAGGGTTTTGCCTTTTGTGTCCAAGACTCCATTTTGCGTCACAATAATAGCATAATCCATTCTCCCTTATTTCCTTCATCTGGTTTTGATTTATTCCTTGGACATGTATAGTTGGTTTTGATTAGCTGGAATTTTTCAGTATTCTAGGTTCAGAGGGTAGGGTAATCTTGGAAACACACAAGGGCTTGCCCCTCCATGTCGAAGGAAGCCAATCTAATAATTTGATATGGTTGTGTATTGTAAAAAGTAAATAAATCGTGTACCTTATATAGCTAACATGTCGAGTCCCACCTTGGAACACTAGAAAATCTAATCTAGTAGATCTGGTATGGCATTCTCCTTGTGGATTGTTTCCCTCCTCATGATGTTTTACCCTAGAAGACGAGTCTCCTAAAGTCTCACCACTAATTTTCTTTTATAGCTCTAGGGCCAAGGCGGCAAACTGTTGCATAACAACATTATTTTGCCTTTTAAGGGCAAGCATTTATGTCTCAAGGTTTTGGTATTGAGTATTAGTGTTTCTTTTCAGAGCAATCAAGCCATCTTGGAGATGATTCAGGTGTGTTCCTTCTACCATGGTGATGGGTTATTTTCAGTACATTGAGACCCATGTATCTTTGATACCAAATGTAACAGATTTGATGGAAATGTAAAAGTGATAGTGAAATATCCCAATTCGAGTGTGAGAAAACCTCAAAAACAAAAAAAAAAAAGGGAAAATTGAAAGAAAAGTTCAATTACATTCTGGATAAAGAATATAGAGTGGCACTATTTAGTACAAATAGCTGACAATACCTAATGGTAATGCCCTTCCCGAACATGGGTTTGGTTGCACAACAACTCGCAAATTAACTAGTCTAATAACCTAGGCTCAACCCATTACAAACACTCATTCACTAAGAAACTAAAGTAAGACAGTAAGTTTATTTCACCCAACATGGGCCCATGAGCCCATTAGTCTGTAGTCAGAGGCTTCTCTTCTCAATGTACTTCGATACCTCAGTTTGAACACTTGCCTTAGTCCTCTGTCAATTTTGTTCTCTAGGGTTGTCATAGGGGACAAAATGAACATCCTTTGTGTTCTTTTTTTCTAAGTGGAGATAGCGATTTGGTAAAACAGTTTTGCTGCGCGTAGACTGATGTGTAAATACATAATTTGCTATGCAATCCATCATTGTTTTTTTTTTAAATAAAAATATTAGTATGCTTTGTAGCATAAGCTGGTAAATATAAAGTTAACTAGCATTGAGTTTGTAATTGAAAAAATACAAAGGAATGACAGAGACATCTACGAAAAATTTCTATAGATAATATTAATTTTTTGGGATTAACTACAAATCGGACGCGGTGAATAAGGGGCTTTTGCACCCTCCAATAAAATTTTGACATATATGCATTCCAATAGAGAAATAATGGGACCACACATGAGACTAGTAAATCTCATTTCCTCCGCACTCAAGATATTTTCGAGTGAACAACAACATATATCTAAAAAAAATCCATATTTTCTACAATATCATAAACGCTTCATTTAGAGAAAAGGGAAATGACCCATATTGTAAAAATTAAAGAAAATTCATGAGACTTTAAATCCAACTTGTCACACAACCAAATTTGTTGTGCTGCTGCTATTCTATTCAATGCATAAGTATATATAGATATACATTTCAATTTCTACATTCCAACAACATTTTTAAGTTCAAAAACTTCTAATAAGAGAGTTTCGAGGCTTCGATGGCTTGCGGGGAGAGAGGCTGAGGAGAGAGAGAGAGCACGACTAAGCAGATAGAGCGGGGGAGAAGGAGAGAGGGAGACAAGAGGGTGTGTGTTTGTATGGAATTTGTTAGTTGGTGTGTGGTTCCATTATTTCCCTCAGTCCTTCTATAGACAACCGCCCAGGGGAACCCCCGCGACATCGTGTCCAATGTGGCATATCAACGTCGTCGTTTGCATTTTGCTCGAAGACAAAAGGAGTCAGTTGGTCTCCTTTCCCATTTTGCCCATCCCCACGAAAACTGCTCTTTTCACCGTCTTCAAATCTTTCCCGTGCATCCCACAAGTCCAACGAAAATAAGTTTCAAGGTAGCACCACCACTCCTCCGTAGACCAGCAGTCTCGCCATTGCCCAGCTCATGCAGCACCTTGCACCAGACCACGTAAACAACCATGCAAGCACCACAACAATTCCACACTGCACATCCTCCACACGTACAACCTCCACCACCTTGCCGAAGCCAAGCCAAGCCTCACGTAAAACACGCAAACCGTAGGCCCACGTCCGCAGCATGCATGCTGCACCTCCACGTCGTCACCATTGGCAAGCTTCAAGCCGCAGCCCATGGAACCCCATGCACGGCAGCTCAGCCAGTCCCACCTCCAGGCTGCGTCCTCACCGCTGCATACGAACCCAGCAAATCGTGAACCAAGCACCTCCACGCCGTCACTCCTGCACCATCAACACACACATACGGCCTCCACCTCACGGCACAACAGCCAAGCAACGTGAAGAAACTTCCCTCACACGACAGAAGCCACCAATGCCACCCTCTGAAACTTCCCTCCCAAACTCATCACGGTGAGCCCCTGTTTCAGCCCCCAAAAAACAGAAGATTTTCGTGAGCCACAGCCAGCCAGCCACGGCGCCAGCTCTCTCTCTCCGTGTAGTCGTTACCTACCCAGAAAATGCCGGCCGTCGCACCCACTCCCTCAAGTTAGCTGCTGCCGTCGCACCCTACCTCCTCTCCCTCTATGTTACTCTCGGATTTTCTAGATTTTTATTCCTCTTTATTTCTTCCATTTGCTAATTTCTTCTCTAATTTTTGGGTATGAGCTATTCTCTGCTTTGTGGGTTCTGGAAAACAAAAGAACTCAAAAATGATTGGAAGAAATGGGGGGAATCGCAAAACTGTGACTTCGCAAAACCGTAGCACCGTGGCTTTGCGGAGAAGACGAATATAGTGACTTCACAGAACCATGGGTTCGTGGGTGGAGACCACTAAGATTGATTGTGGAGAAGACGAAGACTGGGCTGCGGAGGGCTTCAGCTTCATGGGGCGGCGACTTCGTGGAGGACGATGGGGCTTCGTGGATGTAGAAGAGAAAGATATGAAGACAGTGAAAAGCAGTTTTCGGACCTTCGCGAGGATGGGCAAAATGTGAAAGGAGGCCAATCGATCCCTTTTGTTTTCGAGGGAAATGCAAACGACGACGTTGCACATATGCCACATTGGACACGATGCCGCAGAGATTCCCCAAGGGCGGTTGTGAGTAGCACTTTTCTATTTCCCTCTCAAATACAATGGTTTTGAAATTTTTTTGAAGTGGGTAAAAGCATCTCTCGACAATTTTTTTTTATTAGTCCTTGTTTGGTTATAGATGAGATAAGATGATATAAGATGATATGAATGTTGAAAATTAAATAAAATATTATTAAAATATATTTTTTATTTTTTATTTTAAAATTTAAAAAGTTGAATTATTTATTATTAAAATAATTACAATAATTAAATAAAATGAATTAGAATAATTTGTTACCCAAACCAGCCCTACTCATTCTTCAGCGAAACGCAATGATTTAAACCACCGCGTTTTTGAAGTCGTATATCCTTAAAACTCGCCGTCTTCGTCACTTGCAGTCTCTCTCCCTCAGGGTTAGGGTTAGTGCGAGGGTTTGGGTCTGAGAATTCTTGTTCCTTTTTGGGTTTGAGATATCAAAATGGCGAATCGTACGGACCCAGCGGCGAAGAGCATAAGGGGGACAAACCCGCAGAACCTCGTGGAGAAGATTCTGCGGTCAAAGATCTACCAGAACACGTACTGGAAGGAGCAGTGCTTCGGTCTCACCGCAGAGACCTTGGTCGACAAGGCCATGGAGCTCGACCACCTCGGTGGGACCTTCGGCGGGAACCGTAAACCCACGCCCTTCATGTGCCTTGTCATGAAGATGCTCCAGATCCAGCCCGAGAAGGAGATCGTCATTGAGTTCATCAAGAACGACGATTACAAGTAACTCTCTTTCTCTTTCTAGTAGATATCTATTTTTATATTCTATGTGTTTTACGGAGTTTCTGGGGAAGAAGAGGGGATTGAGAATCTTTGGAGGCTCATAATTTTTTCTTTTGGAAAAACTTGACGAGGAACTGATGAATTGAGCTAAAATTAAGAGTTTAACGAAACATTTCTATTGTGTTGACGGAGGATGAAGATTAAGATGAAATTCAGTTGTATCCCACTTGGATTGTGTTTGGTTGTTCACAGAGTAGAGGACAGGACAGAAAGGGAAAATCTGTTGGCTTGTGGGAATTTTCATTGACTTCATCAACAGCGAGAATTTCCTATTTGCTTATTTTATTTTTAACTTTGCTGTCGTTGCTGAGGGAAGGTAGATAGACGGTTCGTACGGATGCTGAGATTTTATCCAATTCCATGGTTCCGAGCAGGGTATCAAAGAAAAGAAAAGAAAATCTTGTTATTGCTTATGGTTGCTTAGAGAGTAATGCTGACAGAAGGTGATGTCAATTAGAGCAATTTGTTTTGCCAGGCCTAAGTTTGATGTGGAGTTTATAAGAGTGTTTGTATGCTGAAATAGAGAGGAAAAAGTAAAACAATTTTTTTATTAGAACTTTTACTAGCTTTTGTTATGTATTATGGGCAGGATAGTTACTAACTTGTAATTTGATTTTTTTGGTCTTAAAAATGTGTTTTTATGTTTGGTTGAATATAATGTTTTCAAAAGAACCCCAGGGGTTGGGTCAAGTGGTAAGAGCCTTGGTCTTGGTGGTACGTTCTGTCCAGGTCTAAGGCTCGAATAATCAAACAATTTCTAGTGGCCATTAGACTGGGGGAACGTCCCTTTGAATTACCGGAGGTGCATCCGGTGCCAATAAAAAAAATGTTATCAAAAGTCTCTTTGCAGTTCTAATGGGTTTCACAACTCCTTAATTCTGCATTGGCTTTGTGCTATTTTCACGTTAACATGAATTTCAATTTTTTGTGTGCAGATACGTGCGAGTACTCGGTGCGTTTTATCTGCGTCTCACAGGAACTGATGTTGATGTCTACCGGTACCTAGAGCCTCTATACAACGATTATAGGAAGCTGAGGCAAAAACTTCCTGATGGACGTGAGATCCTTAACACACTTAACCTATTGCTCACTCTTATGTATACACTCACTTACCTGTTGTTTTTATAACTCTGATTGTATCAGAATTCTCCTTGACACATGTGGATGAAGTTATTGATGAACTTCTGACAAGGGATTATTCATGTGATATTGCTTTGCCACGTATCAAGAAAAGGTAATTTATTTTGTTTCGTTTTCTTTCTCAGCAATGATACTTTTATTTTTAACTTGTATCACCTGAGAATGTTGGGTTTCCATCTATTTGTGTGTAATTGGCCTCTATTGTAAGCTTCCTGTTCTTATTTTCTCTCTTTTGTTTATATGACTTTCTACAGATGGACTCTTGAATCACTTACTTCACTAGAACCTAGACAGAGTGTCTTGGAAGATGATTTTGAGGAAGAGGAAGAGAAAGAGGAGAATGAACAACTTGATGGTTTTGAAGATGGGGCCCACGAAAAGGTCACACATTTACCTCACTATCTAACCTCTATATTTGATAGAAAGATTTGCAGGGAAGGGGAAAGGATATGGAAGGAGAGAGTCAGAGACAAGTGTCATCTCTTGTTCAAGAATGAAATCGAGAGGGAAAGAATTTATATTATTCTATTTCTTTCTACATCCTGATGGAAGTCCTATAATTTTCTCTCCCCAATGATACGCCATATCATTTCCTCTCCTCTCCTTTCTAAACTCTCCAACATACTGGAAAATAAATGTATCTTGCTGTTTCTTTGGAGTCTTGTTGTGTTTCTCAATTTTATTTATTTATTTTTTTAATTTTATCAGGACTATTATCGTGGGCGAAGCCCTGCTAGAGAAAGAGATAGGGATAGAAGACGTGACCGTGACAGATACAGGTAGGATTCTTTGTAAATTTCTGGTTTTGAGTTTTCTTCTTTTTGTGCGACTCTTAAATGAATATTTAAATGTTGTAATTGGCCGTTGTTTAGTCTTTTCAGTAAGTAATAGAAATTTTGTTATAAATGCATAAGATTGAAGTACATTGAGATGGGTACCAGAAAGTTACCTAGCTAGAAATAGATAAATAAAAAGATGCAAGAAAATCATGAAAGCTGTCTAAAGGAGAAGAGGGTTGATAAAGAAAGGCTTGATCTATTCCATCTTCTCTTCATGGGCCTTGATATTTCTATCATTGATTTCCCTCCAAATACACCAAATAAGGCATGTAAGAACCATTTTCTACACTACTGAAATTTGTGGGCTACGACCTAATCCTCTCCATGAGTGAGAAAGATCAGCTATTATTCTAGGCATGACCAAAGTCAAACCAACTTGGCTAAAGAAATCGTTCTGCCGAGCACTAGCCACCTCTTAATGTGGTAGAAGGTGATCATACACTCCCCACTTCTCTTGCACATGCAACACCACTCCATCATTACAAGGTATATTTTATTTAGTGGATTTAGGGCTCGTTTGGATACTAAGAATATCTCATAATATTTGTGAATAGTAATGAAATAGTTTGAGAATATCTGAAAATACTTGAAAACAGTTGTGTTCCGAAATGGACCTTTAATCTGTTATGATAGACACTTATGTCTTCTAACAGAATGTTACGCTTTCTCCCTTAACACAGGACCCTTATTGTTTGTATTTCCATTCCTTATAAGTTTATATCTTGGTTCCATACTTGCTTAGGATTGTACAGAGCAGGCAAGGCTGAGTTTGTGCTTTTCACATTATCTCATTGCTTGCCTGCTTTTAAATGATATGACTTGAAGGGGCTTTTCAGTCAACATCGAGTCTCATTTTACACATGAAAGAGTTCTAGTAGCTTGGTTGGTTTCAACTCGGTCCCACCTGAGGTGGGTTTTCTGTTAACTTGGGCTTAACTGTATGCGTAAAACGGTAAAAGTCTTCCTACCTAGTATGTGGAAGTGATCTGGTTATCACATCTGGCACATTTTTGGTATTCTTCCTGTTGGCCCTTATTAAGTTATTCAATTCTGCTACGGTTTTGAGAATCATGAGCTTTACCTTACCGGAAGCTGTTGCCCTCTTGTTTGAGTATATGCAATTACCTGTGTTGTTCAGGTTCATGTTACTGCCATGGCATTTAAAGCCATTTGGTGGCTTAACTTTGCTTCCTACAGTGAACTTATATGATCCTGCCAGGTTTCTCTGTACTGACAGTGTGCAGTGAGAAGTATGATGGATCGTACATTACAATTGGATGCAATTATCATTCATGGTCTTTCTTGTCCCATGTCACTTAGAATTGGAATAAAAAGACCTATGCTGTCCTCAATGAATTAGCTAAATTCCAAAAAATTACTTCAAATAGCTATTAGGACATAAAAACTGATGGCATTGGATTAGGCTAATTCCAAAAAGAGACTTCAGCTACAAGAAATCTAAACTTTTGGTCATATTTGGATGTGCATTGTAGCACTACCAAACAATTGTTTACTATTATTTCATCTCTCTCCTCTGGCTTTTCTCTTTCTACTGAAATCTATGAAGGAAAAAAAAGGTCTAAATAAAATTAAATAAATTAGGCAATTAAAATTAAATAAATAGGTAGAATGGTAAAATATGATAAAATTAAATAAATTAATAATTAAAAAAATAAAAATAATATTATTTTATTACTATATAATGAATAAATGGATAATCCAATGTGGAGATTTGATGTGAATGGAATAACTAAAGTCAAATTCATCTCATATTATTTTATTATTATATAATGAATAAATGAATAATCCAATGTGGAGATTTGATGTGAATGGAATAGCTAAAGCCAAATTCATCTCATATTAGCTAAAACTTGGGCTTAGCTTTGGCTATTCCAATGAGAGTATGGCCAATGTGAAAGCTGATATTTATGGGTTTAATGGAAGCTGTTTGTGCAAAAACATATGTAAATTGAGGCATAGACATGCGCGCTCACTTCTGAAAGGTGGTTACCATAAATACTTTGCTCTTATCAAAAGTGATGCGGTTAAAGCCACAAGTGGTTTTGAAGCAGCTTCCTGTTGTGCTACATCTCTTGAATATGCCAGATTTCATTTTTCTGTTAATGTGCTGAAAAAAGAATCACGGATCACTCTTTACCTATCAAAAAAAGAAAAAAAGAATGATGGATCAACTCTTGTATAGCTGTATATTTGTTTCATGTGCCATCAGTTTTCTTCAATTAGCATCTAAGAAAATCTCATTGCACTTCTTTTTATTTGGAACTGATGAATCAAACTATATTTTCAAACCTTTTGTTTGTTTTAGAGTTTCTAATTTTTTGATTTTACAGTTGTTTTGTTTTTTCCAATTTTGCAGGGATCGAGACTATGACAGAGACTATGATAGGGAACGTGGGCGTGGGAGAGAAAGAGAGAGAGACAGGGAGAGGGAGAGGGATAGGGACAGGGACAGGGACAGGGACAGGGACAGGGACAGGGATCGTTACCGCCTGAGAGACGAGAAGGACTATGGTCGTGATAGAGAGCGAGAAAGGGAGTGGGAAGGTAGAGAGAGGGAGAGGCGAGACAGGGACCGTGGCAGGAGGAGGAGTCACTCAAGAAGCCGAAGTAGAAGTAGGGATCGCAAGGATCATGAGGGTGGGGAACACCGGAAGAGACATGCACGCAGCAGTGCCAGTCCAAAAAGGCGAGATGGACCCGATGACAGCATCACTCGGGAAGAGCCAAAGAAGAAGAAAGAAAGAAAGGAGAAGAAGGATGATGGGACAGACCACCCAGACCCTGAGATAGCTGCAGCTAACAAGCTTCGGGCATCCCTTGGGTTGAAACCGTTGAAGTAGGTGCTAGGATCGTTTGTGAAATGGTGGTTTCTGTTAACATCGATGGATATATGAAGTTTGTGGACCATTACTTGTAGCAGCTGGGATTGCCAGTATTGGATGTATAACAGATCATACATATGTATGTCAATATTATATGAGTTGTCTCCAATATTTTTTTGTGAGAATTACGAGTTTTGCTGCTTGCATTCTCGCTTAATTAATTGTACGGTATTGATGCAGAGGACAAGATAACGTGGCGGCTTTGACTGAAATCAAACAGAACGGACAGTCTCTAGTGCTAGATTAAGCTTTAGAGAAGTTACTAATGTATATGCAAGGCTTTCCCGAGACAAGGAACCTTTGTCATTATCGGTTAAAGGCACAACCCTAGGTTCATTCTCTCGTTTAGTTCGACAAATGTTATATTTTTCATCCCATATCAGAACTTTTTGAGATTTCTGGAATCTGTATAATTAATTTGTTGGCTCGATTTTGGCAAGTGGTGGGCTCAGAGAAATTTTGGAAGAGAATAATCTTTCAGGTGTTTTTTTTTTTTTAATTATTATTATTTACTTCTTTTAGAATTCTAGACCGGTTTTGCGATTGGATAGTGAGGTATTATTCTCAAGTATTTTGTTAATAGTAATTAAAAAGTAATTATAAAATATTAAATAGTAGTGAATAATTAAATAGTAGTGAGGTATTCTGAAAATAATTAAAGTATGTTTAGTACTCAAATTAGGTTGCCACTTAATATGGGACACGCCAATCAAAAGTAATTATTTTTTTATATTAATTGAAGTGACATTTTTATTTTAATAATATGTTTGGCGCGTCTATAATCTATATAGTCTTTTTGGAAATATATATTTTGGGGAAAATACATTTGTAAACATTTTTTTGGAATTTGTGAACTCAAATTTAATATTATTATTTTTTCTCTCAAAAATCAAAATCATTTTTAGAGCTTTCATCATATTTGTATGGAAAATGAATTTGAGTGCTATATATACTTATAATTTTATTTATAAGATTTAATTTATTAATTTTATTTTAAAATTTGAATTGTTTCATAATTTTCAACATATAACAATAACTGACATTAAATACTTTTTAATGAATTTTTGTAAGTATATTTAGTATTTTCTAATGAATTTTTGTTTTATCTAGGGAAAGAACTTTTGCGATCCAAACATGTCCGGCCTAGTTTAGTAATATATTCGTTCTAAACCCGGAATTAAGCAGTCCAAACCGCAACGGAGGATAGGCGTATAAAGCCCGATCCAATTCTCTTAAGTCGGCGCTATCTCAGCTGCAGTCCGATTGGCCCACATAAAACTTCATGCCCCATCCGAAGAAGAAACAAAACCAAACAAAACAAACCGCTAAAACCCTAAATGCTATCGTCTTTTCTCTCTGTTTCACGTAGCGAAGAAGGCGGCCACTGAAACTACCATCTCTCAGGTAACTCTATGTCTCTCCCAATGTATCTAGTAGTATGCAGAGAATGAGGAAATACATTACAAAGAATTTTTCTTCGAAACGTATTATTCATGAAATTTCAATATGTACGTCGGTTAGGAAGCTCGATAAAATATTTTATTATCTTAGGCTCGTATAGAGTGGTGATTGACATGGCCTACGTGCATTTGATGTTGAAGGAAAAAAAAAAAATCCTGACATATTTGGGTGTAAGCGTCTCTGACTTCGTTGTGTGAATATATTTTTTATTTTTTATTTTTTACTGGAATATCGATGGCGACTTGGAATCAGGTTATTCTGTAACGTGAGTGGTGTTGTTGTGTTGACTGCGAATTATATGAGAATAAAGGAATTTTTTTTTTTTTTTAAGTAGTAAGAAAAGAATGTAGGAAGTACTTTTTATGCTTTTGGTCGAAATTTGTTATTTTTTCTTTGATAAGTAATAAAAGATTTTATTCCCAAGAAATAGGCATAAGCCCAAGTACACAGGACGAAATATCTACTACTTCCAAAAACAAAAGGAAAACTAAAACAGATTCGGGAAATTATCTTCCATTACAAACGCTATAGCCCACAAACTCAAAGTACTAAAGAAAAAATCCCTAAGTTCTCCCAATGATTGTTCTTTGTCTTCGAAGCATCTCCCATTCCTTTCAAGCCATAGGCACCACATGACACAAGAAGGAATCATCTTCCAAACCTGAACAGCATTCTTGCTACCCTTCAAACCCTTCCACCCTACCAATAAATCCACCACTTCCTTGGGCATTACCCAAAGTAAACCAGTCCAATTCAAAACCTCATTCCACAAAAATCTGGCCACCTCACAATGAAGAAATAGGTGACGAAATTTGTTATTTTTAAAAATAGAAAACACCCATTTTGCAACAAAACTACACGCACACACACACCCATGAATGTATAAATATGAATGTATATACGTGGGCAAATATGCATGTATGTATTGGTAGTGGATTATTGTGCAACTCGGTGCGATGTAGAGGATCTGGACCCGAGATTTAAGTATGCTTGTATATTCAGTTTTTGCTGTGATATCATGCTTTGCACATGACAATAATCTTGGGTCCACTGGTAGATAAAGAAATTTTTATCCCTTTTAGAATCTACATCGGTGCGATGTAGAGGATCTGGACCCGAGATTTAAGTATGCTTGTATATTCAGTTTTTGCTGTGATATCATGCTTTGCACGTGACAATAACCTTGGGTCCACTGGTAGATAAAGAAATTTAGAATTTGATTTACTTTTATCCCTTTTTGTTGGGCTGGAAAACTGCATTTATGTAATAATGGTCATTTGTTTCAGGCTATTGGTGATTTCATTGTGTCAATATGTCAGCTTTTGCCAAACCAGAGAATGCTTTAAAGCGAGCTGAAGGTGAGTGGAAGTTTATACCTCTTTTGCTAAGTGTTAATATCATTTTTCCTACTTCTAAAATGGATTCTATCTTGATTTGCACATGTTGTATGTCTCTACCTGAAACTTCGATTGGGTAAAACGTTTCTTCTTTTTTTATTTAATTACTTCAGTTCTTTTTTATTGTTTCTCTTTTATTTTCAGTGTTGTGGGTGTGGATGTTGCTTACTTTGATGTTGCTAGTTAACAACTATAGACATACTTTTGTCAGTTCTGTCTTGTCTTGTGGGAGATAGGTTAATGGTGTCAACTTTCATGATTTCCTTGTATCCGTTTCTAGTTCCTAACTAGGTGTCATCTCTTGTGTACTTCCTGTGTACTTGGGCTATGCCTATTTGAATATCAATATAAAATATCTTGTTACTTATCAAAAGATAGTACAATTGACTTTTTTAATGCTTGGATGCAGAGCTGATAAATGTTGGTCAGAAGCAAGATGCCTTGCAAGCTCTTCACGATATTATAACCTCTAGGAGACATCGAGCATGGCAAAAGACACTCGAAAGGATTATGTTCAAGTATGTAGAACTTTGTGTTGACATGCGGAGGGGCAGGTTTGCAAAGGATGGTTTGATTCAATACCGAATTGTCTGTCAGCAAGTGAACGTTACTTCTTTGGAGGAGGTGATTAAGCACTTTATGCATCTGTCCACTGAGAAAGCTGAGCAAGCTTGTAATCAGGCACAAGCACTGGAAGAAGCTCTTGATGTTGATGACCTGGAAGCAGATAAAAGGCCAGAAGATCTAATGCTAAGTTATGTAAGTGGAGAGAAGGAGAAGGATAGGTCTGATCGTGAACTTGTTACCCCTTGGTTCAAGTTCTTGTGGGAGACTTATAGAACGGTGCTTGAAATCTTACGTAACAATTCAAAGTTAGAGGCACTTTATGCGGTAGGTCCTCTCTCGAACTCCTTTATTTTTCACGTGATTTTGTTTTTCATTCCTACACATATTATGTGAATTTTGTCATGGTAGTGTCATCGTTTAACTTAATTATGTAAATTGGTTATCAGAATTTAACTAATAGCATTTTCCTTTTGGGGTAGAAGATTTGAGTTGCTTGTAGTTCTTCTATAGGCTTAATCTTATCTAAATGAATGAGTGGATGGGAGTGTGTCTAGATGAATTAGAAAACTTGATCTTGCATGAATTGGCCAAAATGAGAGTAATATGTTTTGATCAGTGGGTACTTGATAAGGTTTTTTGAAGTGATTAAAATGCTCTATATGATGAGCTGGGTTAGACGATGCAGTATTTGACCCACATTGTCAGTGGTGTTAAAAACATGCTACATGTGCTTAAAGCATGACGCCCCATATATGAGGGAGAAGCATTTTTTGAGGGTTTTCTCTACAATTAGAAATATCTGTTGATTGTTACACTTCTACCTTACTACATGTTTTTCAGTTTTTATTTATTTATTTGGTATACAAAATGCACCATGTGGCTTGAACCCATATTTTCACTTTCACCCTATTTTTCCTAGCAAGATTGATGTGGTTGGGTGCCATCTGGAAAACCGAGAAGACTTTTTAGGTTTGTACCTTTATTTGTAAATGGGCAGTATTCGGGCTGTAACTTGCAGACAATATGCTGTTGCTTTTATATGCCTCTCAATTTGTGTACTCATCAAAAATAAAAAATAAAAAAGTGTGCTTCTCAATTTATGTTATTTTAATTTTTTATACCAGGTCTTCCCTCATATTATCAATGGATGGTGGCGCGCCCATCATCACTTAAACTACCATGAGTTTTCTTTTGTGTTTATGCCATCTTTATGACCATGAAGGATCATAATTATAATCATGGTTGAGAATGCTTTTTTACATTTGTGACGGTGTGGTTAGTAATCACCTTGTCAAAAAAAGGATGTTACTGTAGTGTTTTCAATGTCATGTGTAGATGACAGCACACCGGGCCTTCCAGTTCTGCAAGCAATACAAACGAACTACGGAGTTTCGTAGGTTGTGTGAAATTATCCGGAATCATCTTAGTAATCTTAACAAATATAGAGACCAAAGGGATCGACCTGACCTGTCTGCACCTGAGAGCTTGCAGCTGTATCTTGATACAAGATTTGAACAGCTGAAGATTGCTACTGAACTTGAACTCTGGCAGGTATCAGTGATTATTGTTAACTTTTTTCTTTACTTATCAAAAAAAGGTATCAGTGATTATTATGTTTGCATTTATCTATTTGATTAGAGTGTAAATAATAATTGTATTTTTGTACTGGGCGCATGATTTCTATTTCTCGTCATTACTTTTCCTGTTTCCTGCAGGAAGCTTTCCGTTCTGTTGAAGACATTCATGGATTAATGTGCATGGTTAAGAAAACCCCCAAGCCATCCTTGATGGTGGTTTATTATGCCAAGTTAACTGAAATCTTCCGCACCTCAGACAGCCACCTTTATCATGCTTATGCATGGTTGAAGCTTTTCACCCTTCAGAAAAGCTTCAATAAGAATTTAAGCCAGAAGGATTTGCAATTCATAGCATCATCTGTTGTATTGGCTGCACTTTCAGTGCCCCCCTACAAGCATAAGCGTAGTGCGTCACATTTGCAACTTGAAAATGAGAAAGAGCGCAACTTGAGAATGGCTAATCTTATAAGATTCAATCTTGACCATAAACTCGACAATGGAGAAGTGGTAATGTGATTTGTTCCATTGGATTTGCTTTCATGTTGTATCTACAATCAATATAATCTCATGCTGACAATATGTACTTTCTGCAGCTTTCGCGGTCAAACCTTCTCTCAGAATTGGTAAGCTTGTAATGGTCACTTTATTGATACTCGGTTGCTGGGGAGGGCGGATTTTTTTTCTCGTCATCTAGAATATGGTCTATTTATGATCAATATTTGAATTTTTGGTTGTACTTATCCATGACCTTTGGGTTTTGACTAGGGGTGATAATATGTGACACGACCCGTGAACCCAACATGAACACGACACGAAATTACCGGGTTTGGGTCCAAACGGGTTGACCCGTTAATAGACGATTTATAAACGGGTCAATAACGGGTCAACCTACTTAACACGAAATTATCCCATTTTGACCCGTTTAGAATTTATTTCAAAATTAAAATTTTATTATTGTTAAGTTGTAATATTGTTATAGTCGAATGTTCATGACTTGACACAACACGAACATAACCCGAAAACATGATTTGCCACCCCTAGTTTTGACAATGTAGATTATCTACCTATTCCATATTATACTTCCGTATTTCCTAAATCTTTGCACCAAACTCCTAGGAATTGGCTCAAATTGTAAGGGCCTTGGTCTTGGGGTATACTCGCCTCCTGCCCAAGGTTCAAACCTTGGGTGCAAACAATATCTAGGGGCTACGTCTCATTGTGGAAAGTCGGGGAAAGGCCGATGATCCTCATCTATGTGATGTGGGCACACTACACAAGTTCAGGATTTTGCTGGATAAAATACATGTTGCATCTGCATGGTCTTTGGGATTCCTTGCTACCAAAAAAAAATCTGTGCAATGTATCTTATCTGACATAAAGAACTCGTCTGCATTTCAATTTTTTAGAGAAAAATGATGTCAGGATTGTGCATAGCAGGCATGCGTCAATTTTTATTTTTATTTTTAGTTTCTGGTTGTCATTAGTTTTCAAAAGAAATGGGTATTAACGTATTTCCTTTCATGATTAGAATGTTAAGTATTCATACGCATCTACTTATTTGTATATATATAGAAAAAGTATTTATACACAATTGAATATTTGTTAATGCTGGTTTGCTCTCAACTCTTCTGATTTTCTGTCATTTTCAGGCGTTGAAAGGTGTATTGAGCTGTGCAACACAGGAAGTAAAAGATCTTTACCACCTTCTAGAGCATGATTTTCTTCCTATGGATCTTGCATCAAAGATACAGCCCTTCTTGACCAAAATTTCTTACCTTGGGGGTAAGCTTTCTTCAGCTCCCTCTCTTCCTGAAGTTCAACTGTCAAAATATGTTCCCGCCCTGGAAAAGCTTGCTACTCTGAGGTTGCTTCAGCAGGTGAACTTGTGAACTTCATTGTACCACCCTTTTGTTCAAAGATAAATTGTTTTGCATCTCTTACTTTATATTATGTTTTTTCAGGTGTCTCAGGTGTATCAGACACTGAAAATTGAGAGTTTATCTCAGATGATCCCCTTTTTCGAATTTCCTGTGGTTGAGAGGATTTCTGCAGATGCTGTTAAATATAATTTCATAGCTATGAAAGTTGACCATATGAAGGGTGTTGTATTGTTTGGTAATTCAGTAAGTGAAATTCACACTTCCTCTGCTTATTTCTTTTCCTGACAAAGGGAGGCTACAATTAGTTGCTGATTAGCTATTTATCCTTAGAAATAATATTCTGGTAAAACTCAAATTTCAGTTGTTCTGGGTATTAGATTGTGATTCTGATGATGCATCTTTTAATATATTTACTTGGTGTGTTCATCATGGATAAAATATGCCATCAATATTCCTCATTCATCTTGGTTCTTGAGGTTCTGCCATTCGATCAGTTTTTATGTTTCACATGTTTTTAATGCATTTTGAGTTATCCAAAAAAATGTAGTAGGAAATGTTTCTTTGATGTTCTCAATCTCCCTTATAAAAATAAAATAAAGAAGAAGAGTTTTCAAACTCCCTTGTCCTTGATTTGCAAAAAACCCTTTTTTTCACCTTTCACCTTATCCATACAAAGAGAGTGGAGACCTACATCTCTCTCTCTCTCCCCCCTCTCTCAATGTTTTTATGTTCTTGCTTTCTGAGTCTGAGCTCTTGATCCCAATGGACCTTGCACTAATTCTGGACCTTTTTGTATGTTTTTTTTTTTTTTTTTTGGCTGAATTGAATGTGTACCAGATGTTTGGGAAATATTCCATCCATTCTTGCTGCCAATGGGATTGTAAAATTGTTTTGATTTTTATATTTCTCATTTTGGAGTAAGAATTCGATTGATCTCTTCGGGCTCACTCTTACAGGGCCTTGACTCTGAAGGCTTCCAGGATCACTTGGTTATCCTTGCTGAATCCTTAAATAAAGCAAGAGCCAAGATTCATACACCTGCAAAGAGAGCACCAAAACTAGGAGAAAGGTTGCCCAGTTTAGCGGATCTTGTGGAGAAGGAGCACAAGAGACTTCTTGCTCGAAAGTCAATCATTGAGAACAGGAAGGAAGCACAAGAACTCCTGCTTTTGGAAGTGGTATGTCAAGCCTGCTTGCTGAGGAGGTGGCTTTATTTATTTTTTATTTACTTTAGTCTGAATGGAATGCAATTTTCTTTCTGTGCTTCCAAGGAACGTAATGCAGAGATGAGAAGGAAAAAGCAACAGCTGATTGCTGAAGAGGAAGAGAAAAGGAGGCTTGCATCTGAGATTGAGAAGAGGAAGAATCAAATGATCCTTGATGAAATACACGACAAGGAGATTGCACAAGCAAAAGCTTTACTTGAGGATGTTGGAAAGCACCGTAAGAAGAAGTTAAGGAAGTCTGTTTTAGATGGAGTAAGTGAAAATTTGGTCTCATTTAGTCTTTATGTGCGTGTATGGGCCAAGTTTAACAATTTTCTGTTTAAACAGGAAAATGTGACGAAACAAACTATAATGGAGATGGCCCTGAATGAGCAGCTGAGGGAGAGACAGGAAATGGAGAAGAAACTACAAAAACTAGCTAAAACAATGGATTATTTAGAAAGAGCGAAAAGAGAAGAGGCGGCTCCCTTGATTGAAGCTGCATTTGAACATCGTTTAGTTGAAGAGAAGTTGCTTCATGAACGTGAGCAAGAGGTATGTTTATATGTTATCTGTGTGCTATCTGCACACACACACACACTTGTACTTTTAGATGATGTTGCTTTTATTTCAAGTTTTATCATGCTTCATTTGAGTTTAAATCGACCTTCACTTTCTAGTCCTTTTGCTCTCCCTTCTCTTACATTTGTACACACGCATACATGTGCTTGTGCGCTCATATACATGCGCATGCACAGATGCTTGTAGATGGTATTGCTTTTATATCAAGCTTTATCAGCCTTTATTTGAGTTTAAATCTCCCTCCAATTTCCAGTCCTTTTTTTCCTCTCTTCTTCTACATTTGTGCATAGATGAAGCTGTTGTTTATTTTCATTTGTTTTGATTCTTTCATGTTCAAGTGTTGCAATATAGATTTGATGTCCCCCAAATGTACCATCTTTACTCTTTAGTTCTCTTTGATGCGTTGCAGCTAGAAGTTGAGCTAAGCAGACAGCGGCATGATGGGGACCTCAGGGAGAAGAATAGATTGACACGGATGTTGGACAATAAGGTCAGCTGGTTTTTGACTGATCTTTCAACGTTATTACCAGTGGAAAATCGCTTTTTATCTGTTTTGTGCATGTGCATACCTGGGCTTCTGTGATGGGATGCCATCTGTCCACTTATGACTTGTGTACAATGATATTTCACAGCGTTAGTGACTTTCATGCTCTTACAAATTTGCTTTGTATTCTTTCTTGCACAGATAATATTCCAGGAAAGAGTGACGAGCCTTCGGCAAGTGGAGTATGACAGACGTAAGGTGGAGAGAGAGGACCAAATTCAGCAAATGCTTCATACTCGGAAACGGGAGAGGGAAGCTATGAGAAAGACAATGTATTTCGTGCAGAATGAAGAGGAGAAACAGAGGAAGATGGAGGAGGAGGAGGAAGCTCGCAAGCGGGAAGGTATATTTCTTTTCAGGAATGATGATATGATCATGTTAGTTGATCTTTCTGAGAGGTGGTTTAATTCTGCCTTTATTAAGGCTTTTGAGTGCAATTTTGTGTACAAGAATTTCTGAAGTTGCATATCATTCACGGATGCTTTCCCTTATTTTATTCCAGAAATCTTTCACTAATTTTCTTATTGTTAATTGGCATCATGAACAATGCCAGAGGCTGAGAGGCAAAGGAAGATAGACGAGGAACGCAGGGCAAAATTGGACGAGATTGCTGAGAAGCAGAGGCAAAGAGAGCGAGAATTAGAAGAAAAAGAAAGGAAGAGGAGAGAATCTCTTTTGGGGAGATCGAGTAATGGGTTTTCTGAGCCTACTGTTGGTTCCCACCCATTGGAGCCTGGAGCTGTGGCTCCTGCTGCTGCCGCAACCACTGCATCTGCTGCTGCTGCTGCTGCAACCACTGCATCGGATGCTGCTGCCACTGCTGGAAAATACGTGCCTAAGTTCCGGCGAGAGAGAACTGAAGACTCTGGGCAGGCTCCACCTCCTGAACCAGATCGATGGGGTAGCAGCAGGCAGGATGATCCCACGTCCCAACCCAGTGATAGGTGGCGGATGGAAGATCGCCGGCCCTCCTTTGGTGGCAGCAGCTCGAGGTCTACTTGGTCCTCATCCAGAATACCTCCACGTGGTGGATCAGGACGCTGATTGTAGATGATCTTGGTTGAATTACATGAACAAAAATCCAGTTTTGATTCCATCAATGCTTGAAAGCTTTTAGCAAACCTAAGAAAATGATCTTAATCCATTTCTGAGCACCTTAGAAGTCTCTAGTTATCTCTCTTTTTTGTCATTACATGGCAAATTCAAGCCGCATGTTGTAATCGTAAAGCTTCATATCATCTGTTATTATTGTTATTATTTTCTACCTTTCTCCTCCGCCGTATTGGGTTCATACTGTTTTCATTATCTTTTTGCTGCATTGCAAGATTGACTACTTTTAATCTAAATGATTTATAAAAGTTTAGGATGAGCAACTCTCTTGTAAGCCTATAAAAGGAAAAGAGATTTACTTGAAAAGGCTAATTTTTTTTATAGTGGATTTTATTTTTTTTAAATATTTGCGAGGGGCTTGCGCTCGAGCTTGTATCTAACAATATTCATTTTATGGAAACATGTTATTCATTGTAATATTGTAGAACATGTTATTAACAATTTATACTTGCATTCATTGTTAATTATATGAATTATATGGTAAGATGAGTGCATCACATTCTATACTTTAGAAGTAACTAACAATTTCTCTGTACGAGAAAAGGAGTTTCTCAGCACTTTGATGGATCAAAGTTTTCCTCGCTTTATTAATCCTACTTTCTTTGTTTTTTGGCAGAATATTGAATTTGTATTGGTTTTGCAGTCATCCGATATTTTTCTGCACTGATTTACTGCTTTGTCCAACCATTTCTCCATGCTGTCTCAATCTCAATTAGAGAGTATTTATTGACTCTCAACTTATTTGTCTTTTATAATTCATTGTTTTATGAGACTTGCTACAATTATAAATAGATTATACAAAAGTAAACTCATAAACTGACGTGATTTTATGTAATCTGTTGGATTTACTTTACAATAAAAATAGCTTTATAATTTAACACGCTACATCAAACTACATCAGTTTGTGAATTTACTTTTGTGTAATCATTTTATGGCTAAAGTATTTCTCTTGATTTATTTGGTGATTATTTTTGAAGTACTTTATGTAGTTGGTTAAACTTATTAGTTTAGATTAATGCTATATGTATTTACAGTTTTACTTATAAGACTTATTCTATTAGTTTTCTCTCATAGAATTTAGCAAAAATATTCAGTTTATTATTATTATTATTTTTTATCAAAGTAAATGATGCATGATCTGTGGTGAATTAGATGATATTTGAGTTCCTTATGAGGGTGGTATTTTTAGAACATTAGGAATTTAAGAAATATAATACATGACTATATTTGATTTAGTTGTTTAGAAAGGTTTTCTTCTCATTATCATTAATTTCGTTTTTTGTCTATTTTTATATATGGTCATGGCATATGGTGATTTTATGAACCAGAATATGCAACTTAAATTACTGGTTCCTCTTTTCGCTATACTCGCCATGCAACCCCCTTTTATGTAGAAATCAAGTTGTTGTCTATATGAAGGGGGAGGTGGTAGATTCACTAGCCCAATGTTCTAATCTCCTGCCTGCTCATCTAAAATATCACAAACCATGTATATAATCATAACACTCCAGCAAAGCTGGCATTTCAAGAGTAAACATTGAGCAATAATGGTGGTATCTTTTGTAGAGAGATAGTGAGAGAGAATGCGCGTTCTCAAAATAACTAAATCAACACAAGGTACATGATTACAACTAGAAGCTAATTATCTTTGGATATTAGAACTAACATAGAGGCCAATGAGCTGTAATTCAAACTGGTAGAAACATGGCAGAGTGTGTGGTTGCATGTTCAAGACCCATATCAATCCAAAGAGAGAGACACTGTGAGAAGCTCTTTCAAAGCATTACTTACCATAAGCATTTCCGATTATAGTTGTGTCTCGAAATCCAATTGTTATGGCAAGAGTAAGGACCATGAGTATCCAGTTTATTTCTGGGATGTAGATCTGCCCATATATGTGTTTTGAGGTGTGCACAACTTTGACTCGGGGAAAGCAACCTGGGGCATGACATTGCTTGATGATGGAGAAAGTAGCAGTAAAAACAGCCTGACTCCCAACAATTGCTGCAAGGGTGGCAATAACAAAGAGGCCAGAATACAGGTTCTGCAGTACAGGCAAGGATAAAAAACAAGTAAGACCAAGTTGAGATTATGAACAAAACTTTGGAACTGGTATCATTCAACTTCAGAATAGAATAACCAGGAATTGAGTCATAAAAACTTTTAGGAATGGATTTCGGATTTTTTGAAATGAAAGCAGCTTGACCCATGTATTACACTACTAAACAAGGGTATATAACAAATGCAAATGCAAATGCGAGCTGCACAGAGGAAAAAAATAAAAATTGCCAACTTATAGAAATCTATATGAAGAGAGGCCTTTTAAAATCTAAAATTGAGACCATGTAGACCTATTTCATTACTGAGTTTTTGCAGAATCAGCTTCAACAAATAATCTATGAACCTCATTTAGAACTCAATAAAGAGAGCTGCCAAATGGGAAAAGCACGTGAGTCCCTCACTCATGTAAGTAACCCATAGCAGTTAGTTGTGCATTAAAAATAGTGACATCCCCCGTTCTGGTCATATGCTAAGGTAGCAAGAACTTTTTGTCTCCAATAAACAAAACTTCTACAAAGATGAGTTGCACCATCTTATGTTACAACCAAGTAAAAATATCATGCAAGCCAGATAATATTCTAACAATTTCCAGATGCAACATACCGGTTATTGAAAGAAGAATCCCTCCAAGAGAAATCCAGCCATCTTCACCATTCTCACTAAAAAACTTGATAATATAATGTGGGGAAAATGCATGCACAGTCTTTGGATTCCAATGTAGAGTGTTGTACAGCCCAATGGAAAAAATTGATACCAACCATATAAGAAGCCTTTTAAAAATTAAAAAACATATAATAAACATAAATCATTTAAAAATTTAAAAAAAATGCATATGAATCCAAACCTTAAAAATGAGTGTTAAAGAAAAAAAAGAATTTAAATACCAATAAAAAATTTTGTTAATAAAAAAAAACCAAACTATTTTTTTTTTTTTTGATCGGTAAAAAAAACCAAACTATTAAAATTTTAAAAAATTGAGAAACAAAAAGACCAAGGGTGGTTGTGCAGCCACACCAATTTAGCAGGCACAGACTGCACAACAAAGAAGAACTGCAACTCATCAGCATATTCAAGAAAGTATTTGAACATTAACTTGCATTGCATCATGTGGAGGCTCACCATAAAACTTTTTCGTATATTATGGAGCCGCAAGAAACGCACGAACGAAGGAATTTTAGGCTTCGATGTTTTGGCTGCTTGGATTGTTCTCTCTTCCTCTGCAAATCCTGAGTCTTTCTTTCTAGGATGTGTCAGAAACTGATCTTTCCCAGTCAAATGTTTCTGCATGTGATCTTCATGTTTTATGGAAAACACAACTTTGTTTGACATTTCAAAAACTGAGATCAATAGATCAGTGTGTTATGTACAAACCTTGAGAACAGATGGAGAACTGTTACGCCTAGTAACTCAATGTCCTAATAATAAAGTGAACATAATAAAAAAAAAAAGAAAAAAAAAAAGAGTCATCCTAGTACGGTTGAAAACCATATATATGATCTATGACAGAATCTTCAATTACAACATCAATACCTTGCTACAAATCTCAAATAGAAAAAATTACTAATAAGAGAACGAGAAGCAAAACAAAGTGTTTTACAAAACATTTGAACGTCTTACCTTTGTATGATGAGATTCCCAGAGGCAACCCTCAAAGTCCAGATATTCGAAACCCTTTCACCATTCCAGAATTTGCTGCAACAACTATTATAAAATTCCAGAATTAGTGCTGCAACTACTATTATAAAATACAACATAGAAGTTCTATCAACAGCACTAGGAGACCAAACGAGCATAATATATATTCAGACAAAGACAGTGCATATAAAAGATTATAATATACCAAAATTACACGCTTATACTAAATGAAGTGCAACTCAACCATCACCTAATTGTACCATTTAACGTGTGGCAGCTTAGAAATAAATCTTTTGGTGCATAAAGAAGAGCAACAACAGCACCTACAAAATGGAAAACTCATGTTAAAAATCATCCAATGATACAAATTATTATACTAGCTCACTCAGAATAACAGAAAAGATAAACATACCTGGTAGTAATAGCATAACAGACTAAACACATAGATTCAATGTTAATTTTACACATTAATAAAGGATACACCAAAGAAATACACATTGATCAGCTCTGTACCTCAAAAGACCAACAGAATAGAAGTAAAACACCCCAGAATTTTCAGATACCAGTCATAAAAAAACAACCAACAGTCCAAATATAAATCACATAAACAAGTAAAAATAGAGAACAACAGAAAAACAAGAAACGGGTGTTTTCAAATAAAAACATAGAACTGACAGAAATTATAAAAGTCAACAACGCATGGCCCACAGCCGCCGATGCTCGCCATCCATATGTAAAAAGCCCCGCTGCTCAGCGGATGATTCACGTAGCACGTCATAGGCACGGAAAAAATTATCCACCGGCAACTTGGGCTCAATCTTCTGCAGCAAAGTGACACAACGCGCAAAGGGACGAAAGGTATCATCGCTGTCCATAGACCCTTTGCTCCGCTTTGATGTGGAAGCCTTAGCCCAGCCCTCGTAGCACTTGCGGCGTGCGACGGACGTGTTCTTCACCTCCTCGAGGTATCTGCATAAGTCTTCTTGATATGGGTTGGCCTGTCCCTTTTGTTCACTAGGGCGACGGGATATGTCAATGGAATTTGAAAAATCATGCACTCTCGATTGTGTGCCGGTGGCGACTGATGAGCCAAAGATCATGCATAGCTCGACGTACAATGGGCAACTCGCATTCCGGAAATACTTCCAGTCACTTTTCACCTAGTTCAAATAATGACACAGTTTGGTATAAGATATTGGATAAGAAGCTGTAAAAAATGAAGGAAACATGTATTGGTTAAATTAGCTTACTCCGATGGCATTTGCCCAATGCTCGTCACTGCCTATCACAGTTTTGGTGTAAGGGTCCCATCTCATACCCGTTTGTCCCATCAAATTGGTGAACATGCGCTGCTTCTTCTTCAACCGCTTGATTTTCTCCTTCACTTGTTCGTCGTTAAATAGCTTTGAACCCAAAGTACTAAGGTGTTGAGCATACAACACGTGATTTCCACGGCTGAACTTTCCCGCCCGTACTTTCCCACTAATAACATCCTCATGCATCATCTCAATAAGAGTATCCTCTAACCCATTGCCCCATAACTTCCGATCAGTGTGATGATTGTCCGGATCATCCATGTAAAAAAATAAAAAAGAGTTGATCAACGATATTACGATGATTTTGGTATGTGAAAGCATGAAGAATTAATGCAAAGGATAAATATAGACATTCAGATATGAATTTCAACAAGGATTATGAACTAATGAATATGATGAGATGAAAAAAGCATAATTTATAAACAAAAAAGATGTTGGCCATTCCTATTGACGGTGACTTATGTGACAAGAGCGTAGATGGTAATGCTAGCAAAAAAAAAAAAAAAAAAACAATGGAGTTTATAATTTCCATTGAATACACTATTGATTAATAAAGAGGGATGTATGCAACAAGCTCGAGTTTAAACATCATCTCTATAACGAGTCCAAACACAATAACAAGTCCTCAGGGAACCTGAGAAACAACTAACTACCCAATATTCTGTGACGCCTCGATTCCCACATACGAAAATGCGAGAATTGTGACATCGGGATGATGACAATACGGGTCACGCATCCCATCGATAAGTGTTAAGTGTGTGTACATGCAGAAAGTGTACAACAAAAACACAATGGATAAATTAAATAAGTCAACTAAGTATAAGAATTTTAAATACAAGACTACCAAAATAAAAGTACTACCGAAAATTATATAGTTATCCGTGAAAATAAAGTAAAAAGCCAAATACATAGACAAAAGGGAAACAAATCCCATAGTCTAAAAAGCAACCACATGTCACTCCTTCGGGGGAGTCGATCCCTTAGGCTCAACGTTTTCATTTGCATTAAAATCTAAGGTTCCGTAAAACGGAACCACAGGGTGTTGAATACCGTGAGATTGTGAATCTCAGTAAGTAATCACCCAAACAAACCGAGAGATAAAAATACATTAATGCATCCAACAAACATGTGTGCACATGAAGAAACACGAATGTGACCCAAAACCCTCATTTTCCTCGAAAATGATTATTTTTCAATACACGTAAAAAATCCCATTTGACCCAAAACACACCATAAATAATATCCGTCATTTTTCCAGAAAATGACCCAAACATAAACCAACCATTTTGCCAGAAAATGGTGCTTGTAACCATTAAATCATAAATCGTCATTTTCTCGGAAAATGACCCAACATAATCATTTATCGGATACTGTAGGTGGGAATCACAAGCGGGACTCTACCACCATCCCTACCTCGTGCACAGTAGGCGAGAATCACAGGCGAGACTACCACCATCCCTACTTACCAGTATCTCTACAACTTGGGCTGCAAGCAGGACTACCACCGTCCCTGCTTACCACTATTTCTACCACGTGTACCGTAGGCGGGAATCACAGTCGAGACTCTACCACCATCCCTGCTTACCACCATTCCTACAGTTCCTTTCCACATAAGGGATACCTATCAAAGCATTGTAGGCGGGACTCTACCACTATCCCTACTTACCACCATATCTACCGCATGCACCGTAGGCGAGAATCACAAGCAGGACTACTACCATCCCTGCTTATCACCATCCCTACAACTCCCACTGTAGGCGGGAATTGCAAGCGGGACTACCACTATCTATACAGCGTGTACCATCCCTGTTTACCACCATTCCGACCGCATGCACCATAGGTAGGAATCACAGGTGGGACTACCACCATCCCTACAGCTCCCACTGTTAGCCGGAATTGCAGGCGGGACTACCACCATTCCTGCTTACCATCATCCCTACTACGTGCACCGTAGGCAGGAATGACAGGCGAAACTTTACCACTGTCTCTGCTTACCACCATCCCTAAAGCTCATTTTTGCTCTCTCAATCCTTTCCAATCATTTATCACAAATCTATCCAAAATTCTTTCTCACATGAAAACTCGGTTTTCATTTACAACACATGAATATGCATGCCATAATGCAATAAAAATCATAATACCAAACACAACATAATACATCCAACCATAATTCATCTCAATAAACAAACACTTCCTCAAATCCAACCCGACCCCCATACTCCTCAGACTCAAAGTTTGGCACAACCAATAAATTGTAGAAAATTTGTTAGTGCAAAAATATAATTAAATCTTAAGAAATTCTTTAGAAAATTACTTACAGTGCTAAAATATAATTTTCGAAGGATCAAGGAGGTGCAAGAGGTGGCGGCACAATAACATGACAATGTATTTTGGATTATGGTCATGGGTCTCAAAAACCTAATTTCTGAATGGGGACAAACGAAGACTTGGGATGGCTAGGGAAGGGCTTAAGGGTGTTGTGAAGCTACTGCTGGTGGTGGTTGGCCGTGGGTGGCGGCGTGGCAGCGGTTGAAGACCAAAACACCCAAATCAGAAATGAGGATGGAGGGGCTTCAAGGGTGGCGGATCAGAGCTGAGGAAGAGTAGATTAGGTAGCTGGAGAGCCGATGGTGGTATGGTGAAAAGATGGTGGCCAATGGTGGCACTATGGCGGCGCTAGAACACAAAGACCGCGCGGCTTGAAGCCGTGCGTGGAGGCTAACGGCGGTGCGAGAGAGGTTGAGATTGGAAGGGGAGGGTCGCCGGTCGGTGGGGAAGAAGATGGGAGGGTCGGTGTCACTCACAAACGATGCATGGCGACGCACTGGGAGGACGAAGAAATGGACGGGGAGAGGGGAAGGGGTTGTCGTGCCCGGGAGGAGAAAGAAGCAGAGGAAAGGCAAGAGAAAAAGCAAAAAGAAGAAACAACAATGAAGAGGAGAAATAAAAAAAGAGAAAAAAAAGGGAAGTGAGTATAAGAAATGAGATTTAATTTTCACAATTTTGGATCGTAAAATTAATTTAATAAAAAGAATTTTAAAACAACAAATTGAATAAAATAATTTAAACGTAAAGATTAGTTAAAATAAAATAATAATAAAAATTCAACAATATAATAATTTTAAAATCTAACATTAAACTAATTTAAAGTAAATAGTAATTTAAATGCAAAATAATAAGTAATATTAAGAAAGCATATCATAATAAATTTCACAACTTAAAAACCATAAAATAAATCCAACAAAAAATTCGATAAATTTAAATCAAGAGAACCAATATTTAAATTAATAAAAATAATCTTTTAATTAAAATACACTAAAATATATGGTAAGTTTTTTACTTCTCAACGTATCAATAACTTATGTAGAGAAGTAAATTTTTTTAAAAAATTTCTTAATTACATTTAGCATTTTCCTTTAAAGAAAATGATAGGGATCCTGTTGGGAAATCCCGCTCCAATGTCCCGCTCCAATATTTTATTTTTTTTTAGTTTTTTTGACTTAGTGATTGAGAAAGTATTGTTTAATAATATTATGAATTTTTTTTAAAAATATTTTCTTACATATTTTTTTAATACTTTTAAATATTTAAAAAAAATTTACAATATCATTAAATAATATTTTTTTAATGACTAAGTAATTTTTTTTTGAGCGGGATCCCGTTGCATTATCCATTCCTTTAGTAAACAATAAAAGACACGTTCAACTTCTGCATACAATTTTAGGCCCAGAACGTGGGCCGAAGAAGGATAGTCCAAATTCATCTGGATCCAAGCCGCATACTGCTCATTAAAACGCAATCCGGGTGTGGATACAACTATTATACCCGAAGCTCAACGGGCAAATCATGGTCCGGACTTAGGCGCCTCTCCCCTCTAAAGCCCTCCTTCTACCCCTTGAGCTCCCTTTGCACTTCTGCTTATCATTGAGCTCTTCGTTGCCACAATGAGTTCACTCGCCTTGCAATTCGCGAAGTTTCTGAGACTCTCTAATTCTACCTCACTTACTTCTTCTCTTGGTTCTCCCTTTATCTCTTCGTCTCTTTCTCTGAAATGCATTTGTATACAAATGGTTGTATGTATATTAATGTACGAAAACATGTATATGGCTCTGGTTTAGTCATTTAGGTGATATATGTTGATCACAGACCATTTCTATATATGGGTTTATCTGGGTTTTCATTCCAAGACCTTGTCGCATACCCTGTTCGACAGGCGCGCGCACACATAAACGTGTAGACTTGAATGGATTTGCTTATTAATTGTCTGGTTATAAGTTGGAATTCATGTACTTTCATCCATGGCTTTTTTTTTTTTTTCTTGTTCAATTTTCCTTTTGAATAGCATCTCTGGTAGCGTTGGACATAATCATCACGTTTATTCTTAGAGGATTTTTCACAAATACCTTATTTTCATAAAGAAGATTAAAGATTTCAGGGTTATATTTTCTTTATTATAACAAAAATTGGTTAATAAAAGTGCTTTTTTGAGTAAAGTATTGGAAATGGTAATGTTAGGTGGACATTGTGTGCTGATTTTTTGTATGGTTTTAGTGGTTTGTGTGCAAAGAAGCTCAAAGCCGCGGTACTCAACTATGTCATTCAATAGTAACAATAGTGATGGAAAGAATGATGATGTCGAAGAAGATTTTGATACCTTTCTTGGTGACAAGGCAGTGGAGCTACAACCCCAAGGTGTGGATCCTAGAAGGGGTTGGGGTTTTCGGGGCGTCCACAAGGTATATTTGATTTTAATTTTCAGTTGAGGTGTACAACGTGTTTCTTTGGTTTTTTTACTAGTTGTACTATATTTATAAGTTTGACCAAGATACGTCCTATTTCATAATTCATGATTCAGAACTCTTTTAGTTCATTCTATTTTATTGGCTCCATTGATCCAAAACATATCTTGCTTTTGAGAAACGAACCGAATCCCTAATTGGAATGAATTGTATTGATCATAGCCTCGAAGGATGTTGTGAGACAAATATTAATTTACATGGCTTACCTAATTTTTATTTTATTTTATTTAAATTATTTTCGTTTTGCATCATTGTTTGTGACAGGGGCACCTGGTTTGTGATTGTCCCACTTTTAAATTGGATCTGTAGCGAAACACAAGGCATGAAGAATGACTCTGTTTTTCTGAGTCATTGAAAGATGTCTCTGTTGTTTTGGTTTTTGGTTTCTAAGAAAATTTATGAAAAGATAAGACATTGAATAACATGAAATTTCCTTCATTTGGTTCTTTTACGTATTTGAGGTATTGGGACACCATAAATGCATAATACCTTAGATTCAATATATTATTCCTTTATGTTTCCTCACGTTTGACACTGAATTTGATTCTGCTCTCATGCATTTAATCCAGTGAATAATTTGACCCACCTTTTAGTATTTTTATACAGGCAATTATATGTGGAAAAGTTGGGCAAGCACCTTTGCAGAAGATCTTAAGAAATGGTCGAATGGTAACCATCTTTACGGTTGGGACTGGGGGCATGTTTGACCAAAGAAATCTAGGAGCGAAAGACTTGCCAAAACCTGCTCAGTGGCATCGAATTGCTGTGCATAATGAACTGCTTGGAGCTTATGCAGTACAACAACTCATTAAAAAGTGCGTATCCATTCTTTTGAGAACTCCATTAATCTTTTTAATATCTCTATCTAATGCTTGAAGATTTATTGCAGCTCTTCTGTTTATGTTGAGGGAGACATTGAAACAAGAGTTTACAATGATAGCATTAATGGTGAAGTTAAAAATATACCAGAGATATGTGTTCGTCGTGATGGTATGTTATCCTTTAAAAAGAGACAATGTTACTGTTCTCAGTTTTCTTCGGTGCAATTTGATGTTTCTTGCACCTCTTCACATACGCATGCATCCATTACCCTTGAGTTCATTTTTCGTGGATCTTTGAAGCGTGTGTGTCATTTTTCAACCTGTTTGATAGATAAATATAACAAGGAGAAAAAGATGACTTTCAGTGTCCTACATGGGTTCTGAAGTGTCGAGATACAATAGCAAAATGGTGAAGAAAACAACCTTATTTAATGTAGTTTAGCATGCAAGCTCAAACACACAAAAAGGAATAAGATGAAGTGTTAAGAGTGTATTTGGTATGTCCCGGGATTAGTCGGGATTCTGTTTCTGGATATCCGGTGCCAATAAAAAAAAAAAAAAAAAAAGAAGTGGATTTGGTATGTAGAATAGAATTTCATTTCATTTACTTGGAAGCCTGAGTTTGATTACTTTTTGTGTGGCTTAACCTTGCAGGGAAAATCCACCTTATAAAGACTGGAGAAAGTATTAGCAGTATATCCTTCGATGATCTTCGTAAGTATTCTTGTTACCAAATGTTCAAGTGAATGGTACTCGAGTATAGTAGTGTTGAATTCACACTACTATGAGAGCCACTGGGAAATAAACATTATATTAGAAGACTTCATTACTTTTCACCCAGTGGTGGTTGTTGACTGGTGCAAGTTTATCTGTTAGTATGTAATTATTTGTTGCATATATCTATTATTGGCAGGGGAAGGATTGTCTTAGCAGAGAGTCAAATGAAATGGTCTGGAAGTGGCACTTACGGAAAAAGTGAGCTGTTGAAGCCTCACTTTTGTCAGGAATATCCTGTTCAATTAACTGGACTGTAGCCAGGCTCTGTCAATGATGTCACGATTTATACTTTGGGGGCTGTAAATGTAAATTTATGGAAAAATTGATATAATTGATGGGATCTGCTATGAACTCGTGAGACTGATGTTCACTTTTTTTCTACAAATGTACTCTTTTTTTGGCTTGTTGAAAGGTAATACAGTTGTATCGTTATTGAAATGTTCAGTTTGATAGATTTAGTTGATGTCTCGACTTGTAAGATTCGAATACTTGCTGTAATGCGTGGTAAAGAAAGTTGGGAGTGAAAATTCTTGTTCAAGTTAATAAAAACCTCGTGCACTTGGAAAGAACATTGGATTCTGGCTGCGGAATAATTGCCAAAGAAACAGAGTTCTGCATCTTTTTTCTTATATGCTTGTGGGTAGCCTCATTTGTAGGTATTCTGGAACAATTTTATAAGTCTTTCTTTTCACTCCCCTTCAGTATTTCCAAGAACCAAAAGAAGGGTTGCGAAATAGGAACAACTTCAAAGCATAACCTTTAAACAATTATGCTGCATACAATCACTTTTGCATACTCTTTTCGCATTCCATTGATGTGGTGGAACTCAATTTATATTTTATATTAAAAAAAAATGACGCAGCCAATCATATCAGCAGAATGCTCAAGAAATACGTAAAAGTGACTGTACATAGAGTTTTTATTGTTTAGATAGACGCCTTTTGTTATTGAACATATGATATATAATCCTCATTGAGTAATTATAGACATACGGACATTTTTTGTAATTTTTTAAAATTCCATTTTAAATGTGAGTATTTTTGTAAAATAGTTATAAGAGCCTTATTATTTAACGAAAACAATCTCAATTTAAAATTGAGTTTTAAAAGAGTTGTAAAATGGTTGTTTCTCATTCTGTCCTTTCCAGTCTCATTTTTTCTAAGAGTAATGCTAGGTACAATTCTCATTTATGGACTGCAATGCAAGTCTAGACAATTTTATCTTTAAAATTTTTTAAAATTGTAAAACTATCCCGCTTAAAATGATTTTTTTTCTTATTTAATAAAGGGTCTGTACATACAGTCCTCAAGTGGGAACTGCAAATAGAATTTCTCTTTTTCTAATAATTGTCCATCTTGATGTACTTCTTTATGACAGTATTGCCTAGGATAAACATTAATGTTGGTTCTCCTATATCCGTATCCGTTTAATTTGTCAGCTAAATTCTTTGAAGACATTTCTTTACTTTGCCTTATAAAAATCAGTCCCTCTTATGGACGGATAAGCCGTTCTCAGACCCTCAAAAACAACAAATGAAAAGCCGACACGTCAGCAATCTTCATTTAAATCCTATGAGCCACATTATAAGATAACAAAATCAAATCCACTGCAAAATTTCTTTCGGAGGCTTAAACCACTCCCGAGTCTCCACTACCCACACCGTCGCAACTTGCAACCTCTTTTGCACTCCACACCACCACACCTCCCTAGCCAGTCGAATCTTTCTAGCCCGTTGCACCCTTTAGCTCATTGCACACTTCAACCCATCGCAACCCTTCAGCTCGTCGCACATGGTTTGCATTTTCAGATCCTATTAAATTTTGTTTTGACTTCCTCATGTATTTAAGCTCGTTGGTACATGCATTGTTATGTTCAATGCATTAATAGGATTGGAACTGTAAAGAAAATGAAAACGACTACATCAAACCCTGAACAATATACTTGGAGCAAACATTTCATGGAAACATAAACAACTCACGAAAATTGGTTCTTTAGCAATCCACTCATCCCAAGAAAATCAGTTTTGGAATGGATTTTCCTCGAAGAGAAAGAGGACAGAGAGAGGGAGGGAGGCAGCGGTGGGGCTTGGGCTTGACGGGAGGGAAGGAGGGGGTGGGGCTTGGGCTCGAGGCAATGGTTCCTGAGAGAGAGAGGAGAGAGATCGAGAGGGAGGGAGATGGAAAATGGAATCCTCAATCCTCCGCCATGCGGCCACACAGCTGATAAATAGAGTGTCTATGTGTCACATTCCCATTGGATGCCTTTTTTAGGGGAGAGTGGTGGAGCCGGAAAGTTATTCTCTATAAAAATATTAAATTTCCATTGTGATTAGGCACTGATGTCTAATAAAAAGAATGGAAAAGTACGTTTTACACCCTCAAACTACCAAAGCCGGCACATTGTATCCTCAAACTATCAAAGACTAACGTTTTGCACTCCAATTGAATTATAGTAGTTGAGATGAAAGAAAAATAGGTCACATTGCACATTATTAACTGTCAGGTCTTCATGAATGTTGCAAAATATCAGTTTTCAATAGCTCCAGGGTGCAATATGTCAGTCAGCTTGATAGATGCAAAACTCTTGACAGTTTGATGATGCAAAATATATTTTTTCCTCAAAAGGAATGGGTGATCACAATGACATGAGTCACGGCATTTGGCGAAGTTGTCCATGGGGCTGAAATATTGTTCTTTAAGACAGACATACATACATACATACATACATACATACATACATATATATATTATATAAATTGAAACCTAGAGCTCGAAAGGTAGCTGAATGCAATCTAGATCAAATCGTATTCATAGATCAATGAAATTGAAACCTACATACACACATGCATACATACATACAGTACTCTCCAGTCAGGTCTGTTTTTTATAACATATATATTCATATATAGATCAAATCGTCAAGTTAGTGTTCTTAATTACTGTATCCTTTTTTCAAACTTTCCTTTCAAACTAATAAGCAACATGGAATACCGAAACTCTCCTGTAGCATGCATCTTTGCTAGCTCATCTTGGTCTGTATCTCATTGGTGCATATATTTATTCTTCCAGCACTGCAGAAAGGTACTGTACGATTCTATGTATTGATGAATATTCATGTTGATTTATTGCATAATTAAGGTGGTGGTCGCAGGCTCATCCGGTCCTGCATGTTTTTAAGGTTCATCAATGCTTTCGGATGATTATAATGACTGGTTTGGGTTGGTTTTGGTGGGGTCAAATTAGAATATTACACCTTTAATTCTAAAAGCAAAAATACATCTATTTGTACGTTATTTCGATCGTTTGAATACTCATGCCAATGCATGCAAATTACTAACAAAATAACTGAGTACCATTGATATTAGGGTTAATGCGAGATTAAATATCATGGTTGGTCACATGCATTCAGCAAACTCCTACCAAAATAGCTGCAAGTTTCAGCTAATAAAAACCCTAATATATTATATGAAAAATGATGGACAATCGATCGAATTGATCACCTTATTTTTTGCATGTAGATCATACCTACAGTGCAGTATATATGAATCGACCAAGGCATTCTAATTAAGTAAATGATTATATTGTTTATTACCTGCATGCACTATCAAAGTTCAGTTAACCTAGCTAGGAATATATATGTCCGGCCTATCTACACATATATGGCCAAAAAAATGCTAATATATATATATATATATATATATATATATATATAGCCCTTGTACTCTTTAATGGCCAAATGACGTCATTGACCTGCGCAGCATGCCCCATGCACCAGCATTATTATAAATATATAACGCAGACCACTTTAGGAAATGGGGAGCCCTTTATAGGGCAGGTGGCACCCAAAAACTCTATTCAAGGAAAGTGGGATCGGTGTCTGGTTTTATTTTAAATGATCCCATTGTCCCCTACAGCACGTGTTGGCTTTAATTAATTATCATCTGAGAACCATAAACAGGAACCCATAACAAATGAAGAACGACTATGGTGGAGATCATCACTGATTCATGATCACCAGCTTTCTTATTCCCCTTGTACGTACTATAGAGCATTTTTGCTTAACTTACTCATCACCGGCCTCCTGCAAAAGTTGTGATCAAGGAAGCAGATATCTATTTATATATGCCTAATCATTCTTCTGTCACAAGATTTCTGTAATGTCAATGTCGAAATCATGCACGGTTCATTTTGCTGGATATATGCTGATAAGAGCATTAATATTCTTTCTAAGCAGTTTTATTAGACAAAAATATATTTATAAGCGACACACCAAACAGACTGTCATGTCAGCACTTTTTATGAACCATATCTCAGCTCGATCTTTCTCCATGTAAGTTATGCCTACTAATTACTGGCTCTAGTTCAATGACAGGTGGACCATAATTCATCATTACTTACTGGCTCTAGGTTGTAATGGTAGGTATATATTGTGAGCAGACCACCTTAAACTAAATACTTAGATTCAGAACTATTAAGCCTGGACATTATTTTATCATCTCTGTGAGTGGGAATACAGCGGTACTGGCTCTTAATCTCTCCAATAAAGCCGAGACACGGGCACGCATCTTGTCTTTGATTCGATGATGATGCACTAAAAGAACTTCCACTTTGATGGGGTTTCCAAATTTAAGGGTTTCCACAGATTGTAGACAGATATCATTATATAATTTCAATGGTTCCAAGTTTCGAGATTTGCTGTATATATAGACACCTTGCTCTACGCATTTCTTGCTTCCATCTAGTCTTTTTCCCTAGTCCTAAGTTCTAACAATGACCAATTCAGTGAGGATGGTTCTGATGTTTCTTGTTCTCATTCTAGTAACCAATGTCTCAGCTGCATACAATGCTTGCCCTAAATGTGGAAGTGTTGAAGTTCCATACCCACTTAGCACTGATGATAACTGTGGAGACTCTAGGTATAGAGTCTACTGCAACAATGGCATTCTCGAGTTCTTATCTGCACGAGGGTTTTACTACAAGATCCTCAGCATCAACCCTAGTGCTTATAAACTCATTATAAGCCCACCCTCAATACAGGAAAACACATGTTATTCTTCTGATTTCACTTCAGAAGGCTTAAGACTTGACGATAACTTGCCCTTCAACATCTCTACTCACAACACTGTGATGCTGCTGAACTGCACTGCAGCCCTGCTCAGGTCTCCTCTCAACTGTTCCTCAAACAGCATTTGTAGGCAGTTTGAGGAGAAGGTGGAGGAGGGAAGTGGGTGTATAAATACCCTTTGCTGCCATTTCTTGAAAGATTCTTCCATGACCTCACATATGATTAGGGTCAGGGCTGGAGGGTGTACTGCTTATACCTCTGTAGTGGATATGAAGCCTGGAGCTTCTTTTGATTCTTGGAACTATGGCATTGAGCTGCAATGGATACCCGCCAACTGATATGGTTGAAGATCATAATGGTATGAACTATGAAGAGAGTGATAAATGGCTTTGTAATTTGCCTGATAAAATAACAGTGTTCTGGTAATTTTAATATTTGTTGCTTTTATGGTAGAAGTGGGCCAGTGTTCTATTGTTAGATTTTGTGCATCATGATTGGCCACAAGCCACATCGAAGCAGAAAATCTACCGTTGGAGAATTAAAAACCTATAGCTAGTATGTATTTTGCTTTTTGCAGATCTGTCTTGTGCCACATCCACGTGTGTTCTGCATTGCTTGTTTCCACGAGCTTTCTATGGCCGGCCTTCTTGTTTGGCTTTTATATGTTGGTAGTTCAGTGAAATATAAACTACTCCATCCATCAATTTTCATTTATTTTCAATTATGGAGGGAGTCCTCTCATGTCCTTTCCCTGAACTCTTGTTTTTTTTTCCTGATATAGGTCGGATTTAATTTCAGGTCCCTTGTTCAGACACCTGATCCCTAGTCTCTCACCACCCTTTCATTTGAAAGATGCTCTAGAACTATTGCTCTTTAACATCTTCACAACATCAAATACATTATAATATAAACCTTAAGCCCCATCAAGCTTCGTGAGTTTGCATTTAGAGAGGTATTTCATTTGCAAAAGCATAGGCTTATGAAAGTGCAGTAATCAGCAGCACGTTAAGGTCATTAGGTGAGAAGGGACAACTTCCATAGAGATTGCCACAGAAAATATGTACCAAGTTTTCCTTTAAATTGAGTTGGTGCCAATGTTTTGTGTATTGTACCGTATAGGTTGGAGTCGCCAGAATTTACTTTGCCGGAACAGTAACCACGAGAGATAAGTGTTTCGTACCGAATCAAATATCAACTATTTCGATGCGTTTCGGTCAATATCAACAATTTTTTGTGTTTGGTCAGGTATGGAAATTTCGGTCTGAGATTGTTCTGAAAAAGGGGAATGGTGATTTTGTAATTGAGGTGAAAGACAAGCTTTTCCATAAGAGAGCTGCTACAGGGAAGCCCATTTTACTACACGAAATGCTCGACTTTGTTGAGGTGGATAAGTAATGGAAAGATAAAATAAAAAATATAATAAAATAACAAAAAGTCAAATCAGAAGCTTCTTTTTACTTTTTTGCTTTTTCTCCCTCCTATGTATTGTCTCTCATCCTCCCGCCCAATTCATGAAACGTCGAAAACTAAATATTTTTCTCCTGCACTGATGAATCATTCATCCTTTGTAGCATTTCAAGCGTCGAAGAGAAGGTAATCACCTCTCTCTCCCTGGTCTGTGTAATATGTGTGTAAGGGAAGGAATTTGTAAATATACTTTTCTTGGTAAAATACGAGTGTAAATTATTTGTAACTTTTTGGACAATCTGAGATTACTCTCTTTGCATTTTATTTTCGTCTGTATGTGTACTTAGTGATTTTTAACTAAATTAATAGCATCCATTTTATCTTTATTTGTATGTGTTACTTTAGGCCTACTACAACTTAAAAATTTTGAAAAAAAAAATTTGCAAGCAACCATGGCCAAGATTTGTAGTGTTTTTTTTCTTGAAGAAATCAATTTTATGTACATCCTCAAATTTTAAAGTTGACTTGATGGTTTCTAGTTGTGGATTTGATGTGAAATTGGAAGGAATGGTAAAAACCAGATCTTAGACCAATAGATTAGATAAAAACATATATGATTTTAGTTTGATTTTGGATAGAGAAAATGTGTTTTATGGATTGGGCTCTGGCTTGTAGCGTTGTTGGTAATCTAATTGTATGAAATAATTGACTAGATTAGTGAGGAGGAGTATTTTTGGTTGAATAGCTTGATGGGCAAAGAGGATGACCTGTCAAATATACCCTTGACGGCTTGTTCAAGCTCTATGAAGGTGATGGTTTAGTTTAGATTTATTTAATGAGCCTTATTTTTGTTATTGTTGGAAAACTAAAACTACTATTTTTTCTTGTACTTTTTATTTAGGCTTATTATGATGTCATGTCAACATAATTTGTTCCACCATTTGTTAGGACACAACCTCCATATGCTCCACCAACCCCTAATGCCCATCCAAATCGCTATCCTTCCCCTCCATGTGCTACTCCTACAATGCATAATGCTCATTCCATAAGCACACATTACCCCTATATATGGGGTTGTCAAGTGAATATAATACCTTCTTTTATATCATACATTATGTATAATGTTAATTAACTTATTATAATACCTTCTTTTATATCCGCCCATTTTGTAGCCCCCAATTATCCAACCATTTGGGTCATATAGCACGGGTGCATCAAGAGAAGTTGAGGAAATTACTAAAAGTGGGCATGATGAGACTTCAAAAAAATTAATGAAAGTGTGACTGTAGAGCTCCCTACAAATAAAAAATGTACAAGTTTGCACTCAAACGAGTATGATATTGAGCAAGTGGATTGCACTATTCAAATTGGTGAGTTAAATGTTTGAATTCAGATTTTAAAAATTGTGGATTGAATGTTTGGTTGTTTAACTATATGTAATTGTTATGTAATGACGGAAGAAGATTGTGAGATGAAGGCTAAGAGGGGTATTGATGAGGATGGTAGTGCGATAAATCATGAATATGCACCTGTTGATGAACCCAAGTCTGGGATGACTTTCAAGAATGAAGTCGCACTAAGTGCATATTACAAGCGATATGCAAAACAAGAGGGATTTGGAGTGAGGACACAAAGGACTAAACGAGAGTCAAATGGGACAGTGGAAGTATATTACACTTGGTTGTTCAAAGGGTGCAAAGCATACAAGAAGTAGTAGTAATGTATCAAAGCCACGTCCAACAAAAAAGACAGAATGTAAGGCTAAAATCAATGATTGGCTCGATAATGGTGAGTGGTGTCTGACTAGTGTAGAACTTACCCACAATCATGGATTGAACCCACTGGTGTCTAGATATTTTAGATGCCATCAGAACATAGACTCACTTGCTAAATGGAAGATAGAATTGAATGGCAGAGCTGGGATAAGGATGAATAAGAACTATTATTCATTTGTTGTTGAAGCAGGAGGCTTTGATAACCTACAGTTCACAGAAAAAGATTTCAGAAATTTCATTGACAAGGCAAAACACCTTCGCCTTGGAAAAGGAGGTGGTGTGGCATTCCTAGAATATTTTGAGAGGATGCGTGATATGAATCATGACTTTTACTCCACTATGGACTTGGATGAGGAGGAATCTAGATTAAGAAATGTATTTTGGGCTGATGCACGTAGTAGAGCATCGTACCTATATTTTGGGGATGTCATTACATTTGATACAACTTATTTGACTAATTGGTACGGGATGTCATTTGCACCTTTTGTTGGTGTAAATCATCATGGTCAATCCATACTTCTAGGTGCAGGGTTGATATCTAGTGAAGACACACATACGTTTGTATGGTTGTTTCGAGCATGGTTAAAGTGTATGGATGGCCGAGCACCAGTTGAAATCATAACAAATCAGGACCGTGCAATGAAGAGTGCGATAACAATTGTCTTCCCAGAAACAAGACATAGATATTGTCTATGGTACATACTAAAAAAACTTTCAGAAAAGCTTGGCTCACATTCGATGTACAATTGTGGTCTAAAATCCTCCATTCTGGGATATGTGTATGATTCTCAAACATGTATTCAATTTGAGAAAAGTTGGGAGAAGCTATTGGATGCATACCAACTTCATGATAATGCATGGCTGAGTGGGTTATATGAGGAGCGTACATTTTAGGTGCTAGTTTATTTGAAAAATGTATTTTGGGCTGGGATGAACACTACCCAATGGAGCGAAAGCATGAACGCTTTCTTTGATGGATTCGTACATTCGGGTACCACACTTAAAGAGTTTGTTAATCAATTCCACAATGCCCTTAGGAAAAAAGTTGAGAATGAGCAATCTGCCAACTTTAACTCCTTTAATGCCACAATACCATATGTTTCAATTTGCAAAATAGAGAAGCAGTTCCAAAATGTGTACACTAATGAGAAATTTAAGGAGGTGCAAAGGGAGAAAATGGGAATGATTTGTTGTAACTGCTCACTTATAAAAAAATGAGGGTGCAATCTCAACCTATGAGGTATTTGACACTGTGCAAATTGAAAACTTCACCAAAGACGTGAAGTTTGGGACAAAAAAGTGGCTGACACTATCTTCAAATAATTGTTGGGACAAAAATTTGGGTACGCAGTAGGGATGGGGCACATGGTCATTCCGGACCCCTCTCCTACCATGAAGAAGAGTAGAGCATTTATTCGTCTATTGAAGGAGAATCAACGGAACAAGAGTGATGCGGAAATGTAAAAGAGCCAACTAGACAAGATGATGGGTGATATTGAAGCATTGCGAAAAGATTTTTCTGAGCATGAGAAAGTCTTGCAATACTATCGGATGTCTGAGCTTGAGGGAGGTGGTGAGTCTCATAGAGAGACTCATCAAGATGCTTAGGCATCTCACTTTCTTTACTATTTTGTGGAGGGTTTTTTGTGGGGTTTTTTTGTGGATTGTTTATTGGATATGTAACAATCCAATGTCCATAGACTTATGTCCCTCAATACACATTTTGGTAGTTGCATATTATAGTTAGGGTGGATATCTATAAACCAGTAGTGGAAAATTCAGATGCAAAATTGACTTTTTTGTGTTGGTAGTCTCTCTTGAATTGTTGGGAGAAAATATATCACTTTTGGTTGAGTAGCTTGATAGGGACAAAATAGATCCTAATGAAAGAGTAAGTTCTCTTACAGTTACATATACTGCTTTAATTGATTCCTTTTGCTTTTGCATAAGGCTGAAAACTAATTAAGTAGGCTAATATCACCAGTATTGGAAACTTATAGGTTTGAGCAAGTCTCAGCTCAGCCATATGGATCATGGAATGTAGAGCAGGAGTTGGTGGAGATGAAGAGCAGTTTCAGATAAATGGTATTAGCTGGGGCTGTATTTTCTTCAATCTTGTAAAAATTATTAGTTGTAGCTGTTTTTTTTCAAGTCATGTTTTCAAAATTTCAGTTCTATTCAATATCACACACACCCTCAATTGTAACCCATAAGATTCAGATTTTAATAAATCATTTGGTCTTTTGGTTAGTTTATATGCTAAGATAACCTACAAACTAAGTAGCAAAAGTAGGTTAAACCCACACTGAAATACTTAGGATATGTGCAAATCAGAAAACTCCTAATGGTGCTTGGTCAATACCAATTCTGATATTATTAATACTAACCTAGAATATTTTCGGCTTGGTTGCAAATATTGAACCCAGTTTATTATCTCACAATAGCCAATCCATTGCTATGGTAGATGGGAAGTCACTGGTAGAATTTGAACATTAGATTTGACTGAATAGTATGTTTTATGAATTAAGATTGGATCACAGATTTTGGGATATATAGAACTGATGTCCTGCAATAGCATGGATGAGGCTATAGCAAACTGTATTCTTAGAATATGCAACTAGTGTACTTGCAACTAACCATAAAATAAATGGTGGTAGGTATATAGTGATAATTCCATCGGAATAACAACAGTGATGATTGATATTGGCATTTTCCAAATTCATCTTTAGAGTTAAGATTTTTACTCTAAAAATCTTAATATACTACATGGGCAAGAGTTAATTAATTAAAATGCATGTTCAGGATATAGATACACAATTACTATAGAAGCTTCCCACCCCTGTTGTCATGTGCTTATAACAATTAAGTATCGTAGCTTGACATTGTGCTTTTTGCAGAATTTCAGGAAACATTTAGCACCATGCTTTTGTGGAGCAAGATTGGTAAATCTGAATGTCTGGAGGACAAGCTAAAGCAACATCTATTACCCTTAGTAATTTGTAGTTATATCAATAGCACTTATCATAGATGCTGTTGGAGAGAGAATTTATAATTCCCTCATGTACTTGAGTTTTCAGTTGCAACCATGATCATGTTTGTAAATGGCCTTGAACTAATTGGTTTCAATGAATGTTGGCATATTTGTCTATATGATGGTGTAACAACAGTGTTGGCAGATTTTTATATATGATGGTGGTTGTATTTGTTTCCTATTGACAGGTTAATCTGCTGCATGAATTTCGGTTGTTTTATTTTGGATGTGTTATCTTCACCAATATTTCTGAATTGTTTGGTGGGATAACTTGGGAGTTTAAAAGGTTTAATTTCTCCATGTTCTCATTGGCTCAAAGACACCTTTATAAAGTGTCTAGATGGGTGAGGATATAGATTTTGAGCATAATCATATATATTACTGTCCAGTTGTTTTCGTGGAAAAACAACAACTGCCACATAATTGAGTCGTGGGAAAAGAATTAGACCAAAAAGGGAAATGGACTCCATCGAACTATAGACGACAGAACTTCTCATGGAAAAAAGTATCTTCCCACAATGTGATGTAGTGGATATATACTTCTCCAGGTTGAGTTAATTTTCCCACCAATGCCACTGATGCTAAATGACATGGTTGCAATCATATAAGTTCACAAGAAATAATAGTTTCCCACCAGTTAATTTCATGGGAGTGACTAATTTCCACCACTTATGTCATCAGCTTAAAGGAAATTGTCATAACTATATACATGCATTTATTCATTGTTTTTGTCATGGATAGCCGTAATGGATAAATGTTTCGACCGAAGACTCCATGGATAAATAGAGTATTTGCCACCACAATCGTATGGTTGGCAACATATTTTCTTACGGATAAAAATAGGTATTGCCGCAAGATGTTATCGTGGGAAAAAGATAGCTTTTGCCATGAAATGAGACTTTGGTAGGTAATATATTATTGGCCATGAATTATATGCCACGAGCGAGCCACAAGAAGAATTGGTGGGAAAAATTTTTTCCAGATAAAAAAAAACTTTTTGAGACCATTGTCCTTGGTGGCAAAAACTGCAATCTGTTGTAGTGCGTTTATTTCAATATGAGGAGTTTGAGCTGAAATGTACTTTTGCTTTGTTCAAAACTCGAGGCATTTTATGTAGGCATGCATTTTTTGTGTTTAGAGCCCAATGCGGTGACACATCATTACCGTCTAAGTATATCTTAGACCGTTGGAGGAAGGAGTTGGCTTGCAACTACACACTTATTAAGAGTAGTTATGACGATTGACATGCCACTCCTGATACACAGAGGCATGATCATCTAAAGAGTTTGTTTTCTGAGGTAGCAAAACTAATATCGAGAAATGAGGAGCGTTACTCGAACATGGTGGACCATTTACTCGATGTCAAAGACCAATGTAGTGACTTAATGTGTGAACCAAGGCCTTCAGAGCAAATAGTTCCAACTAATAGAAGTGCATAAAAGGGTAAAAAAGTCCTCAGTCCGAATGTTGTGAGAGGTAAAGAAAGGCCGTCGACACGAGAGAAAGTTTCCACGGTTGAAAAGTCTGTAAAAAAGAAGAAAAAGAACAGTAAAAAACAAAAGGTCTGAAGCTCTCTTTATAGTTTTTAATTCACTTTGCCACTAGTGTATAGATTTTGTTATATTGACACTTTTAATTTCTACCAGCCCATCCAATTAAGTGGATCAAATGAAATACAACCAACCCCTCCAACTCAAGTTAGCACAGTTTCTATGATATGATTTTCTATTATGTTTTTCTATGTTTCTGTAATCCTTACTAATAAATTTTTTATTTCAATTGTGCTGAAAGAATGTTCAACACCCACTGGTGCCTAGTGGAGTAGGTTCTATATTTTTTCCTTCAATTTGTAGAAAATGCTTCTTTTTCACAAGTTGTGCTGGATTTTGAGTTCATAAACTGAGCACAGAATTGCATGGATTGTTCTACATTGTTGACTTGAAATTTTTTTTTTTTTTTTTTAGGTTGTGCCTACCTCTAAGGGTCAAGCTCTTGCTGATGAGTATGTCATCAAGTTTTTGAAATTGTATGTGGGCAACAGGCTATCAAGATATGGAGGAGGTTTTCTTCTCAATAGCAAGTGGTATTTTTTTCATCACTTGGATGGTTTTTGGTTGTTCCACTAGAATTTCTATTGAACAATAAAAAACTTGTTATTTGATGTGTTTTAAGAACTGAAATTTCTATTGAACAATTATATAAGCTTGGCACTAATTGTTATTTGATGTCCCCGAATAGCGCATGCTGAGACCCTAATAGACGCTGTGACAAAGACCCCAGATGGGGAGTGACATTTTTTCAACTGCTCGATAATATGCTTAACCAATTCTGTTTTTCCGGTCCCTGCCGAGCCCGTGATGAACACGGAACTACCCGCAGAAATTGCAGATATGATTTTTTTTTGTTGGTCAATCCACTTGATTCTAGTCCTAGGGTTTCTGGGTTTGTTTTTACTCCTGTACCAACTTTGAGTAGATTTTGTATTTTTCCCAAAACTTTTGGTGCTGAAGTTTCTGTAAGCAACTATTGCAGTGGCGATAAACGTCTTCACACCCATAGTTCTTATTCGTTTCTCACAATTCCCGTTCTGGGTCTACTAAATGTTGCCAAATTAAGATTCTTTCTCAAGATAAGTGACAGTAACAGTCATGAAATGCAGCACATTGAGCATCGAAAATAAAGTTTCAAAACTTGGCACTAAATTGGGATTATTCCGTATAGGAGCAAAGATAGGCACAACGAGAGCAATGAATGTAAAGTAACTAAAGAAGCAGGAGGTCCTCTTCTAAATGAAAAATGAGTTGACTAAAGGTTTTGTTTTAAAGAAGGATAAATTGGACATTTCCTATTTCGTGCCTTTTGTGTTTTACAATTGTCATGCGATATAGCATTTTTGTTTCCATAAAGTTAAACTCAATAACTTTTTCGGTTTTTCAAAGTCTTAACTCTACACCCAGTCAACTTTGCAGTCAGCCTCACCCCACGGCGATTTCAGAATTCAGATTTAAAAAATTAAATGCGTTTCAGTATACTCAGTCAACTTTGCAGTCACACTCGGTCAACAAGTTTTAAGATTTATAATGTTGTTATTTTGGAACATAGTTTATATATATATAATTTATTTATTTATATATAGACTATTCTAAAACAATAATTATACAAACATATTTCATTCCAATATCTTAACCGAAACGATCACCAGAATAGTATTCAAAACTTTTGTTTGTGGGGGCATCCTAATCGATCTATTAAGTTGCTAGGTATCCGTTGAGTGTTGAGAACTTGAGATAGAGAGAATAATTTGGGATTTTGGGTCTTGTTTTAAACATTAGGGCCAGCACTTCTCTAAGGACTGATTTGGTTATATAAAATTAAACTATTTCATCCTATATAATTATTAGTAATTATAATTTTTTCAAACTCTCATACAAAAAATAATAAACAATTCAACTTTTTCAAATATCAAAATAAAAATTATATTATAACAATAGTTTATTCAACTTTTAACAAAATATCTAATCTCTTCTCATCTGAACTGCGTAACCAAATGAGACAACTCTTAGCCACAGCACATTTAAGTACTATATTAAAAGATTGCAAGTGTATTTGACATAAAAGAGAGGTTTGAGCCAAGGCATCCCCATCTATGCAACGGTTTCCCTAAAGGGAATCTTGGGTGCTTTAAAATTTAGAGTTGGGCAAAAAGTTGAATGGGAAGACAATGAATTCTAGTGGTGTATGCCCAAGTATGCTGTTTTTTCTTTCTTCTTTTTCTTCTTCATTTGTTTCTCTTGATATTCATAACGAGGGTCTCAGACTCTCAACAGCTTGCTAAAATGGAAAATAAAAATATTCACATTAGAAACATAAGTGTATTTATATATAACAACAAAAATCATTAAGTATCTTGCAAAATACATATTTGGCAAAACACATGCTTTTCATTCTTTATTTATTCCCATTCATTCGTCAGGGAGACATCATTTGGGAAGAATAAATTTTGCTACATTCTAGAACCTTACAACATCTCTTTTATGGGATTTGTCACAAATCTCGTAATCCAAGGGTAACCAAAACTCATGTTACAATTTTATTTCATGCAGGCAACCTATCAAAGTGTAACTTTAAGAACAAAAGTAAAAAACAATCCATGATTTGTTGACCAAAAGAAGATATCCTTAGAGAAATCGGTGCAAGCTCCACACCTAGAACAAATGTTTTAAATTTCGTACTATGCCGGGGTTTTAAATTTCGTACTATGCCAGGTAGTGACCGGTATAAGAAAGATAAGTGTTTCGTACAGGATCAAATATCAGTCATATCGGTGCGTTTCAGTCAATACCAACCAGTTTTTGTTGTACTGGCCAGTTTTGGTGTACCGGTTGAAATTATTATTTTTTTTTTTGTAATTAATGTAAAAATTCTAACTTTTTCATAATTTTCACTCAAATTCTCACATCTGAAGGCTATTGTCTTAACTTTTTTAATCTCATTTTCTCGAGATTGAAAATCAAATCACTACTTCCCTTTTCGTGATGAAGTTGAATAATTATTTTTTTAACTAATTAGATTAAGAACTTAGAAGTATTATTAAATTTTATAAATATGTATTTTAACTTTTTAAGATTCACATTAATGTTATTTTAAAATATAATTTATATATATATATATATAATTAATTTAAAAAAATGCTAAGAGTCCTATTTGAGCTCCTGTTTTTTCCCCTCTTACGTGGGAAGGCCAGTTGGCCTTTCGGTTTTATTTTTTATTCTTTTTTCCTCAAATTTCTCCCCTGCCCGTGTTGGTCTCTTCACCGAAAGCAAAGTAACCCAGAGATCCAAAAGATCCATACAATAGAGAAATGAAAGCCATACACAATCCCAAGACCTTCCCAAACTTCTCCTTTTCTTTAGCCTCCGACGCCAACGGTAAGATCATTCCAATCCCTTCATACGCGTAAACAGCCACACCCAGACTATAAAAGAAAACGGAAAGCCAAAAGCTTGCAAAGCGGGTCTTTGCTGAAGAAAAATCATCACGTCCTCCACCATCACCACTACGCCCATAGCACCCAAATCAACCACATCGGCGAAAATACTGAAGGGAGCCAAAATGGTCAGTGAAAAAAATCACATTTTTTTGACATTGATAACAAAAGGTGGCTGAATACACAGAGTCGGTTTTTCCAAAGTTCTCTTAGTTTTGACGACATGGTATCAAAAGCAGGTTCCTAAGGTTCTTCTCTCGCTTGATTTTTTTTTTTTTTTTTTCTTCTCTCGATTTCGTGTTTCGGCATGTTCTGTACTGTTCTCGGTGAACTTTTTTTTGGAAAAACCGACTGTGTGTGTACTCAGCCACCTTTGGAAATGGGAGGGGTAACACGGGGCAAGGGAGAAATGTGAGGGGGAAGAAGAAGAAAAAAATAAAAAAATAAAATAAAATAGACAACTGGTATTTTTTATTAATTTATTATATATAGATTATTCTGAAACGATACCGATACCAAAATATTTCATTTAAGTATGTTAACCAAAACGGTATTTAAAACTTTGCCTAGAACAACCAGTAACCACGAACAATCATAAAAGAATACAAACCACCATGCTAAAACAACCAGGAAGTAGAGTTCAAAATCATACCGTTACACAATGATAACTACGAGAAGAGTGCACCAACTATCAATCCTCGCGTGTAATGAACAGAAGGAATTTTATTGAACCTTATTTAATGTAGGGCAGGAAGTAGTAGTCTGATAAAATATCGCACAGAAAGCAAATCAAAAGTAAAAGCACATCCTCCATGACTTTCTAAAAAAAAAAAAAAAAAAAAAGAAAGAAAGACGTGCTGCAACATAAATTATCATTAGGCAATCATCATTTACTTACAAATTCAAGCCGTTAGTGTTTAGTAGCCAAACTACCACAAACATATCTAATAGATAGCATGTTTGTCCTCTGTCAGTCGATCCAACAGCTGAGCACAAACAGAAATGAGACACTTTTTAACAACCTCCAGAAGACCTATTCTCTGTATCTCTCTACCTCATTTCTTACACACATCTATAGAAACAATTTCCGAAGAGGAAAAACAAGCATGCTCACACTGCCAGAGAAAAAAATATCAATATTTACTAATTTAATAGTGAAATTACTATGACGTCACTGTGGGTTGACTTGGCCTTTTCCCTTCCATGGCATCTTTCTTCTTCCGACAGTTAGCACAAAGGAAGGGACCTTCCCATGGTTTTGATGCTGGTGAGAATAAAGGCCCTGAATTTACTGATAAGCCATCAGATGGAGGTTGATCAACTTGGCAGACTGCACACCGGAAAAGCCCAGAGTTTGTGCTCAAAGAACAATCCTTACCCAGCCTGCATTTCCATTGAGAAGAGAAACTAAGGACCATACCCAAAGTAAAAAAACCTGAGACCTCTTGCCACTTGTTTTTTATAATAAATCCAGTAAAAGATAGAGTAATCAACAGTGCTGAACTAGCAGAAATAATGGATGAATGGATATGGAGGGAACATTTCATTTTTGTAGGTTGGTCTGGTATATTAATCTTTCCTTGACCCTGAATTGCAATATGAAGTCTATTAAGCCAATTGCTAAGGTGGCCATATGTTTTAGTCTGGAGAAAATTTGCATCTGACCATTTACAAGTTTTGGATTCTAAACAAAATTAATATTTGGACCAGCAGCAGCCAATAATTAGATGGCTCAACATCCTGCTCTATAAACTTTCATAAAATAATGAATTATATAACCATAATCGTAGCATGAAAAGTAAAAAAAGGAACACTCTAAAATGTACCTTTCTGCGAGCATTGCAGAACCCTCTTCAAACAACTCCTCCACAACCCCAACAGCAGAAAGCTTATTCGTTAATTTGTTCATAGAATTCTGAGATTTCTTCCCGAATATTGAGTTGAGAACATTCTGTCTCTTCCTTGGTGTTGGTGGTAGAATGGAATGGTCACATGGGATAATATCAACAACAAGGCAGGTTGTATCATCCTTCAGGCCCCTTGACCTCAGAGCCTCCTAAACAATTGATCAAGAAAGATTACGTCACACAAAGTTCATCCAAGTATAATCTTGAAGTTGAAAGAAGAATCACATTCCAGACATCACCTTCACAACCAGCTTTGCGGCAATCTCTGCAGGTAAACCTCGACAAGACTTGGCAGCCATATCAGAAGATAAAGCATCCCAGATACCATCAGAAGCAATTATAAGTCTTCCACCAGCAGTTGAAAGCTGAAAAACCAAAACAAAGGTTTTCAACTTCAGAATATGATACAAAAAATGTAAATAAAACCATCCCCACTAAGAAATCAGAAACTCACCTTCACTTGCTTAACATGTGGTATTGGGACAATGAATTCTCCAACATCTGTGTCACCAATTGACCGAGAGAGGCATAATCCACCAGGCCAGCAGCGAAGGGGGCCAACCTATGAATAGCATACAGATATGGAACCAATAAGATAGCGCTACAGTAGATAATGCCTAAAAGCTTCTTGCCACTGTGGGCAGCATTCAGAAATAATAATCAACCCATACCTCATTTCCTCCAAATACATTGAGCCTTCCTACTTCACCCCCACTAGCAGTGACACGCTCTCTCTCTTCTGCATTCTCTTCCAGCCTGTGATCAACAGTCAAGAGAGAAACCACACCCCCTTGGGTGTCCAATATGCATCGCGAATCCCCCACAGATGCAACAGTGACAGTCCAACCATCGATCACAACAAACGTCACCGTTGTCCCAGAAGTTTCTCCTGTCATTAAGATCCAAATGTCAAACATAAGAACGCAAAACAGAAATGACAAAAATGAAAAAAAAGAAGAAGTAAATGTCATTAAAAAAATCAGTGCTTGCCTTTCTGCTGAAATTCTATGTCAGTTTTCACAAAACCTGCAACTAGAGCCCGAGGAAGCGCTTGAAGCCACTCTTCCCTACTGATTCCTTGAGGAATCGCACTCAAAACATTCGCCAGTAAATTCTCCTTCGCATAGATAGCAGCTGATATACCATTATGCCCGTCGAAAATCTGCCAAGTAAGAATTCCAGTGAGAATTATAACCATTAGGTAATTATATTAATGCTCCACTTGAACGCTGAGAGAAGGATGGAAAAGATTAGAAACAGAATTTGAATTAAATTGATATTTCCCACAGTTGAGACAATTCAAAACCAAGACCGCCATCCAAAAGAACCAGTTCAACTATTTCTTACAGCAGGTCATTAGAGTGTTAATAACATGGGAAGGAAATAATACCGCAAAGACAGAGAATGATGTCGACTGATTCCCAGGAACCCGCTGGCAATCTGGCTTTATTAGGAAGTAATCCTCTCCTTTCTTTGCCAAAGCCGCCTGTCCATACTTCACAAAAGGTTTCTCAACCTTCTCATTCCTAAGCTCGCGACCAATCAGAGTTGCAAGGGGAACGAGAGGAGGCTTCATCCTCGACACTTCTACCTGACTCATCTTAGTCTATGTTTCAGCATTTCCAAGACATGAATACCAAACCCTGATCACCCGAAAAAAAATCATTTAAATTTTCCTCAAAACTTTACCACTTTTATTATGAAAAATAAACAAAATTACGCATATCCAACCCAATCATCTAAATCTTCCGTGTAACTAAGTTACTGCCATATTTTACGTTATGCATCATATAAAACTTCAAGTGATCGGTCAATCAAAATTCTGTCACAATCTCTCTAATCCAAGCCGAAAATACAAGTTAATTACCTGCTAATCTAAATTTCCTATAACATAAATTCGGTAATCAGCAACACTTTCAAGAAAGCAGGAATCAAATAACCTTCAAAATGTTCAAAAGAACAACTGAGACTACCAAAGTTGATATTTCTAACCTGGATTTCAAAACGTCAACCTGTAAAACACAATCACCCGAAATCAGGCATTCCAACCCAACACCAAAAGAAAAGCCACACTGCTTTATATATATATATAAATAAAAATAAAAATAAAAATAGAAATAAAGAGAAGAAGAAGAAGAAGAAGAAAAAGAAGAAGAAGAAAGAAATAAAGAAAGAAAAGCCACACAAATATCCACTAACTGATCTAACTTCCTGACACACCAAGTGCATAAATAATTTGTAACATTCATAAACAATTGAGATAATGCATATCAAATAATTACCAAAACATCTAATCCATCAAAACCAACCCATTCAGTCTATTTCACACAATTTCAATTAATTAATTCTTACACAAATCTCCATGAAGCAGTGTCAAACTCTTCTTTTTCTATACACCGACTTTGTACAGAGACCCCTTCGTTCGTTAAAATCGAACTAGAGGGGGATTAAAAACAATGTGCAAAAATAGTTTTATAAATGGGAAAATAAAAATAAATAAATAAATAAAAGAGCCCCAAACTCACCGTTTCAGCAGTAGATCGAGCGTAGAGGAGCGGGCACTGAACAGAGCTGCGTACCCATCTACAATACCTGCATTTTTTAGCTCAAACAGGAGTTCAAAACCCTAAAAAGTTGAGAGACACAGAGAGGCTCACAGGTTTTTCTACGATTTGATTTTGAGAGAAGAGAGAGAGAGCCGGGGATGAGTTTGTTTTTTGGAGAGAGAAAACGCGGTAACGGCGGTGATTTTTTTGGGCAAAGTCTCTTTTTATAATGACATCGATGTCGACGGACGAAAGGGGTCCGGCTTCTCCTCTCATAAAACGACGGAAAAGGGACTTCCCATCTCACGACCAAAAAAATTAAAATTAAAATAAATAATGTTATTTTTCTCCTTTGTATTTGATTTCTTTCGATGACATCAATTTATATATTTGACAAATATTAGATATAATTTTAACTTATATAAATCACATGTATCTTTTTTTTTTAAAAAAATATAATATATATTTTTAAAAAAAAATTTTGCGAGATTTATATATCTTAAAAATATAAATATTATTTCTATATCTATATAAAATATATATTTATCTAATGTATCCTATTTTAAATGATTAATTTTTCATAAGACATGGATATTTTATTAAAATTCACAAACTTGCGAGAGGTGAAGAAAAATCTCATATATTAAAATAATCTCCCATAAATAAATAACAAAAAAATATAATTATAATAAAGGATTTTCAACTGGACAATTAAATTGGATATATGCAATAGAACAAAAGGAGATTACGAAGAAATAAAGTTGAATACAGTAGTCGAGAAAGTAAGAAGGAAAGTATACAGTTAGAGAGACAAGACACAAGGATTACGCGACACTCATTTGAAAGAGAGAATGACACAAGTTGCGAAAGACATGAACTCAAAGAGCAGTGAAGTTAAGAGTTGATTTAAACTGAGAGATGAGTTGATTTATTATCATTCGTAAATTTTAACTTATAAATTTTATTATTATTTATAAATTATTTCAATACATATCATCTCCCAATCTAAACTCGAGTCATGGATTAATTAAATTAATACTAGATATAGTTATAGATTGCACAAATATTTTATATATTTTTTTTTAAAAGAGAGAAATTTATTATTAAATATAAATTTCATTTTTATTTATTTTTTTAAAAAATGAGTGTACCGCACTTGCTTAAAATATTATCTATGTTTTAATTAATACAATTGAGAATGACACATTTGCAAGAAAACTGGAACAATGTTGTTGTTTCCTAGATAGGATTATATTTTGGTTTAGTATTGATTAAGCGTTGGATTTGAACTCCCCAACCAAGAATAATATCATTTTATTTTATTTTATTTTTTGGGTAGTAATAGTAATACAGTGTTTAATTTCAAATTTGGGATGGTTAGAAAGGTCATTTTACAGGATGTTGACTTTGAGGCATCACAAAAACAGTGGGGTGTGAGTGCGCGCGCTGGTTGGCAAATATTAGGTGGATTAAGACAGCATATGGTTTTGGTGAAACAGGACAAACAGATTGGTAACCAACCTAGACTATAAAATAATGCAACCCAACAATGTTTCTTCTCTTTTACTTTAATTTCTTTTTCTTATCCATATCATATTTTATTATTACAATTTTCTTCTCTTTTACTTTAATTTCTTTTTCTTATCCATATCTTATTTTATTATTATAATTTTTTCATATTTTTAAATAAAATATAATAAATTATTTAATTTTTTGAAGTTTTTAAATAATAAAAATATTAAAAAATAATATTATAATAATATTTTATATTTATTTAAAATTATCTCATCTCAACGTTGAAATGAGAGATGAAAAGAAAGTGTCAAAGGAAGTGTTGACAAATGAAAAAAATGCAACCACCTCATACTTGACAACCTGTGTCTTTTATTTCTTTCTGTGGACTGTGGATTCTCTGAAGCTGCTTTTTTTTTTTTTTTTTTTTTCAATTCCTCAAGTCAAGACAAACCCCAAAGTTAATTTTGATGCAAAATTAAATAATAATAATAATAATAAAAACAAAAGGTCAATACAAATAGTGGCAAATGAGATTGTATTGGGAAAACAAAAGAGGGTTGAATATTTGAATGATTTCTTTGTCCTTTTTAGTTTTTAATAATTTTTTATTTTTAGAAATCGTACAAAATAAATTAATTCACACATAAATTGTTATTAATTTTCCTTTTGTTTTTGAGTTGCGTTTCCATTCGATTTATATACATTGAAAGAAGAGCCATCGTTGCTCATTAAATTATTATAGTATTTTTGCAATTTCTCTCTTTTAATTAAAGTGAATTATAATTTCTTAAAATTTTGGTGAACAATTATCGTATAATCATATGCTTAATTAGTTAATAATTAGTTGACACTACTACGACAGTAGTTCGGCGTTGGGAATCAAAGGTGGCCCTCACAAGCCTAAACCCTTGTGCTGAGCTGGGGCTTGATTCCCGAATTTTACGTCGTCTATAAAGCCCTAAATTAAAGTTATTATTTTCTTGTAGTATACTCCAATTAATCAAATAATCAGATCATATTGTGCATATATCTCATAATCTTTAAATTTTGGGTATTGATACGTTTGATAATCAGTCAATATATCTAAAACCTAATCATAAATTCAAACGAGAGAATTATCGAAAAAACTTCAAATTATTTTTATTTTTATTCTTGGTGGCTCTATAGTCACTGTTGAGAGCTCCCGCTTCTTATAGTGTATAGTGTATTTTATTTGTGTTTTTTTTTTTTTACATCTATTTTTAATACTTTTAAAATATTTTAAAAAATAATTATAATATTATTAAAAAATAATTTTTTAATTATTAAATAAAAGAAAAATTCAACAAAAACCCTCCAAACGAGAAAATACCATCTTCTTAAAGGGTAAGGAGGTGGAGACCTCTTGGGAGATATTCTCACATCAAAAGCGCGTGCTGGCGTGGCCATGTGGATTTGGGACCCACATAACATTTCCACTCATTTGAAGGGGGTCCGGACCGAGCTGGAAAGGTATTGTTTTTGATGCCTCCCACAAGTGGGATGTCTGTTGGCCAAAAGAAACATTGGTTTCCTAAAAACACAGGTTGGTGCAGCTAAAGAAGTATACTCTCTATGTCCCGGAGAGACAGCTGTTGAAGGGAGAAAAGATATTTATATAAGAGTCAGATTATTTTGCCGTCCACTTCACTTTACAGCTAGTTGAATTTCAACTTTTTTATTTATTTATATTTTTTTAATAAGTTTAAATATTTTTAAAAAATAAAAAATATATCAATATATTTAAAATTACTTCCTTAATTATTAAATAATAAATAAATAAAATTTTACTAAACGGTACATTTGAGCGGTTAGTTTCGGACGATATATTAGCCATTTCCTTTATATAATGACTGAAGAAGGCAAGAGGCATGTGCTTTAATGAGATCTGCTTTTAAGAGCTAATTGTAAGTACTCTTTTGTCCCCATAATTGATACCTAACCATAACAACGACATTAAAGGCCGGAAAATCTTGTTTCTAACGTGTGTTTGTTACGACTTTTTTTTTTTTTTTTAAGAAAAAGTTTTTAGAATATAGTATTAGAATATATGATTAAAAATTAAGCTTGGTTTTTATTAAAATTAGGTCTGGGCCCTAAAAGTTAATCAAAGTCTGTTTATTTCCGTGACTCAAGTGTAGTGGTTGGTATTTCTGTCTCTCTTCTTCTTTTCCACTTATTGATCCCAAAGTTTCATGGACTTTGAGGATTATTCTATTGTAGAGCTCATAGAATATTTCTTGCTATTGACTTTGGAAAGACAATACTTTTCTTTAAAATTTAGAATTTTCTATTAAAATTTTTTAAATCAAGCAGGCGGATGATCAGAGTGGGCTTGAAAAACATGCACAACCCACCCGCCTAACTCGTTTGGGCGAGTGCGTTGCCCTTGAATCCATTATATGGATGAGTGGGCCGCGGGTCACCTAGGGCGGGCTGGGCGGGGCCCCTATGATCCCTATCCCAAACTCTTGGAGACAAGCAACTAAAATTCAAACAAATGGGAGTACATTTTTTCTTTTTACTAGTCATATATTTCTTTCTTTCATTTTTTTTGTTTTAATAGTACTTGAAAAGAATAAAGATTTCTTCAGCACTCTTATAAACAAATGAAAATTGCTAGGTGAGGGGATCTCATGATCACCACCAGAGAAACTCAGCCAACTGGAACTATTGCCACTTCAATAGAGAAAACCTGATCTCTCCCTCTCAGTACTCTCTCTTTTTATACAACTATATATATATATATATATATATATATATATAATAAATGCACGAAAAAGAGGGAATAAAAGACTCATGAGCAACTTCACCAATATTCCCCATGACACTTATCTCACTTGGCATTCCCACTCTTCCATTTTCCTTCGGCTAGAACAGCCTGTCTTCCGGGCTTGTTCGAAGGCTGACTAACTCCATTGGGTGCTTTGATCCGTGATGGTGAAGGAATCCGCATTGGAATTAAACTCCTGCTTATAGACACAGAAAAGGATGGTAAAAACCAAATCAAATGTCGAGTTGAAGAGGGATTGTTGTGAGTTTGCTTGTATGTAAAAGAAAAAGAGGATGTAAAGCACCAACAACACAGCTTAAGAACATAGGAAAACTTGATAAAGAAGACAGACCTCGGTTCTGAGCTCTTTGCTGATTTGGGATTTGTTTTCTTTGTTTTTGAAGCCATCCCATTTGGAATCATGGTAGCTTTATGAAGATTTAGTTGCCAAAGCATGTCTGGCTCTGACGAATCACTAGTTTCAGCCTCGAGTTCATCTGAGTCGTCAGTGGCAACTTCACACCGACTGTTAGGCGCATCATAATCCTGGCCGTCCTTTTTATTGAAAGCTTGTTCAGGGTATATTTTTGAAATAGCAGAGGGATAAGTCCGACCAAACATCTCAGGCAACTGTCTGTTGTCTACGTCCCAACGTCCGGCTAGTTTGTTCGGCATTACCTTATCAATCCAATCGCCAGAAACCGAATCCTTGTCATCCTCCTTTCCATCCAACCCAGGACTGCCAACAGGATGCCAAGAAGGTGAATTCCTCATCATATCTTGAAGATCTAAGCTATGTCTTTTTGGCTTGGCTGCAGAGTTTTTCCGAACCTGCAAGCCAATACACGACCATGAACCATGTTTTTAAAAGCTATTAAGTAAAAGTTGAGGTAATTCATTGGATTTTAAGCACCACAGTAAAGTAGTTGTAGAAATGAGTCAATTTTCAGGCTTAGTCATCACCTTTGATACGAGTTATTTCACTGGTGTACTTACATCACTTAATGATTTCAACAGATACTGTAGCTTAAATCCTTTATTTGAATCGTTTGGTGATGACTATGTTCTGAATTGATTCCTTTCATTGGATTTAATCCCATTTATGTTTGGTGATTGAATTCAAATAAAAAAAAAAAAAAAAAAAACAGAACTATTCATTCTCAAGTAATGCTACATACAAGTGTACAAGTCATTTGAAAAAAAGTCGAACCCATCAGGAAAACCCTACCTTTTTTTCTAGTGAGTCCCACTTTTTTCAAGGGTTGCATGCACAGTGTTTGTTCAAATAAATTTCCCTTCTTCTCAGAAATTCAGAATGCTTCCAAATATTTCAATAATATTTTTCTAAAACCACCAGGACGCCTCATTTAAGTTCAAATAAACTCCAAGTGGAGTCCTCCAAAACCAAATAACTGACCAAAGGAATAGTGAAACTTAGATGAAGGATGTAGCAACCAAGGGACCTAAGCCCATTTTTCTAGCATTTTAGTTGCTCATTCCCTTTTTCTACATTAATTATAACATTTTAAATGGAAAACAAATGTATGTTTTGTCTATAGAGACAATAATTAGAGCACTAAAAGTAATGGGCATGTCCAATATGCAATATATATTCAACTCAGACTTTGATGCAGGTGGAATACATGAGATGATCTTAGCGCTCAAACAATTTACATAGGTAACATGAAAACATGGCCCTACTAGTTGTGATACTCAGTTCATACCTTCAAGTTACCAACATCCTCCATTAATTGCATATGACCCCGAGATAGATCTCCAACACTTCTCCAACTAGGATGGGAAGGAGAAGATCCACATGATTTTATTTTTGGTCTTTCTGGACTGCTAGATACAGTACGTTGAAGACTCTCCATTCCTCCCTCCTTCATTGCTAAGGCTGCTTTAAGGCCGGCTATCTAAAAAGAGACAGTAAACAAGACACCTTTATTTTCCCCAAAGATTACCAAATGCATGAAAGACATGTGGGTCAAAGCTTCTTAAATTCATTATCCAGATACAGAAGACAAAGATAGAACTAATGTATAGCCTCATAAGCCATGATAAGCCATCTGAAAGAAAAACTGAACACAAAATTTTTTATATTGGGAATAAATAAAAAAGCATAGGCACTTCTCAAACTTATCATGAACAAACAAATGGAGTAAAAACCTGCTCCTTAAGCTCTTTTACATCTGCACTATCTTTGTTAACCCGAGCAGCACCAAGCTCAATAGTGGAAACCCTTTCAGCAAATTTGAGTGTACTAATTGTTTCTCCCAGAGCTTCAGGCTCTGGACTTATGTGAACAAACATGAGCGTCTTCGCTTGCCCTCCTGATAGATACAAAGACCAACATCTTCATGACAAGGGAAAATACAGTGGAAAAAAGGAAGAACATCTTTTTATGATTAGAGGAAATTGATAACCTTACCAAGTGAGTCTTGGAGCAGTTGTGTGAGCTTGCTGTTCCTATAAGGAACATGAGAATTCTTTTGTGCAAGAGAGGAGATAACATCTCCTAAAGCAGAAAGAGATTTGTTAATATGTTGTGCCTCCTTTAATCTATCTCCTGTCACCTCAGATTTATCAACCCTTTCACTTCCTGCCAGGTCAACCAGATGCATACAGCCACGAAGAATAGATCCAGATGTCAGGTCTCTTCCTTGAACATGAACTGTAAGGCAGCTGGAAATCGATACCATATGGAAGTAAATGTTCATATATTATACAATAGTACTAAAATCAATGTTCTTAAAATCACAATATGATAAATACATAGATACAATATTATAATTTTCTATTCGTGCACGAATAATAACTAAAATGAAGATTTAGAAAAGAAAAGCGGCTCTATTAAGAAATTTATAAGACAAAATTAGCTATACCTATGAGAACGACTACTCCTATCATTCATGGCTGTAGCACTCACTGCTCGATTCTTTTGGCCAAGGTTCATCAAAGTTATAACATCAGATGTTGATGATACAGGTACAAGGTTTGCCTCAGGTACATTGATCCCATTTTGAGAGCTGTTACGAATTTCTAATGTACTAGGGAGTTAAGAACACATATGAGTAAGAGGTGCATTGCACAAGCTATGATAATATAAAGGAATAAACAAGTGCCTAAGGATATCTTTTCTGGTGACCATCAGTCACAAGCAGATCCCTAACTTGTTCATTGTAAATTTCAAGCATCTGAACAGAAATCTCATAGCACATGGTGCCTTTCCTCTGTTCTGAGAGAAGAAATAGGTCACCCAATGCTCTGTAATTAACACCTTTGGCCTCCTCTGTAAGCTCTTGGGGTCCAGTCTGGATTGATAGATGAATATATTAATACAAATAACATAAATGACAAAACACTTATGGGCAAAAAACAAACCAAAGCCTTGTGGTGAAAGAATCAACAATCTGATTGCAATAAAAAATGTGTTGAGTTTCTTACCATGGTATAAGTTTTCCCTGATCCTGTTTGGCCATAAGCAAATATACACACGTTGAAACCATCAAGAACAGACCGTATCAGAGGTTGGGTGTCTGAAAATACCTCCCCTGCAAAAGAAAGGAAAGCAGTGGTATACAATGAAAGTTGATCAGAAGGAAAAATACAAAGAGGGAGAGAGAGAGAGAGAGAGAGAGAGAGAGGGTAACCTTGGGTTGCAGAAGGACCGAATGCTTTGTTGAAAGTGAACGACTTTCGTCCCTCTTTGCTATATTTTGAAGGGGCATTAATCGTAATATTTCCTTCCTCTATGTGATCCACAATATTCAAACCATTTGGTTGCCCTGGCAGGAAAGGCCTAACTCGGCAGTATACCCTAATGTTCCCTAATTAGACATAACACATACTCAACATCTAGATCTTGCTGAGAACAAAAAAATTTACCAATTGAAGTGGAGCTTAAACCAGTCGGAATGTCACCTTTCAAGTCCTGCACTTGATTGTATAACCTTCGGTTCTCTTCAAGAATTCTCTGGTATCCAGAAGCAGCATGAGCTAGACCATGCAGGTGCTTACCTATCAAGGGGATCTAGTGATATCACTCCTTTAAAAACCTCAAAACAATAGAATATTTCATTTAAAATGTACCTAAATTGTTGAACTCCTCCTGGTACTTATTCTGCAAGAATTGCATGCCTGCTTTTGTACTATGAAGAATATGTTTCAGTGCCTGCAGTGTATCAACATCAAAGCCACTAATTATGTGACAAAAACAAATTTGATTCAACAAAGTTTGATGCAAGGAAAAATTACCAGAACATCTCTTTGTTGATGTTCTACCAACTTGTGTTGTTTCAAAAGCTGACTTTTTGATCCATCATCAAGATCACACTTCCAATCGTAACATTCCTCCTCTTTAACTAGTGTTGCAGGTTCTTCTTCCATCTTAATCATGGTAAAAGAAAAGGTCACTTGTTTGTGCACGATACACAAAAACAATTTCTAACTTGCATTTTAAACTTTCTATGATGAATGTATATACCTTTGTATCATCAGAAGCAGTTTTAGAAGGACAATTGTCAGAGACAAATACTGAGATATCTCTGGCAGTTGTTTTCATCTGTAAGATTACGAGAGAAATTAAGATCATTGAGAAATTAAGATCATTGATAGTGAGCTTTACAAAAATAAAAATCAAATATACTAATGATTATTATATGGCGGAACATGATGGTTGTACAATCATAGAGGAAAATGGGATCTTGATTCTTGACTCCTCACATCATACTCAAAAACAGTGAAGAACTTTGTTGCCTATGAGATGGTAATACCGTTGTTGGAAAAAAACAGATGCTTACCAGTTCATTTGGGCTTCCTAACCGGCGCCCAAACTCCTCCATGACTTTATTAAGCATGGATTCCACAACCTGTGACAGGCAAAAAAGTCATATACTCTGTAAAGTGACGATTAAGAATATGTATCTAATTAGTTACAACAAAGTTTCAAACTAGACAAGAAGACAAGAGAGGGAAAATGTAGACAAATATTATGAGACGCATTTCATGCGACAATTGATGAACTAAAACCATTAGCATCCGCCAATTGGGACAATATATGGTCAAGAATACATGCATCGCAGAAGTAAGTTATTGTTATAATTATTCGTCTGCTTACTTTGCAGGAACATAAGCAATCTTTTCAGAACTTAGAAAATCCCATAACAGCACAAGAGCCCTTACAATTGGAATTTCTTCTTGCTTCCTATCAGAAAGAACTTCACGGATTAGCACATTTAAGGAACGAGATGAACCCTGCAGATAGGAATACATATAAGATTCTTGACGTCATGCTACAATGACAACCCCCCCACCCCAAAAGAAAAACACTGACTGTTTCATTCAGGTCATGGCAGAGATCGAGATCACAGTATGAAGATAGATCAGAAGACAAACTCTCTAGAGACTTCTCCATCGATGATGTCCTCGACAAGGAATTCATGAATGGTTCCGAGTTTCTTCGTGCAAAGGGTTTCCCACAGGTTGGTGGTTTCATATTTCCACCAAGTTTCCATGATCCATTTCCACCTCCTTGTTTCCAGTCACTATATGATTTGAGTGCTAGAACACAGTTTACAATCCTGGCAGATTTCCCTCCCTGTGAAGTCGAGATTTAAAATAATGTTACAACAGATTGATAACTGTCACAAATCAATACATTTATTTTGCACCAAAATCGACCATCATCAACTATAAAAATATCTTGTTTCTGTGTAAGTTAGTCACATTCAAAGTTGAATTGGCATTATAGAGATTTTCCGTTAATCGAAGAGAAAGAAGATATGCGGATGAAGACCATCATACAGATTTTCCCTATAGATTTTTCTATTGATGTTAATAAAACTACAAATACACATACCTGTTCCAAATCAGATGCTTCGAAGGTTGGAAGCCCCAATTCTTTCACAGAATCTAGGAAATTTCTCACGTTTTCGAAGTACTGGAATGCAGATAGAGCTGCCCCATCAGGAGTAACAACAGAATCACAAGGGCCCTCAACCACCTAAATCAGTCAATGAACATCCTCAAAACCAACAAAATAAGTGGAAGCTAAAAGAGATTAAAAGAAATTAAAAACCTGGCTGAACCATACCTTTGACACAGCTCCTGGCTGAACCTTGTTAAGAGCATTGCAAAGGACTATCCCACTTCGCAATCCAAGCCTGAACTCTTCTTCGGAAGGCTGGGCTGGGAAGTCTTTAATCCCAACAACTCCAACCGTCTTTCTGAGCCATCCAGCTGCTTCATATCTTCTCAGGGCTGCAAAACGGCATAGCAACCGTCAGTTTCTTTTTCTTGATCGGCACATCTCAACCGAAACAAGAAAGTTCTAGTATTGGATTATAAAACCCTGATTTTTCTCCATCTTATCTAGAATCATTTCCAAATTCATTGGTCGAATGATAAGCTTTTCCAAGCTTATGGTCTTGAACTGGGACCTTCGATTAAAAATGTAATTCCAATCACACATTTCCATGCAACAAAATGTTAACTTTTTCTCCAGATTAAAATCTTCAAAATTCTGGGGAATGAGAAATTAAAGAAGAAAGCAGAAATAAGACGAAAATCATATAAAGAAGATTGATCCAATGAGACAGATGATACGGACAATGAGATTAAACGTGTTGCATCATTGTATCAATGCATCATCGTATCAATGTTGCATCATTGCCACTATAACAAACACATTTGGAAAAAAAAAAAAAAAAACACAAGTTTCCAGATTTTATATTTTCAAAACCCACGTACGCTAGATTGTAATAAATAAAACCCGCAACATGATTCCAAGACAACACCAGGAAACACTTCCTCCGATCATCAAAGAAACCAAAACTTAAAATTCAAGCAATTTCTTTGACCATAGAAAATCAAAAGTAATTCAACAAATGATTGATCATACAAGCTTCGTCGGCCTTCCTAGAAACCAAGCCCCGGTCGCTCAACCGGGTACCACGTTGTTGAAGAACATTCTCAACCATTGAAGCTATTGAGAAAGACAAAACTTGCTCTGTTGCCATATTTATCACATACACAACCGCAACGTACTTAGAAAAAGCCGAAGGTTTTAACCACCCCAAATTCACAAGTCAAATCCTACAAATTAATTCACAGGCGTCCAAACTCCAAACACAGTCCAACAAACTATATTGCGATTTAAAAAACAAAAAACAAAAATCAAAATGTTGGGTTAGATATAAAGAAAATCTAATTTGATTGAATTCCTTAGAAAGAGGATAGGAATGACGAAACAGAGAAAGTGAGAATGAATAGAGATTAAATTCTGTCTCTTTTTCTCTCTCTCCCTGTTTCTCTCTATGCTTTCTCGCTTCTGTTTTTCTTCTTTCCTGTGTCTAATATTGACGTGAAGACGGTAAGACGAAGCTGGTTCCGAACCTCTCGGTTGGACTTGACGGTTTTTATTTTCCGACAAAACATCAAATTTTAAATAGTTTTTTTTTTTTTTTTCTTCTTCCAACAGGAAATTTATAAATATATATTTATCTAATTAAACCATGTTTGTAGCCAATGATATCTTCTTTTTTTTTTTGGTTTATTAATTATATTTTTGGCCTCTATTTTGGCTATAAGTGGCTAAAAATTGTTGAATAGAAACGAAATTTTAGAAATGGGCTTGGACTAGATTCTTCTTTTACTTCCAAAATTATTAGGAAAATTTAGAAAACAGAGACCTATTCTTTTTCATTTTTTGACCATGGAACTCAAGTTTTTAACTTGACAGCTTTGGCTTCTGTTGTTTCAATTTATTAATTTTATCCGAATTTGGTTATTTGAGATGTTTTATTTTTTATTTTTTTAGAAATTGAACAATATCTTGGTTTTTTTTGTCATAAAAAACTTCTTAAGAGTTTAGAAACTCTATTAGATACTGGAAAGTTTGGATTTTGGACGATTTAGGCCTCATTTGTTTTCGTAGATGATATGAGATAAAAGTTAAAAGTTGAATAAAATATTGTTAGAATATATATTTTTAATATTATTTTTATTTTGAGATTTGAAAAAGTTGAATTATTTATTATATTTTGTGTAGAAATTTAAACAAATTGTAATAATTATATAAGATAGAAAAATAATATTTACCTTCGTGGAGTGTGCAATCCCTTTAAACTAAGTGAATAAATACGAGTCTCACATGAAAAAAATTAATTTTCTAATAATGGATCATTCTTTTTTTTCAAAACGATTGCATGGCGCTTGCGCACTTCACGACTGTATGTAGCATTACTCGATGAGATGAGATGAAAAGTTTTGTAAAAGTGAATGAGGCCGATGTTGGGAAAATTGGCATATCTTTCATTCATCTGATTTGAAACGTATGTTTATTTTGAGAATTGCTATTATACCGTTTCAGTTATACCGCTCACATTGTCCCCATTGATCTGGCACTGCTACTTGGTGCCACGTAGTTAATTTAGAAAATAAAAAATATATTCAAAATAAAATAGCGTCCGAAAATATAAAAAGATGATGACCGAAACTCTAGGTTCTCTCTCCCTCTCCCGCTTTTGAGTTTTGTGTTTGTATTTTTAATTTTTTTTAATAAGTCACGTGGCACCACATGATAGTATCACATCAATGGAATAAAGTAAGCGGTATAATTGAAACAGCAAAGTAGCATTTCTCTTTTATTTTTCACCTTCCAGCCACTAGGAGTTTTTTACTTTACACTCTCGAGTGGTAGAGATTTACACATCGATGAAACTACGATCCATAAACCTTGGTTTCTAAGTGTATAAATCAATGTCAAGTTAGTGTCTTTTGATTTGCATGATCGATGCAGAATGTCATGTGTCTTGGCAGTTGGCACAAGGGAATTGAAATCTTTGTATCCTCTGCAGATAATGCAGAAGTAATAAAATTTGAGGAACATTTTCTAGGTGGGTTTGACGTGAACTGTACACATTAATCTGACTCCATTGCTCACATATTATTCTGAAAGGGACACAAATTCAATAATGTCACCACAACTAAGTTTGAAAGCGATCCACGCAGAGTGAATTCTATGATCCAATTGAAAACACAACATGTTCAAGGAGCCCTGATAAAAATTGGTCATGGCATGATGCATTTATGTAAACAATGGCTGACATTCCCCCATCTGTTCTTTGTTAATGCCTTCATGATACCGCCTTTTTCTTCCAATATCATTTTGCCCATCCTTTTGCCTATGTGTAAAGGCTAGAGTTCCTTTTATATTCATCACCTTTTGGATGGCTTCATTGTATTTAATATGTTGTCAGTCATCAAATACACAAGTAAAGAATGATTTTTATTGACAGTTATCATATATTGACAGTTGCCATATTTTTCTCAAAGTCTTAAGACGGGAACTTTTTCATCATTTTGCACGCAAGTTGGGCATTACAAATCTTCATGCGCCAACTTGAGGGGGAGTATTTTAACAATTTTTATGGATTTGTCACCAAATTTTTTTTTAAAAAAATGATTGCATGCAAATAGCAATTTTATTGAGGTTTTAAAGATTTTTTTCAAAGAATATTCTTTCCCTATCAAGGATAATTAGTATATCACATGGGTTTTGGTATGAATCCATATGATTAGAGTATGTGTTGCTGTGTTGGCAGTACTATATACTTGTCTACTAGGTTCTAAGCAGATATGTTAATGTCAACATGAATGGCCTCTTTTCTGCTGTCTTAAGTTGTACAACAGATCAAGATATAAAGAAACAATGCATGTGGGAATGGGGATTATCAAATTTTGGTATAAATCCATATCATAAGCTATAAGTGGGTGACTCTCTCTCTCTCTCTCTCTCTCTTCCTTTCAAATTTTGGTATTATCTTTCATGCCATTTGTCTCAGAAAACTGATGGGCAAACAGTAAGAAAAAGCACATGATATGTGCACCACCTATCCTCTTGAATCAGGTACTAACAATCATTTCTTTAAAAGAATGCCCATATATCAATGGCGGAACACGAAATTAGCAATCTACTCAGATGATTTTTCTTCCATGGCAGAAATATTGCTATCACAAGTTGGAAACAGAAATAAATTTTCTTAAGATAGGAATCAATCTAATGGCCAACTTCGAGACTACTGGCTGGTTCAAGGTTTTGCTCTGTAGTGTATAAAGAATACAGACCTCAAACAGATTAAAGGTGGTTCATTTTAAGTTTTTTTAGGCTTTCTATTTTCCTCAAGAAATAAAATAATTTCAACCAGTTTTTTTACTATTTGTATGGTTAAATGAATCTACTCCATAAAAAAATAATGGTATTGGTAAAACGATTTTTGTAATTTTACCTATTTGAACTTTTTATTGACGAAAATCCTCTATGTAGTATGAAAAAATATATTTATAAATCAGTCTGGATAAAACAACTAATAAAATGTTTATATGACATGATTTGATTTATAAGAAAAATTTTAAAATTTGAATATTAAAAATAAAATGATGTGGATTGTATGCTCTACATATCAATTTAAGAATATAATAATTCACTACTAATGAAGTTTCATTAATTGAAAAAAAATAAATAAATCGCCAACTATTTTTTTCTTTGATTTTTGCTTTTTTGGGAGTCCAAATAGTCTATGGAGAATTTGGAAAAGAAAACAACATTTTAAACAATTATATTTTAAAAATTAAGAATATTTATATAAAATAATTTATAAAAAGAATATCACTTTACAAAAATATTTTTTATTTTAAAATAAGTATTGTGTTGTGAAATATATTGCCTTCATAACGTTAAGGGTCTTGGGCCTTGGCGTCGGCCTGTCTCCCTCCAACGTTCGAAAATATTCAAACCCATGGCTCGGAGCCGAATCTAAGAGGCTGGGAATTAGGTTTGTGGATTGAGTTTCTGTATTAGGAATATCCAGTTGTCTCGAGGATGGATCTTGATAATTTTTAATTTTTTTTATTTAGTAATTAAAGAAATATTTTTTAATGATACTGTGATTTTTTTTTAAAAAATATTTAAGAATATAAAAATAAATAAATAAATAAAACTAAATGAGCTTATTGAGACCCATCCTCGTGCTACACCTTAGTGGGTATAGCACGATTCTTCTATATTATTCTCCTAAAAATATGGAAATCGGCCTCGCAAGAAGAGTCCATTGTGTAATTGCATGTAATTGTATGCATGCACAATGATCAAGAGAAAACTAATAGTCAAAGAGAAGTAACTACAACTATTAAAAAATTTCACAAAAGTAAATCTATAAATTAACATGATTTCATATGATACGTTAGATTTATTTTACAATAAAAATAATCTAAAAATCTAACATATCACATTAAGTTAAGCCAATTTATGAATTTATTTTTATAGAATCTCTTTATAACTGTAGTATTTCTCATTGTCAAAACACCTAGCTGACTTGAATTGAAACTTCAACACTGTCTCGTCTGTTAGTTGAAGATTGAGACTTCTAGTAAAGGGGGTCATGTTCTTTCCCACCAAATGGCTACTTACCAATGCCTAACTGGGTTTTCTTTTTCAAAGAAGAAAACATTATACCTCTCTAAAGCTCTTGTGACACCCACAAAACATTAACAAGTCCTAAAGTGTAGGGTTTGGTTGCACAAAAAAGAAGAAAAATGAAGTCAATGCAGTGGGTCTGTTGACAATGTTCCTAAATCCAGTTCAGTTGGTCCCAGTCCTGGTAGTTTGTCGTTTGCCAAAGGGGAAAACATTATCAATGTTAAGAGTGATTATGGAGATTATTTATGGCTTGCTGTCCAAGTATCATGACAGCATTCCCATTTCTTCAATCTTGTACCTGCCTTTTTCTTATGGGTGTAACACCCCGTTCTCCACAGTTAATAATAAAATCACTTTTAAAAATTTTCAAGAGCCAGAATACTACTACTAACCTTGCTTAAAAATATTTTCTTATACTAGCACCGGATACAAAGATTCAATATAATAAATAATGTTGTTTCGTATTAAAATATGAAATCATAAATGAAAGATTTCTCAAAACTCGTGCTATAAAAATCATAACTTAAAATTTTTGTACACGATCTAAGCCACTGTCACGCCTACCTAGACTAAGTCTCGTCCTGCAGCTTTATCGTCATAATTATCCTGACCTGGAGTGGTTTAAAAACATAAAACAAACTAAAATGAGTCGACTCAGTAAGTAACCCATCATAATGTAAACATATTTAACATTAGATTTTTTATAAAATATTTCATGCTGAGAATTTAAAATCATGACTAATCATACCGATGCTTATACTATGCATGATTGATTTATCTTAATTAATTGATTGATCTAATTTATCTAATTGAACTGACTTATCTGGCTGGCCAACATACTTAACCCTGTGTGCAAAGTTGTGTACTAACTTCCCCTACTGCAGTAAAGGAAGTCGACTATGCAGTACTTTGGCGTACTACGGTGGACCACACTTGAGTCTGTGGCTTGCATGCTCATCCTGAAACTGCATTGGTACCATGCATCTGAATGACCATTTGATTAATTGTTATAAGCTTATCTTATATTTGATCTTATGAAAGCTTATATGTCTTATGCAACGTGAGATGCATAATACATACATATCTATAAGATACAGAATGAAATATGATGAATGACGTGTTTGCAAATATCATGACATGCGTGGTACGTAAAAACTGGCTTTAATAATAATATATATAACTAGCGAATATATGTTAATCCTAATTTATGATCAAGCTACTTACCTTGTAGTGTTACTTCCTAAAATTTTCGACATAAAATCGATCACGGTGTTGGACTGTGAGGTTTATAATTTTTTTTTTCTCAAATAACACGCAAAAATGAAATATTTATAGAGAGATTTGGGAGATGGTGACGTCTAGTTTGAGTTGGACTTGGTTAAAGAGATTTAACGTGAATATGACTTGTATAGTTGTACCCCTGTTGGAATAGGATGCCGACGAGTTTGAGTTCAAGTTGGACTTGGTCACGGTCATTCAAAAAGAGAGTTTGAATTTAAAAATATGATCTAGTAGGTCATTTAATGTAAGATTGGTAGTGACTAAGACTGCGTATGAGACTCATCCAATGATATTTTAAATTGAAATAAATTTCTAACGGCCAATATTTAAATTCTAAAATGTCCAATATTTAAATAATAAATGAGATTTAACTTAGTTATTGAGTCTAATTAAAACTCCTAATCAATCTCAATAATTTATCGCTCGTGGGCTTATCCAATATGATCTATTAAATATAATTTAGGCCTAATAAAAATTATTAATATCTCAACCTTTGAATTATTGAACCGGGTCGTTACAAACTTCTCTCCCTATAAAAACCTCGTCCATGGAATTTGCTAGACCCCCAACAAGCTACATTCTTTCTATGTCTCTTTTACTCCTTAATATAGTTTAGTCGAACTGAATATTCCAACAAGTATTATAATCCCCTATTTTAGTCTGATGCTATACTAAACTTTTAAGCGTGCACGTTGGCATGCCATGTGTCAACCATCATACACTCCAAATTCAACTCAAACCTAAACAAGTATCTGCCTCAACAATGGGATCGATTAAAAGATTAAAAATAAATTCATCTAACAATTATCTTAACTCTATATACAATAGTAACTAACGATCTCCACATGAAAAAATAATTAAATTCTCCACCTAAAATAATAACCTCAATAAATCGTAACCTAAAACTCTCCAAAGTTTAGATCCTAAATCTTACACCTCGTTCTTAGTGATAGAATCGTGTTACCAACAGAATATAAGAGTAGCACCAATCATCATGAAATATCATACACCATACATAAATCTATGGCATAACTTCAAAACCTACTAAATTCATTTCTAATTTCTTCAAATAAAACTCTACAAAATATAATATTATTTCCTCGTGAACAAGTTGTATCATCGATCTTAAAACCAAAAGTTTCTAATCTCATCTTCATAAACTTTCTTACCTTATGCGCTAAAACCCTTTCACGTGGTATGTGCATTTTGACATGCTTATATCTAAAATTTTTCATCCTTAATTTTCATTAACACAATAGATAGTAAAAGTTAAAAATATTTACTGCAAAACAGGACATGACTTAGGGAGAACATGGCCTAGATTTTATTTTTTTTACTTTTTTTTTCACTTTCTGTTTTCAAAATTCTTTTCGTTTCCTTGTAAAAAGTTTTAGTTTTTATTTTTATTTTTTATTTTTTGCAAAAAATTTTCTCTTTTTTTATTTAGAAAAGTCTACAGAATCTTTCAACCTGGTTCTAATACCAACTGTAACACCATGCTCTCCAATAAAGTCATTTTTAAAATTTTCAGGGAATCAGTATACTGCCAAACTTTGACTTAAAAAAACTTTTCTTCCTAACGAAGCGCTAGATACGAAAGATCTCATAAATAAATAAATTTAATCTTTATAAAATACTTAAAATTCAAAAGAGAGTCTGCGGAATCACTTATTTAAATTCAATAAAATCTCATGTGCTTATCAAAATAACTTATTAAACTTTAAAACATAAAACTGAGCATGACATAAACTATTTAGGCCTCTGACTCGCCTCTCTATGCCAAATCTTGTCCTGCAGTCTCATTCTCTTAAATCTCATCATCTGGGGTGGTTTAAAAACATAAAACTATACAAAAATGAGTCGAATATTCAATAAGTAACACATCATACAGTAAACTTAATAACATAAGGTTTCTTGAAAAATATACAAACTCATAAATACATACATAAATAACATGAATATGAACTTATCTTTCACTTGTCATAGACCCATACCCACTGTTGACCACTGTGAATTAGGGTTAGCGAATCTAAGTAGATTACGATTCCGCTCGTAGCCACGGGTTGTGGAATCCATACATAAGGAAGACACATTAGATGCACTACCAGCATGTACAACCTGGCAATACAATATGTCCATAACATATGGTACCGTCTTCATATCATAATATAGGCTTTTATATATCTTATCATTCATACTTCATCATAATCATACTTGTATACTTATCATATCATAGATTTCAAATGAAATCGCATTCTTTCATAAAATTCGGTAATACATGTTTCCTCTCATAAAATCATGATTTTTCATAAATATTTTAATACATAAATTTTCACAGAAATCGTGGATTTTCATAAAATATTTAATGCATGTATTGCAACTAACACGAAACTTATGCATAAAATTATGATATTTATTACTTGGTTACATAAAAATGAGCTTCCAATTGAGGGCGTACATGTATAATATTTTTATAAAAGACATGTCGTTTATCGTACACACATGTAAATGTATGATCATGCTACTTACCTTATAGTGTTGCTTCCTAAACTTTTTGACATAAAATCAATCATGATGTTGGACTGGGAGATTCATGCTTTTTTTTTCTTTCAAATAATACGTTGAAGGGAGATATTTATAAAGAGTTTTGGAAGAGGGTGACTTCCAGTTTGAGTTGGACTCGGTTAAAGAGATTTAATATGAAGATGACTTGTAGAGTTGTATCCTTGTTGGAACAGGATGCCGACGAGTTTGAATTTGAGTTGGACTTGGTCACCATCATTCAAAAAGAGAGTTTGAATTTAAAAATATGATCTAGTAGTTTATTTAACGTAGGATTGGTAGTGATTGAAATTGCGTAGAGAACTTCAATCAGTGATATTTTAAATTGAAATAAATTTATAATGGCCAATCTTTAAATTCTAATAGGAGTCTAACTCGTTCAATAAATAATAAATGAGATTTAACTTAATTATTGAGCCTAATTAAAACTCCAAATCAACCACAACTCGTGGGCTTATTCAATATGGTCCATTAAATATAATTTAAGTCTAATAAAAATTATTAATATCTCAACCCTATAATTATTAGGCCTGGTCGACGTGGTGGTTACAAAGGGCCAACCCTCATATACAATGGAAGATGAAAGAAAAACTCATTCTTTCCACTTTTGCTCTTTTGATACCAAAGTGGTACTTTCGGTCCCGTTTGGATTATGACAACATCTTATCTTATTATTACAATTTTTTTAAATTTTTATACAAAATATAATAAACAACTCAACTTTTTCAAATTCTAAAATAATAATAATATTAAAAAATAATATTTCAATAATATTTTATTCAATTTTTAATTTTTATCTAAAACTATCTCATCTTATTTTACTATCCAAACCGCACCTGAATATGCTAAATATTCTCTTAAATATGTAGCAGGAGAAATGTTAGACATACAAGGAGGATTATAAAAAAGAACATGTTCCTAGTATTTATATCTATAACATCAGTCGATATGATTGAAGTAGACAAAAGTCAAAATGATAACATGTATTTAAGGTATCATGAATAGTATATATCACCACCGATATAGAGTTATGACAATATTAATTGATATCTTGGTATGATTTTAAAACATGTCAAGAATTCTAATATTCTAAAAGAAAGTCAAAGTACAATCAGCCACAAAACATATATTTTTTGTTGAGCAGTGATATTCGTGCGGGCATATTATTTAGGAATAACACTTAGACAGACATAAAAAATTTCAGTCTTCATGCATTGTAACAGTGAAAATTTCTGTATTTCAAGTCTGTGTTATCATCTCCATGTAATATCCCGTGTCCCACTCATTTTTCACTTTTGCTATTGAAAATTCTCAAAATTTCTTCATTCATCTCAAATGTAATTCGAAATGCCTTTATATTCACTCATCATCTCTTTTTAGTATTTTTTTTTTTAAGAAAAGAAGGGACGACACCTCCATTTATTAATAAACTCTCACTCAGGCGGATGAACCACCATAATTACAGCTATTCGCTCAACATCTCATGCCATGAACTGCAAACCCAAAGCCCCAACCGGTTTGCAGTTCATTTTCCCATGTTATCATTAAAAATAAAAACATAAAATCAGGAATACCATCAAGTTATTCAATTATTTCTCAAACTTGACTGTAAATGTTGGATTAGAGAGGTTGGATTGAACAATGTGACAGACCAATAATGTCCCATCGGTTGTCTTAATCTTCCAAGCCAAAAAGATCATAAAGCCCCAAGAACTCCTTATGATCCCAAATGACTTGTCAAATTATTATGTCCATCACCCTTTAAATGTTAGATTATCTAACATAAGAGGAGTGAGAAAGAAAGAGAAAGCCAATCACATGGAGAGCTTAGCCCTAAAGCTTTAAGATGTTTTTCTTTTAGGGGCAAAGACTTCTATTTTATCAAGTGATCATGAACATTATCTTTTTCCAAAGGGGATGAACCAAGTCCCAAGATATTTTTTTTTTTTTAAAAAAAACCCTTCAAAAAATTGATTTTTAGGATTTTTATACAAAGCAAACTTTATTAAAATTGATTCCCCCACCCCAAAGAAAATGTTTTTGTAATCTTGCCCCACTCCCATTTTATATTTCCTAGTTTCTCCCTCCATTTCAACCCTTCTTTTATTGAACTCCCTCCCATTTATTATCATAAACTAGGATGGTCCCCGACAATATAATATTAGCTGAAGATCAAGTTTGAAACTTTGAGTGGCTTCGGTAGTTCGGTTATGGTGTCATAAGCAATTCGAAGACATTGAATGGGACAACTCTAGTTTGAAGGACCATTCAAAGGGACACAAGGGAGTTGATGAGTTGTGTTTTGAATAAAGGTAGTTTCATCCCTAAAAACACGCGGATTGATCAATATGTGCCCCATCTTGTGAAGTCCTTTGTATGTTTGAGAGAATTCAGATTCTCACGAACTCCTATTAAGTCTAGAGCGAGAAAAAGATAGATATATGAAGTGACTCTTACAACATTTTGAAGCATTTAATGCTGATTAAGAAAGTTACTTAAGTAGTTATAAATATTGAGAAATGATAGTTGCAGTCATGAGTGTGTAAGTGTCATGCAACCACTTTGAAAAAAGTGAATAGATACGGGACCTACATGAAAAAATAATAATTTTTTAATAATAGATCATATTTTTTTTCAAAGTGACTATACGGCGCTTGCATATTTTACAACTGCATATAGCATTACTCATAAATATTACAGAGCCCACTTCGGGGAGGGGGAGAGAGAGAGAGAGTTTGCTTCAATTCCGGGCTAGAAACCAGCAATTAGTAGTTAGTTTTGGGAAAGCTTGTTTTAGATTTAATGTGTTAAGACATAAGGCTTGCAATTAGCATAAAGCAAACCATTCTTAAACCTTCAAAGTAAAGAACAGGACGTGCTTTCTACATGGAGGCCACTATGCCTATGTTTGGAGGGTCTCTTTTTCCTTCTTTTTCAGGAAATTAAAACCCCCCCTTCACGATGTCGTCAAAACATAATCCTGAATGGCCTCCAAATGGACTACACATAAGAGAGAGTACCTCTTCCATGCTGGAAAAATGACTTCTACTTGCTTGAATCAGACTTCTTTGAATGAAAATAGTGATTACTTTACATACCAACTGTAGATTGCTTGTCTTTTTCCCAAAATAATAATATTAATAAAAATAAAGTGAGATATATTGGTAGTTTAGGGTGCAAATTGAAGCGTTTATACATAGTTTAGGGTGTAAAATGAAAAATGGGTGATAATTTATGAATGAAATATGTAATTTCCCAATATTAACAATGAGTTTTGGGAATTTTTGGATGAACAATAACTGTTTGCGGAAGAAAACAATGCATGCTAGAATAGAAAAGGAGTGGGATTTTGCCAACAGAAATCCAGAAACATCAGTAATTACTCACAATACTGAAATATAAGATAGATGTTCCCATCTTTGTGCCAGAGCTACAAAAGAGTAAATTGAGTTCTAAATCAAGATTGTGGCATGTAACCAGGACCATTTTCAAGCATGAAAACTAGTGTCAGCCCAATATGAGGGACCAATCATGTATCTGATCAAGGCAAAGCCCAAGCTGTGTAGCAATGGGGACTCAGAGATCAGATTTACATCTTTCTGGTCCTGAAATAGGTCCATTGCAGAGTTGCAGGAAGCCCACATAGGACAGAGTTAGATGGATTTCTTTCCCCTTTTCTCCTGTTCAAATATCTGAAAGCTATGCTTAAACCAAATCCCAACTTGGTAAAGAGTTTTTTCTGGTTTATGTGTTTTTCCTTCTTGGCAAGTTAATTGGGGAAAGAAGGTGTGTACATAAGTAGAAGTTAATTTCAAGGATCAGAAAGCCTGTTACTTCTTGGCAAGGCCTACCTTTTTTGGCATTTCTCTCATCAATAAAAACCATCTGTTTTTCATTTTCAATATCCCCAAGGCTTGCCAGTCTTGGAGAGATGCCAATGATCCCACTTCTTTTTCTTTCTTTCTTTGGCTGGATGCAGAAGGAAACCTTGTTCAATAGCAAATGGCCACACAATTGCAACCATAAATCCAAAGTCACTGCAAGAATCAGAACAGGGAATCCATTGATTCGGTTGAGCATTTTGGGTATATTGAAATTAGAATCATTGCTTGTTATAGCTATGTAAAGAGTCAAATATCTGAGAATTTGTATGTACTGAACTTAATATTGTAACGTGTATGTGATTTTCTGATTCCAATTATTGAGACCTTTTCCATATTTGTGGCATATTTTAGTGGGACCTGCCCATTAGCAAAAGTCCCCTCAATAAGATATTTATAGCTGATATGATTAACTCCATTACTAAGACCTTGTTAAAAATAATTTTGCGCAATAATTCTATCTTTAATGGAAATATTTAAGAGATATAAATCTAAGATTGATTTTTTAGAAATTTGAGGGTTTAGAGTAGAAAAGAGATATATATATTAAAGTGAATCCCACAATATTTATAGAGTATTTAATGATGTGAGACCCACTTTAGAGGATTGCTATAGTCACAAAAAGATTACACAAAAGCAATTCCACAAACTGACGTGATTTCATGTGATTTGTTAGATCTATTTTATAATAAAAGTAAATTTACAATCTGATGAACCACATGAAATCACTTCAGTTTGTGAGATTACTTTTGTGTAATCTATTTGTAACTAAAGTATTTATCACCACTTTATATACCTATCTCCGTTTCACTGTAGTCTCTAAAATTCGGACAAAAATTCTAGGAGACTCCATGGCTTAATGAGAATCAAATCACAAGCATTTAAGGAAAAAAAGTGCAAAACATGTTGGACTTCCTATGTGTCTCGGCATTGCTAGTTTGATCCCTCCGGCAGATAATTATAAAGGAATCTTGTAATAGGTTCTGTTGATAAAACCTTTTGTCCTGTGTGTTAAGGGAACAAGCTGTGTTGTTACGAGTATTATAAATTTATTACTAATTTATTCATAAAATTCAGGCAATTATGATACATTTGTGTTAACTGTAATATGTGGATCTCATTGATCATACATTTTCAACCTCAAGCTTGTAGGATTATATGAAGGATTAGAATTCTTTTTTTATTTTTATTTTTTTTCATTCATTTTTTTATACTTTCAAACATTTTTTTTTTAAAAAAATTTATTATATCATTAAAAATTACTACTTTAATCATTTAGTAAAAATAAAATAAAAATTATTAGGACCCACTCTATGTTGACAATAGCATTTCTGATTTAGATATAGGCTTTTATGGGGTTTTGTAAAAGTGATCGGACACATTAAAAACATGTTTTGATTAGGAAGATTTTTAAAATCTGTTTTTACCGGAATTCGAAATAATTGCAGTACCAAATGATTTGAGATAAGATATGTCTGTGATTTGTAAAACATATTTCAATTGATGGTGGAATCACTTTTTGAAAAATTTTAGTTTAGAATATCTTTCTGTTTAGAATAATAAAAAGATAGACATATAAATTAAATTTTATAATATTTTTTATTATTAATATTAGATGTTGAAAATTTTTTGTAAGACTCAATTCATCATATTAATTTTCTCATTTTAAACCCTAGAATTTGGATTCAAACTCAAGAATCTTGATCCTTAAATAAGACTTAACAACTTTGCATCCATGGTTTATATTTAGAAGAAAATCTCCGAATAAACTCAAGTTTATTTTAAATATCATTTATTACAAATATTTTATACCGTAAATAGACTCTAGTGTATACTTAAACAAGCCATTTTTTCAGTTACGACATTAAAAATAAATTACAACTGAAATTTCATTTCCCTTTTGGTAGATAGAGATTTGAACTTTTCTTTTTCTTATAATTTCATTTTGTCTAATTTTTATTTTCCAAGCATTTTCTCAACGTAAATTTAAACGATACAACTAATTTTATACGAAAAATGATTTGTGCAGTTTTATAGTATGCAAGTAGATGTAAGTTTTGCATTTTTATTAACGGAATTTATTTAAAGAGTGCGCGTATACATTTTAAAATTGTATATAACATTATTCATTGTTTCATATTTTACTCTAGTAATCACAACGTAAATATTATTAATAATGATGATGAATAATAATAATATTGATGATGTTCTTCCAAGACTACAATTAGTAGAGGGTTTTTGATTGAGGATAAGAAGTTGATATCCACCGTGGTGTGATGTGCTTGAATGTATTTTATCATTGCCCAAAAGTCAAAAGTTAGCGTTCAACTGCTCTTCAAGGTGAAATGGCATTTTCGTAAAATTGCCAAACACAATAATAATTATATAGACAGCACCCTAACTTGCGTAATGTTCATTGGCTCTATCCTTTGCTTTTCATTTTTGTTTTCCGGTGCTGTCTTCCTCCTCCCAGGTACTAAAACCCCTTGCTTTCTCTCTCTCTCTCTGTGGATTTTCTCTCAATATATATATATATATATATATATATATATATGTATGATGAATTTATAAGTTTGAAGGAATTTTTCATGAATGAACTCTGTATTTCTCTGTTTCTTTCTGGATTTCAGATTTCTTTTTTCAAAAAAAAAAAAAAAAAAACAAAGATCTTGGACATATTGCTTTGGGAATTTTCTAATGCTAATGGTGGGTTTCTTTCAAAATCTAAAGTTTTTTCTTTTTAAAGAATTGCAATTTAAATGAATTTTTTTTTTATTCAATGTAAAGATTTATAATTGATTAATTCATGATTTTTTTTTTTTGAATTCTCACGTATTTTGAATAAATTATGGCGAAATCCTGGGATTTGGATTTATTTTTGTCTCTTTGGGTTTTTTTATATCTATGCTGAAACAGATCGATGATAAGAATTAATTGGGGGGGGGGGGGGGGGCACTGGTACTTTTTCCTTTGTCAGATTGCAGTAGTTTTTACACCTCATTTGAGTGGTAGACCGTAAGCTAGAAACGGAAAAGCTTAAATTCAAAGAACCTAAGTATTTATTTCCTATATACGTTTTGATTCGATATCAGTTGTTGGAATTGAACTTGATAATGTTTGTGTGATTGGATTTAAGTAATTGGGGTTTTGGAAATTTGTGTTTTTTGGGTGCCCGAACAGATGGTGAGGGGAGGGAAGGTTGGTTGCAAGAGGAACTTCAACAGAAGGGTTCGTTCGAAAGACAAGGGTTCTGATGACTCGGATGAGGATTATGTGGTTTCGAATGAAGAAAACGAGTTCTCGGATGGTTGGGATGAGGATTATTGCTCTGCTGTAGATGGGAATGCATCAGAAGAGAGTTTTGGAAGTTTTGTAAAGGAGGAGGAAGAAGAAGAAGCGTACAAGGAAGATGACGACGATGATGAAGAATATGATGAAGGAGAAGAAGAGGAGGAGGAGGTGAGGAGGGTTGTTGAACCAAAGGTCAGATCAAAAGCACAAAAGGTTAATTCGAGTCCCAAGAAAGGTTGGGCGAAAACAGCGAGAAAGAGGGGAAGAGTTATATATGATGAGGATGAAGAATATGATGAAGGAGCAGAAGAGGAGGAGGAGGAGGAGGAGGAGGAGGAGGAGGAGGAGGAGGAAGAGGAGGAGGTGAGGAGGGTTTTTGAACCAAAGGTCAGATCAAAAGCGCAAAAGGTTAATTTGAGTTGCCAGAAAGTTGGGGCGAAAACAGCGAGAAAGAGGAGAAGAGTTATATATGATGATGATGATGATGAAGAAGAAGAATATGATGAAGGAGAAGAAGAGGAGGAGGAGGAGGAGGTGAGGAAGGTTGTTGAATCAAAGGTTAGCTCAAAAGTGCAAAATGTTAATTGGAGTCACCAGAAAGGTGGGGTGAAAACATCGAGAAAGAGGAGAAGAGTTATATATGATGATGGCGAAGATGGGGATGAGGATTATGAGGTTGAGGAGGAGGAGGAGGAGGAGGAGGAGGAGGAGGAGGATGACGATTTTATGCTGGATGAAGATATTTGTTTGGATGAAGAAGAGGAATTGGGGGGGAGAAAGAAGAGAAATAATATGAAAGTCGGCAAGAGAGGTTGGCAGGAAAAGAATTCTTTAAGGGATCAAAAGGGGAAGAGGAAATCTAAAGTTTTGAAGAAGCCTTTGAGAAAGAAAAGAAGAAAGAATGGTGGGTTGAGGAGGCAAGTGCAATATGAGAATGGTTGCAATGGTGGTATTGAGTTCGTTAATAATAGATCAATTGTGAGAGAAAAGAGCAAGAAAAACCCGGGTCCAAAAAAGAGGAGGTATATTGCACGTTCAGATTCAGATTTCGTGTCTTCTGGATCATCAGATTATGACTATACTCTTTCTGAGGAAGAGAAGCATACCATCTCTGAAGAAGAGAGACAACAAGTGAGAGAAGCCAGGGAGTTCTGTGGAAATTTAAGAAGTAGCTTGAGGAGCTCATCTTTACCGTGTGGAATTCAGGAGGTTGGGGATGTTCATCAACAAAGAAAACCTCAGGTAGGGAAGGGTAAGGAGAAGTTAGAGGAACCTCTGGGAAAGAAGGGTAAGGAGAAGGTGGAGGAAGTGAGGACCGAGCTGGGAAAGCAGGTGTGTGGAATTTGCCTGTCTGAAGAAGATAACAGGAGAGCGAAGGGAACACTGGACTGTTGTTCTCATTATTTTTGTTTTGCTTGCATCATGGAGTGGGCAAAAGTGGAATCTCGCTGCCCTTTATGCAAGCAGAGGTTCAAGACAATCAGTAAGCCTGCAAGGTCGACTGCAGGAATTGATTTGAGAGAAGTGCTGATTCCGGTCCCTGAGCGTGATCAGGTATCTTACTGCTTTCCTCTTACTGTGTTTGTGCTCTTTTAGTTTTCCTTTCTGGTTGCTTTTTTCCTGAACTCAAATGGGTTCACTGCTTTATACAGGTTTATCAACCCTCTGAGGAAGAAGTCAGGAGTTACCTTGATCCATATGAGAATGTGATTTGTACTGAATGCCATGAAGGTGGGGATGATGATCTCATGTTGCTGTGTGATGTCTGTGATTCACCTGCACACACCTATTGCGTTGGTCTCGGACGGGAAGTACCTGATGGTAATTGGTATTGTGATGGTTGTAGACCCGTTGCTCTGGCATCGTCAAGTTCCCAAGTGCAAGATCATATGCCTGATCAAAGGACTAGAAGCAACAACGTGTCTAATCGACCACCACAATTTGTAAATGTAAGGGAAGGTTTAGATCTCAATTTATTGTCCTCACCTCTTACACCATTTTCCCAAGGATTTGGGAATCTTTCGTCCCCCAGACTTCCGGTCGGAGATTCTCGAGCAGCTTCTCCAGTAGCTGGAGCAGGGGCACCAACTCTTTCAGGGAGACGCTGGATACATCGTCAAATACAACATCTCATTTCCTTTAATCGAATGAATTCTATGGCTGGTAGAACTGATGGGACTCCAGCGGCTAATTCAAGAGACTTTTCAAGTTCTCAAAGTAATCAAGATCAAGGCAGGGATACTACAACTCAACACACAAGAACGCAAGAAATGGGGTCATCATATCATACATTCTTTGAGGATAGGTTACAGGATAGTCCCTCTCCATCATTTCAAAATAGGGATTTCTTTTCCTCGAGATTAAGCTTTTTAAGAAGGCAATCAGCTCAAGACCAGACTAATATGACTACCGAAAGGTCTTCTTTGAATGGAACATTATGGCCTGAACCTTCAGGGATGGATCCAATTCCGGGTTATGAGCAACTCCAATACAACAGATCATCAAATATTGGGTCTGATGGTAGTTTGTCACCTTATACAGTTAGAGAGGGGATCGAGCTTCACACAGCTAAAGAACAAGTGCAATCTATGGTTAGAAAACACTTGAAGAACTTGTCCCAAGATATTGATTTAGGTATGCAAATTCTACTTTCTTTTACCAACGTTGTGTAGTCCAAATGTTTAACACTGCAGTTGTAGAGTCTGAGTATTAACACACTCGGTCAATTGAAGTGAGAAATCCTCGTTTCAGAAATACTGAAACAACTCATGCATGGTCAACACAAGAACGTCTTCTGGTATGATTTAATTTTTCTCATATGGAAAAAACACTTTGTACTCTCTAACTTCCCGACTTTTTACACTTTGCTCCCCAAACTAACAAAACCAGTACATTCACAAGAAATTGACAAATAGTGCATTCGCCCAATTTTGGCCGTCTAGATTTTTCCATATTAACTATTTTTCATTCATCTTAATGGTCAAAATTGGACGAGGATGTTATTTTTTTTTTTCTTGTACATTGGATGACAATGCATCAATTTTGATAATTTGGGATGCAAAATGTAAAACGCTTGGTAGTTGGAAGGTGCAAAATGTATTTTCTCCTTCTCATATTTGAGGTTGCCATTACTTGTCATGTGTTATATATTTTGATACGTTGATCTCTTACCTATATCATGTTCTCGGAAATGCTCAAACAGGACTTATTCTTTTGATTTAGGTCACAGTACTTTTAAGGACATTGCAAGAAGTTCTACACATACCATAGTAGCTGCATGTGGCATCGAGCATAGGAGGAGTGAGGTTTATTGCCCTGTTCCTCCACCATCAGTCTGTTCCCACATTGAATTAATGGCAGGTGGACAGACAAGTCTGATGAAAGGTTGCTGCTCTTCTTGCTTTGAATCTTTCGTAGGGGATGTAGTGAAGAGGATCATGGACACAAAAATGCCACCATGGTTGAGTCTAGGCCTTTAGGGGTTGATGCTGCCGGCATGTCTTCTGCGCAACCTTTTTTTCACTAATGCTAGGAATTAGAGAAGAATCTGTGGATAAAAGTGTTCATAGTGATGATTCATCGACATTTAACAAAGAAAACTATTCTTATTGGATTGTGTTAGTGTTGATATATAGATAGAAACCAAATTTTCTACTAGATTCACTAGTTGCGGTGCCAAATTTTTCTCAAGGGGAAACCAAAATGGTTGCCTTCTTTACGTCATTGGTTGTGCTTGACACTCTTGAAGGGTAATTTTTTCAGATGACTGCGTTGGAAGGTACGTCGTTTATGGGTTATATTGGCAGATAATGTTGGTCGAGATTGATACAAGTAATCGTCACCTGTCCTTTTTACTTGTGCATGATCTTCCCAAGTCCACGATTTAAAGAAGAAAACTTGGTGCGAAGTTACAAAACAAAGGGGCTTTATTTTGGTGCCCTGCACCAACCAATGCTAACTCTGTAACTCAACTCATCCATGAAGCCACGACTTGCATCATATTCTCGTCTGAAACACACCGACACCACCCCCCACACGGGTTTTGCCATGAGTTGGACGATTCATTACTTGCACGGGGTTCTTAAGTTCAAGCTTAGCATCAACAGGAAAAATAATGAATGAACTTTTCTTATTCTTTTATTTCAACAAACGCAAGGCATCTAAACACTCTCAACTGAGCAGCTTCTCCCTTTACTACCCCTTCTTATGGGCAGATATGGCCAATTTTAGCCAACTAGCATAAGAAGTCTGAGGTTGCATATCCTGAAGTCAGCTATGTGGGTTGGGTGGTTAAACTAAACAGGGAATAATGAGGAAGAGGCTGTTTTACAAATAAAGTAGAATCCAAACAATACTACAGAGAAATAAAACTGAAGCAAAGACTTTTCAGCATCATTACCTTTTCAAACGGGTTGTCACCAAAATGAATTTCCAAGAAAGAAACTTAGGCAGATAACAGTAACAAGATGAATGCCATTCATAGGGAGAACTCACTTCTTTACTTTTAATTTATGACCTGAGATTAAAAGACGTACACAAGTATGTTCAGGCCTAGCAACTAAAGTTATCATGCAACATAAATTACACTCATTCCTACATCTTATTCCACACTCTGTTTAATACATTTGCAGATTCACTACAAACAAACCATACATTGCAGGGCTCTTGGTTGTAATTATGAAGACTACAATGCAGCTATTACAAACTTTCTTCATAAATTGTCATCCAGAATGGTAGACAACAACAGCCCATGAACAAACTCACATCTTTTTGCCTTCTCTTCCTGATCCTTGATAGAGAGCGGAGATGACTGAACATTTCTGTCACCAAAAAAAAGCAATTCAGATAAGGCCAGAAAAAATAATTATTTCAGGCCAATAAGGAAATGGTTCAACATAAACCTTTTTTATAAGTATGTTTCAACATATAAACTATGATGAATCGGCAGAAGAGTAAAAAGGTAGAATCTCTCTGTAACATGCCTTCTGCAGTTGTGTAGGATGGCCTAAGTTTTACAAATGCTTTTGTAGCATAAAATAATTAACCACATTTATACAGAGATTGATTTGTCATGTTACAAAAACAAACTCGCATAGATGAAGCAAAATTCCAAATTTTTATCTACACATCATGATTGTGCGCACAAACGCTTGTGTTCCACTACCAATAAACTTTATCATGGTGTCTCTCTTGAACTCAAGATAATAGGTCAGGATTATAAGCCAGCTTAGCATGATAGGTATTCATCATATTTCGTTGAATGCCATTCATTCACTGTTCCCTTTGCAATACTGGGAAACAAATGGGACACAGATTCAACTTGCCTAATTCTACTGCAAAAAGTCAATCTTAATCAACTTGCATCCATCACATCAAGGCCACTTAATTTTTTCAATCTAGCATAATATATATAAATAAGCTAATGATTCTTTCAGAACCCTTCTACCAGAACTATTACGGGACTCTAACATGCTTGGAAGGATATAGGTGTGTGTCCACCTTTCATTTAGAAGAATAGACTTTATGTCCTACTCCTAGTCCTATTCTTAGTAATATCATAAAAAAGTAGTTACCTATACAAGGTCACATTGACAATGACATGTATCCTAATGTACAAATGAAAATATCTTACTAAAATGGACTGGGAAAAAAGTTGAAACGCAATTACATACCTCTCTGATACTTTATCCTCAGAGCTTTTCTTAACTGAGGCTCCTTCAGTTGAAAGCTGAGGTTGAACACTTAGAAAGTCATCACCCAAGGGCAAAATAAATGATGACAACAACGGATCTGGTGCTGCATTGGATGAGGAGACTATACAGGAAGACCCTCCAAAAAGAGACTGGAAGTTTCCTTCTCGCAGTTCTTTCCTCAACAAAGATAGTGTAGAATGTATACCACTCCTACGTGACTTCCTCTTGCGCTGCATGTAAACACTCGTTAAGGAATTTAGAACATTAAGTCAATTTCTCCTTTAGCAAGTATGATGCAAACATGGTTGTTACCAGCCACAACGTTAAGTAATAGGCAAGAAAAAGCAATCCATAAAACATTTGTATGCAGAATGCTTAGATTCTGGAAATGCAATTGTGGAGTTGAAAAATAAAAATAAAAAATAACCCTCACAACTTGCACTACTTTTAAAGGTCTGCCATTTCATTTTTCCATTTTGGTTCCAAAAATAAAAGCAATAATGAACACACAAAACTCAGAGGATAAATAAATGGGTGCAGTGAAGGGGAAGGGGTGGATGAAAAATGAATAAATGGTCCATTTCTCAAAGGGACTACTCTTCAGAGAAAATGCAGGAAAAGAAAATTGGTAACTTGAATCATTAGAAAACCATTTAAGTTCAATTACTTTGTATAGATGCTGCACAAAAGTTGTTTCTAAACACGTTCAAGTAAATTCACTTGCAATTAATCACAAACCGATTGAGAAAATGCATGAAAGGATTCCAAAGTTTTTTTATGACGGGGGAACCACCCCACGGCAAAGCCCTTTGGACTCATCCATGGAACCTAAGCTCCCGGGGAGACTAGCATAGCAACCCACCACCATGGCCTCCCACTTAAATCGCAGTTTGATCCTAGGGGAAATCGAACCTGTGACATGGGACTCATGCACACAAGTTCGCCCTTACCACTTGGGCTACCCACAGTTGGGTAGACTCCAAAGAATTGTTGTAAAAGATAATAACTAAAAAAAAGGATATCTTGAATATGTTTCCATGTTGTAGGGTTATGTGAGCAACCATGTCAACCCCCACCCTCATTGCACAAACAGGACATACCTGCAGATAAACAGTCCTTGTTGTCAGCAAAACTAAGGATTAATTAGCACCCTCCAGTTGAAGGAAAAAAAAAAATAGAAAAAAGCTGTTAAGCTGCAGAATATTTTTGTTCATGTTTTATTTGTCACATAACAAACAAAAAAGCTGTTAAGCCAGAGCTTTGAACTTCCATGATCCTAAACCGGAATAGTTATCAGACCTTCAGTAAACAGATCAGAACACTACCCCTGCACCCTAATCCACACCAACCTACCCATATACAACCCAACTGTGGGTTGAAGATTGAAGAAACACCATCATGTACAGATGAGGGACTTGTAGGAGCCAATCCCCTATGCTTCTATATATACAGAAGGGCTACTGTAGCTTTCCAGAGCTCATTGGTGTTGACCAAAAGCCAAAGCATCTTACAATCTCTTATATCGATATTTTTGTTTTGTTTGTCCACTGCTGGATCGAAAATTTTTTTATAACAAGCCACTGATGGATTGACAATTGTCCAGTTCATCAAATAGTTTCCCCTGAATCAGCATATGTAGAATTCTAATGCCATGAAGAGCAGTCAAGATCAAGGCAGCTGCTACCCAATATCATGAGAGGAGATCACTGAGACGGCCTAACTCTCTATATGCTTGTATTCCAACAACTTTGGACCAATTGGATGAACCAATAGCATTACTAACAAAAAACAGATGAATCAATAACCATATTGAGAAACTACACCAGTTGGAACTTAAAGCTCAGTTATTTAGTTGAGCAGAACATTGGTTGAAGAAAAAGAATACATTATTATGCCATTCACTAGCTGCCTCTGAAGAGAAATTACAAGCACAAACTAGCTTTCTAATACCGATGCATACATTGAACAATAAACTTTGAAAAATAGATGTTAAATAAGTTGCAACATTTTACTTGTGTGTAAGTCGTTGCATACATAAGATTGTTATTAACAAACATAAGAGGAGCAATACCCCATTCTTTGCCTCCAAAGGATGCTCCTCGTCAATGTGGCAGCACAATCCAACTATATCGAAATACTCCGAACAAAATGGACATGGAAACTCCTCCCTCGTATCATCATCCCCATCAAGTTCTTCAAAGGCCATGAACATATCTGCAATTCACAACCATATTTCAGTGGCTTCAAGAATAATCTTTGCACATGCAATGCAGACCAACTGAAACTGAATCCCACTTGGTCTGTGGAAAAACTAAGTAAAACCATTTTTTTTTTTTTTTTTGGGGGGGGGGGGGGGGGGGGGGGGGGGGGGTGGGAGGAAGAGAGACAAGAAATTCAAGCCAATAGTTGGAGTTTTAATGTTCACTTCACTTATACTTCATCATTAATCACAACTTGGAGTTTTAAAATCCATTTACAAGATACCAAAACACACGCACACTCTTGAAAAATGTACAGATCTTATTATACCAAACTCTTTCAAGAATAAATCTAAATTACGAAATTGAGAAAATATGTCATCACTCTCAAAGCATCCAAACAAAACACCCAAAGATTAGTTTAACTCTTCAGAACAAACAATTACACCAACCTCTAAAATGTGAACTTTTCATCAACTCCCACATCTATTCAACATATAATTTAAGCTCTAATTCTCCGGTGACCAAAATTTTCCTCATTTCTCGCCTAACAAATAAACCAACAAAAGGAAGAGAGACATCCAGGCCACCTAAAAATTAAATATTTTCCATTCACGACATGCAAATGATAATGTTATTGATGATGGTGATAATCTAAACAACCCTCTTTCGATTGTTAATAAGGCTTAACTTATTAAAAAATTAATATACGCCATCCTGCAGTAATCAGAATTTTCCCGTAGCTTCTTAGCTACCAAACAACCCACAGGTTGTGTTACAGATTATATATTCACAGACTTCAGTAAAGGTAAACCTTTTCCAGTTTCCACATCTAAATAACCACGAATCCAAGCTCCAACAATACCCACCGCCAAATTTCCCCCTTTCTCACAGCAACCATAAAAACCCGAAAAACAAAAAGGAAAAGAAGCGATACTAAGCCTACATAGTCACATAAAAGCAAGCCCTCTCCAACTCGCACATCTAAACCAACCGATAACAAGAGAAAAGAAAAGGCGGTCAATCCAGCTCACCGGATCGCGATTGAAGAGCGGACTGGTACCGCTTCGAAGCGGAAGAGAGACGAGCGCTCCACGAATCATTATCCATAGCTTAATCTCCAACTCCTCTTCTAAATCAAATCGATTCCAAACGATGCCCTGTACCCAAAACGCACCGTTTCACCAACAGAATCCTGTCTCCTTTGGGTTTAAGATCCAATTCGCCTGAGATGAGGGATAGACAGAATTTGGGTAGGGTTTGAGCTCAGACGGAGAGATGCAATGAAATTTCACAATAAAAGGAAGTGGATTTAATTCACTGCATTTTCTCTATTTATGCCAAAATGAATATATTCGTTTAACTTATCTCATAAAATCGATACAATAAAATAAATTGCTCATTAATATATCTTAGACATGTATGATTATTTCTCAATACCCTTATTCAGATGCATATCAGTATTTTTTTTCTTGATTCTTTGTCACACTATAACTAGTGTAGACCACATCTATTGTCTGTGGATAATAGATAAATTTAATAGATTAATAAATAAATTTATTTTTGTAGTAGCCACTTCTCTAGTATCTTAACATACGTACGTAACCAAAGCTTCTCGGCTCAACACTACCGGACAATATAAATATGCAATCAGTTATTATAAGTGCTGGTTATTTTATCTATTAATCTATTAAATTAATCTATTATATATATTTTTGTTGGCTTAATTTTTTAGAATAAGTGCTAATTATTTTATATGATATCAAAGTAGAAATACTCCTGAATTTGAATCTGACTCTAAACTATATAATTTATTTAATTTTATTATGAATAACACTATATATTGTACTGGTCACTTGATAAAATTAATGAGTTGTAAGTTACACACACACACAAATATATATATATATATATATATTCATTTTATTGCACATCCAATGATACACTTTTGATAAATAATTATTGTCGTTCCTTTTCAATGAAGTTAAAAGTACTGAATTAAAGGGGAAAAAAAAAAAAAATTTGGATCGATCCCATGTTATTTGTCTTAATATCCTTTTCAAGTTTCAATGGGAAAGAAATAACTTCATTAATGCATGCATGCGAGTAGTACTGAGAGCAATAACAGCTTCTCATCTTCATTAGCAGTAGTACTGAGAGCAATAACATGAGAGGCTGGAGGCAGCTGGGTTTCAGTAATTTTAAGGCTTTGATTAATAATATTAGTGTTTGTTGTTGTTATGAAGATGATCAACTGGCGAGGACGTGATAACAATATCAGTCAATGCAGACTGATCTAATTCTGGGGAGCAGCTTGCTACTTGTGTTTTCTGCTTCGTCTCTTTCCTTTTTCCCCACAAAACCGCGTATAACCCGCACACAATCAGCACAGATCCTAATATTCTGTCATTTAAAAAAAAATAAAAAAGATTGCAAAATCAGACTAATTGAAAAAAAAAGATATATGTCAAAGTAGTGAATAGAACTTAGCTAGGAATCTCTGTGCATGCAGATATATAGTAATATTAGGATAAGAGTCAATATATATATAAGTAATGTTACATACAGTTGTAAAGTGTACAAGCATCGTGTAGTTATTTTAAAAAATAGTGAAATCTATTATTAAAATATTAATTTTTTTCATATAAATTCTGTATTTATTTACTTTTTTCAAAATAATTACGCCGTGCTTACTCACTCACGATTACAATTATCATTTCTTATAATAAACGTACGTTCCAAGGTGCAACTTCTCGTCCAGGAGTAAAGACCCCATGATGGCAACTGCAACAAGCATCACAGGGTAGAAGATGGAGACATATAAAGGACCTCTCATGTTCACGCACCACGCAATCAAAGTCACCACAAGTCCTGTTCCTACGATTCCCTGCACACCCAATTAAGTCAGAGTTTGTGCGTGCAAGCCTTAGACACTCAGACTTGTCTAAGGCTGGTATTCTTTTCTGTTTTAATTTCTTTTTGAATTAACAAAGATACATAGGAGGTACAATCCTTAGGAAAACTAAGTACCGAGTAAGAGACTGTAAGAAGCCTGATATTCCAGCCCAACTTCCATTGGCTCCAATCACTCTCCATGCACAGGGCATAGACAGCAGATTGAATAGCTCCCATCACACACATCAGAGCTGCGGACGAGTAGTGACATGGATATCTCTCACTCATTTTAGTCTGTTTATAAAGAGCAATTAATCATCAGTAATTTATACAAAGTGGGAATTCTGAGCAAAAGAGTCCTGATTTTTTTTTATTTTTTATTTTTTAAAAACAGCAATATGTTTTATATAGTCACCTGAATTATTAACCAGGAGGCAAACGACAAACAACTTCCTAGAGCCAACATAGAACCCAAAAGAAGATTTTCGGATTCTGGGGATGCTGCCGAGTGTCCTCCGGTTTGATGTTGGCCGTGATGCAATAGATCAACATGAGTGGGCCATATGTTAATTTCTGCCCCTCTGTAGAAGGTGAGGAGCATAGCCCCACCTATTCCCATTAATGTTCCCAACACTTTAGCCTTTCCTGCAATTGTCCCCAGACTCAGCTTCTCCAACCTATTAAAAAATAAGGACCACGTACGTACAAGCTCTAATTAATGATCACCAGATTTTTTAGCAAGATGCAGATTAGCACACTGAAAAAAATGAATGCTTTGTTGTAGAAAACAAAAACCAAAAGAGCTATTTCACTTATCTACCTACGTACATTAAAGTTATTAAAAGTTCGTATTTTTTGACAAGTTTACTGAGGTGCATGGATTTAGAGAGAGAGAGAGAGAGAGAGGAGAGAGAGAGAGAGAGAGAGAGAGAGAGGTATCCTACCCGAAAGAGACCGCCAGGATGAAGGTAATGGCAGGAACTAAGTCAAACATGGCTGATGTGAATGTTGCTGATGTCAATGCTAAGCTTTCAATATATAAATTTTGAAATAATGATCCCCTGCAATTAGGGTATCATTAACACAATCCCTTATGTATGCATGCAGCTGAAAATCAAATAGATCAGAATTACCAATTGGTAAGATAAAATGCATGCAACTTACCCGAACAGCCCGCTAAGAAATGCCTGGAAGAGTACTATCCATGTCAACTTTGGTCTACTATTCCTGCCAATGGCATGTGTATATATTAGTGTCCGGATCCCTATATAGTACGTGTAAATTTAGATGCATACGCAGGTGGAATAATTAATTACTCAGATTTTGTACTATCTTCCTTTTTTTCATGTTTCTATATCATGTGTGTGCATGTCTAATGGAATATTAACTTCTGGAATTTTTTTTTTTTAAGCTTCCATGGCGCCCCTGCATTAGCTATGAGCTAGATAGGATGGAATTATATTATAATCACGTCGATGGATTGCAACAGAAAAGAACATTAATTAAAGAGAGTCAATTTATTCATACATGCATACATATATATATAATATATACACACATACCTTACAAAAACGAGAGCGAGAGGGACAACAATAGCAGCAGCGAAAATGAGGCGATAAGTAACGATAACCGTCGAGCTCATTCCATCATTTGCGGCCAGTTTGAAGAACACATTCACCCCAGCGGAGCTAAGCTGAACCACGACCATTAACATGGCCGGCTTCAGACCATGCAATGCCTTACAAGCGCGTTCCACTGCCATAGATGACGTGCAGTTTTTCCAAACGAGCAGCTAGCTGAGTCGTAGCCTAGAAGATCAAGAATCTTTCTTCAACTGCCTTGTTAAAGTGCTTGTGTATTAGTTTGGAGTTGGAAACTCGATTGGGCAGCTGAGTTTTAAGTAGAGAGAGAGAGAGAGAGAGAGAGAGAGAGAGAGCGGAAGGGGAGGCAGACCGGAGTTGAAGGGTGAGTTAAAGCTTCGTTGGGGAGTGCATGGGTATTTATATTTTGCTGTATTCTAACGTTTCGCTATGGTTCTACTTCCAAATTTCCAATCGTCATCAGCTACGTATATACACTAAGCTTTTCAATTTTCCACTGACACGTGTTGGGTGTACGTAGTGCACATGAGAGACAGAGGCTTCGCGTGTCCTCCAGAGACGTACATATTCATACAATTGACATGGATAATATATGTACTGGTGCGTTTGCGATCAGATCACTGAGATATATTTACTTCATAATATTAGATAAAAGATGAGATTAGATGAATTGAAATGAAAGTTAATAAAAGAATAAAATTTTATTATAATATTATTTTTAAATATTATTATGATTTTAAAATTTAAAAAAATTAAATTATTTATTATATTTTATGTGAAAATTTGAGAAAATTTATGTAATGATTAGATAAAATAAATTGAAACTATCTTTGTATCTAAACATAGTTGAATCTAGATCGTTTTTCTCTATGTTGCGTTTGGATAATGAGATATTCTGAAGTATTCTGTTAATAATAATGAAAAAATAATAATAAAATATTGAATAATAATGAATAATAATAAAAAATATATGAAAATTAATAATAAAATAATAAATAGTAAGAAATTTAATCTGTTTTCACAACTCCTCTAAATTCATCTCATCTCATTTAATCATTACAATTTTTTAAAATTTCACACAAAATAAAATAAACAATTCAATTTTTTCAAATCTCAAAATAAAAATAATATTAAAAAATATATATTCTAACAATATTTTATTTAACTTTTAACTTTAATCACAATTTATCTCACTTCATCTGTGGAAACAACTAGGCTCAAATAATTCATAAAATTAGTTCATAAATAGTTAATCGAATCGGGATAGTCTTTCTCTAAATAGTTCATGATTAATATAAGTTCATTGAATCTAGATCGTCCCTCTCTAAATAGTTCATAAAATTGTTCTAGGTAGTAAAAGAAAAGGCTCATTCTTCCGCTGGATCCGACGACTATGATCTGTTGGTCATGACCAAGATCATGAAGCTGAATCAGATTCTAAAAATCGTAATTGGAGCACTACTAAAATTGGAGTCTTATATTTTAAAATGACAATGCTAGAAATATGCACACCGGATTTTTTTTTCTTTTAAATATTTTTTACACATCATTAACCATTAAAAAAATAAAATATAAATATAAATTCACTAATAGTCATTTTTTTAATTATTAAAAAAATTAATAAAATCAAATAAAATATATTAGTAGGCACATTTAATGAGTACATTCGTGTGTACTACGAGTGTACTCGCAGTAGTATCAATTTCCAATTTAAAAAGACAAGTCAATATTTCAACTAGAATAAATTATATTATAGTTCAAGAATTTATTTCAAATTCTTATTTATAATCTTTCTATAAACTCTATCGGAGACCATTACAACTGGAGCAATGCTATGTATAGTTTTTAAATGAAGATTGTATTGTAAGCTTAGTTAATTTTATCTTTAAATTTTTTTTTAAAATTATAATAATATCTTTATCAAAATGATAATTTTTTTCATTTAATAAAAGGCTTGCACATGCAGTCTCTATTTAGAGACTGCAAATAAAGTTTCTCTTACAACAAATACCGTTAAAAATTCAAACATATGAAATGGACAATCACGATCATATCTGTGCATTTGTCATCTGATCATATTTGTAATGGACGAAATATAAAACTCTATTATATGATGGTATAATTATAGAAGATAAATTTTAAAATTTAAATTTTATAAATCAAGTTATATTATGTGAATGGTGTATAATATATGATGTAGAGATCTTAAAATAACAATTTTCTTATTGACAACATGTAACAAAACATAAATTAAAAAAAAAACGAAATTCGTTAATTATATATGTATAGCATATAATTCCTTGTCAAAAGGTTGCTTGACCATAACATATTATATTTCCGATAATAATTAGTTCTATGATCTTGGCGTCCAAGAAAAAATAAATGAAGAAGAAAAGGCTGAGTGAGTGACGGCTGCATCATCAGCATGTGGTTTTATTTGTTGCCATATCATCACCTTCCACGTATTATTTCACTTGCTTGTGGATCATGTTCGACTGTACGTACATGGGGGTGCGGTGGCTTTCAAGGATGTGAAGGGGAAATTGCCTTTGTCATCATGATCATGATGCATGAGAGGCGCATATACATCATACATGATTCATGCAGATGGTAGCCGGCCGATCGATCGCGCGAGTACTGATTCTCGCCGGCCGTTAAATTAAAGTGTAATTAGCTAGCTGCTCTTTTCAAGATCATTCCCATTAATGGCTCCCGAAATTAGCTTTAGCCAAATTAAAGGGTAAATATTATATGTTGTGCATCATTCTTTTTTAACAATTTCATTATCGATCCGCTTTCAAAACACTAACACTAAATCATGATTCGGGTATAAATTTAAATTGGAAATTCGATCTAGACAGGACTACCGGAAAACGTGCCGGACCCAATCCAATTCCGATTCCATGGGGAAAAGAAATATAAATTAATATTATATATATATAAGTTTTATATATAATATATAATTATATATCATATATGAAATAATTTTATTTTATAATTTATTAAATTATAACATGAAATGTTAATCATAAATATGAACATTTGTAATTTGTTTGATCATATGTTATTAATATAATTATATATAAGATAATGTTATTATAATTTATAAAATAAAATTTTAATCTTAAAGATGAAAATTTAATTGTTAATATACTTTAAGAATAATATATATATATTAAATTATTAATAACATTTTATCATAAGAAGTAAGAATAAAAAAGAAAAAAAGAAAAAAAGAAAAAAAGAAAAATCACTCAAATATGATTACTAAATTTTGATAGCCTAATAAATTCTCAACATTATTACATTTTATGACCTAATATTAATAGTCTAATACTATATTACTATTAGTATTAGTACATAAATCACTATACTAAATAATCACATATAAAATAATGATATAGTGTAATACTAATACTAAATTACTATACTAATACTATCACTATAATAAATTACTATACTAATTCTATCACTATAATACTATCAATAATATAGTTATAACAATTAACAAATACTAATATAACAATTAACAAACTCACTATAGCTATAGTTATACTAATAGTCTAATATAGACTATAGTTATAATAATATAACTATACTAAATCACTGTAACTAATATTAATATATAGCTAATAACTATACTAATAGTCTAATATTAATACTATTATATACTCTACTACATTATATAGTTATAACTGATACTAATATATAGTTATTCTAATAATAATAGTCTAATATAAACTATAGTTATTATGACGCTCCCAGATTCTGCTTGGGATCGGACGGACATCCGAAGCGTTGGGACATGTAATACAAGGTTACCTGCTCCCGTTCATGATATGTTATATGCAATGTTCCTAACATGTATCTAGTATTATGCAATATTCGCAGTGGATAATTTTTTTTTCTTGAACAATACTATGCACTAAATTTATAATATCCCAAATAGTTAAAACATAATCCATGCATGCTTAACAAAATAAACATCCACGATTACAGCATGGGTCTCAGAAGACTGTAATCTCAAAACAACGGAGACTTGAGCTCCAAGATTACATTGTCAAAATACACTATTGGGCTAGTTCTTTGAGTAACTTGCGTAACTCGACTAACGATGCCAGAATATTATTCAAAGACCTAACTATGGAGGTTGCACGCTCCGTGTTGCGTCTACGGCATCTAGTCAACCTCCTCCAATATGCCAGTGTCTGCTCCTTGCTCTAATCCTGACATATCGCCTACCTTTCGGGAGAATGATAATTAGGACTACCACGGTGAGATTTGATACAAATATCAGCAAGTTAATAGAAAACTTCCACGCAGGTTAATGATGCATGCATGGTAGTAAAAGCATGAATGCACAATCAAAGTCATAAGTAAGTATAGCATAACTTGACATATACCATGGCATAAATGACATAATTTGAACTGAAATTGAAACTTAGTTTGACGTGACATGACATGCACGTGAACTTAAAACATAACATGAACTAGCAACATAACATGGACGTGAACTTGAGATATAACATGGACTTAAAACAAAGCATGAACGTGAATATACATAATTTGAATATGAACTTGAACATAACATGAACCTGAACATAACATAACATAACATAAATGTGAACTTGAAATATAACGTGAACGTGAACATGACATAACATGAACGTGAACTTGAATATAACATGAACGTGAACATAACCTGACATGAACGTGAACTTGAAACATAATATGGCTTGAAACATAGTATGAACGTGAACATACATAACATGAATGTGAACATAACTTGACATGATCGTGAACTTGAAACATAATATAGACTTGAAACATAGTATGAACGTGAACATACATGACATGAACATGAACTTGAATATAACCTGACATAAACATGAACTTGAATATAACCTGACATAAACATGAACTTGAAACATATTTTTGTCTCATGGAGTCTCAATGATAGAGTAGTCTTATCTCATGATGTTACTATGATTGCGTAATCTTATCTCATAGGGTTACTATGATTGAGTATTCTTATCTCATGGGGTTACCATGATAGCATATTCTTATCTCATGTGGTTACTATGATTGTGTATTCTTATCTCATAGGGTTACCATGATTGCATATTTTTATTTCATGGGGTTATTATGATTGAGTATTCTTATCTCATGGAGTTAGCATGATTTAACAATAACTATGAACTGAACAATAACTTAACTATACGAAGACATACATGAACATAAGTCGAAAGACATGACATACTTGACAGAAAATATTTTAGAGCTGGACATAACATGTAATAGACAACATTTCATAACTTGCCAAAACATGTAATAGTGAATATTACATGACATGGCATATATGTAACAGTAAACATCATGTGACATGACATACATGTAATAGATAGCATAATGTAACATGACATACTTACAACTTATAGCAATACGTGACATAATAGATGGTGTAACAAATAAACATGTACTGACATGGCATGATATGACATCTATAACAATATACGAACATTAATTGTAATTTCCTTATCCGTCACACATACATAGTAAACTGATATTAAGTTAAGACCTAACTTATCACTATCGTCGCGTTCTACGAGAATAAAGTACAAAATACGAGGAGTTGAAAATAGTGATTCTAAAAATTAGAAATTTAATCACTAACAATTAGAAGCATGAAAACAAGCTAACTTAGAGTATAATTATTATTTAACCCTCTACATGTGGGAAAATGATTATTTTACCATGAACTTAAGGATTTCACATCCTCTAACTCCAAAAATTTTTAAAATTTACATTCCTCATGTAAACTTTGTCCTAAACTCAAATATTAACTCAAAAAAATTTAAAACAAATGACAACTATGGAAAACATACTATGGCCGAAACATCCATAAAATTTTTCCATTGATTTTTGTCGCACTTCTTCTAATTTCAAAACTCATGATCAAACCAATTTTTTGCAACAAAAATCTTCCTATCCTAAGTTTAAAAACATACTTAAAAACATCCAACAAGAACTTACTAATCATAAACCCAAAACTTTTTAGTACAAAGATCCAAACTTTTTAACTAAAAATAAACCCTTGAATCACAAGTTTTGATCTTATTCAAAACATCTCCAAGAATTTCAAAAAAATCAAATCTTAATTCTAACATATTCATAACATCATCCTAAGATCAACCATGCTTTAAATGATCAAATAAAAGTCACCAAAAATCACAAAATAACACTTGAAGTTTTTGGTTTACACTTAGTCCAAAAATAGAAAATTTTCTCTCAACTAACTTTGATCAATCTCTTGATCTATGGCTTAAAGACATACGATCTTCAAACTATAATATCACATGGTTTAAAAATGTGTTCTAAAGAGGATTCAACCATCAAACTTAAAATCACATGGCTAAAATTCAATAATACATGGATCTAACCCAAAAAATCAAATTTTAGGCCTAACCGAAATCCTCTTACATAGAAAAATCATATCTTTAAAACTAATGCTAAATATCTTTAAAATAACATCCTAACATGTATATAAGAGGATTAGGACCATCACATAAAAATATCAAAGTGTTTGGAGTAAGATTAAACCACGAAATATTCAAATTTTCTCAAAACAAAATCTGTTTTTCCACTTCCAATTTTCAAGTTTCTAGATCTAAGAAAATCTGTCATAAAAAATTTTAGTCATGCAATAAAATCTCAATGAACATATATAAACACATGCTAAAAAATAAATTTTCGGACCAAGATATGTCTATTAACTTGGTAAAAAATTTCAAAACATAACATGCTCTTCAGTTTCACCCTTAGAATGACATTCTCATGGTTAAAAATACTTTTAACCAATCAAATGAGCTTGGAATGAGACTAAACGGAAACTAAACTCAAAGAAGAAAAACTTTTATGAAGGAGTCATCGTGCGAAAAAACTTACAAAGGGTCAAAAATCTCCACTCAAAAAGACCCAGAAATCTGTCAGAGATAACTCTTTTGTGTTTCTCTCTAAGAATGGGGTGAAGAAGTGATGAAAGAGAGTGAAATGTGTCTTGCCGACTTTAGACTTTTGGAGAGGGAAGTTATGGGATTAAATGACCCTTAATTGGAGGTGGCTATGTGACATAAAGTGAATAATAGTGAGGGGCAAAGACTGTCTGCAGCAGCTGTGAGGTATGGAGGTTAATGAGGTAGATTTCTCCTTCATATCAAGGCACTATTGGGTGCAACCAAGGGCAGTAGATGACCTGCCATGTGGGGGAGGAAAATTCTTCAAGAACCTTTGCCAAGGTGGCCAAATTCGTGGGACTTGATGGGCTTCAACCAATGGGCTTCAATTTGGTGTTTAAATGAGGTTTGGTTAGGGTTTGGGATGCTATCAAGCCCAAATATAATTTTTTTTGACCTAATCAAATTTTTAAGGTTTAAAAGGTTGGATAATGATATCATAATAAGGATTTGATTAATTAATAACATGTGGAAGTGATTTAGTCAAGTGATTAAACACAATGCTAGAAATCAGATTAAAAAGGGTTTGGAGGCAAACTTTAGGGTTTGGGAAACTGTTTAGGGTTTCAGTTTCAACCAAGCTTTTGGGGTTTCAATTGGATCCCAACCATTTAGGATTTCGCTAGGATTGAAACCCTCTTTGATCTGACACAATTTGGTTGATCATATGAAACAAAGTTTTACTTAGGTAGCATGATCTCACACCTTGATTTCTTTCATAAATCCATCTAATGGTGCTAAGTGTCTAATACTATACACTATGTGTGGCTAAGGTCTTGTCAAGTGTCCAAATAAAACTTCTCTAACCTAATTTGGACATTCCACACTGTGATTTTGAAAACACTACACGTGGTGCGCTTATTGAGGTTACTATTTACTCCAAGAAAAAGCATAATAAACTTAATATTGAAAAAATCCTAAATATTCATATTAACCTACAGTGAAAATCATTTGTTGAAATTCAACCCCGAAGTGCCCCTAAAAATAATTTCGCACTTTCAAATAAGCATTACGTCTGAAATTATAAAAATAAGTTATTACGCCATAAAATCCTAAATAATCAACTGAGTCTAATGACGTAGACTATAACACATTCTGACACTTCTAACTATCTCAAATAATTAAACTCATATTTCTAGCGTCATAGTGAATGATAACATTGACTATGTTGAAAAACTAAAACTTGTGCTATTGGTCTATTTGTAAAAACTTATGGGATTTGCACAAGATTTCTAAAGTCAATAGAAATTTCACCAGTAAATTTTTAGCAGGCTGTTACAGTTATAACTTTTACTTATACTAATATAGTTATATTAAATCACTATAACTAATACTAATATGTAGTTATTCTAATACTAATAGTCTAATATAGACTATAGTTATACTTATAATAATATAGTTATACTAAATCACTATAATTAACACTAATATATAGCTAATAGCTATACTAATAGTTTAATATTAATACTATTATCTAGTCTACTATATTATATAGCTATAACTAATACTAATATGTAGTTATTCTAATAATAATAGTCTAATATAGACTATAGTTATACTTATAATAATATAGTTATACTAAATCACTATAACTAACACTAATATATAGCTAATAGCTATACTAATAGTTTAATATTAATACTATTATCTAGTCTACTATATTATATAGCTATAACTAATACTAATATGTAGTTATTCTAATAATAATAGTCTAATATAGACTATAGTTATAACTTATACTTATACTAATATAGTTATATTAAATCACTATAACTAATACTAATATATAGTTATTCTGATACTAATAGTCTAATATAGACTATAGTTATAATAATATAGCTATACTAAATCACTATAACTAACACTAATATATAGCTAATAGCTATACTAATAGTCTAATATTAATACTATTATCTAGTCTACTATATTATATAGCTATAACTAATACTAATATGTAGTTATTCTTATAATAATAGTCTAATATAGACTATAGTTATAACTTATACTTATACTAATATAGTTATACTAAATCATTATAACTAATACTAATATATGGTTATTCTAATACTAACAGTCTAATATATTATATAGATATAATTAATATTAATATTTATTCTAATACTAATAGTCTAATATAGACTATAGTTATACTTATACTAAATTACTAATATAGTTATAGACTTATAGAATAAGAGTTTAGTCTAATTAGGCTATTAGTAATTTAGGAATAATTTTGATATGTTTTCCACACAAAAAAGTTAATAATTTTGATATTATAATTTATTGTTAAACGACGCCGTCGTAAACTTGCACCTCCAACCACCAGGCTCTAAGTCTCCCAAACCCTAAGACGATAAGACAATAACCTGACCCTCTCTTTCCTCACTCTCTCACTCTGCCTCTCACTCATTCACGGCTCCATCTCCCAAGTCTCACTCTCACTGTCTCTACATCACAACCTCCATCTCAGCCGCCTCTATCCTCTCACGGCCTCTTTGCATCTCTACTTTCACTCGCACCGACTCACGCAACTGGCAGCTCCTCTCTCACGTCGATGATAATTTTTCTTGAGGATCTTTATTTGTCTAACATCAATACTCAATAGTGAAGCTCTGTTTGTTTAATCTGCAAATTGCAATGATATGTTTTTTTTTTTTTTTTTTTCCTAATAACCATGTTAGCCTAAAGCTCAGTTTGTTTTGTTTGATTTAGCATATGAAGACTGAGATTCTGAGTTGAATGAAAGCTTTTTCAAGTGGCATTGCTCCATTGCATGTCATCCGTTTTAAATAGATTTATCATCTGCATATCATCTACTAAGTCAAAAATCCCATTATACTCTTGTATGTTCCAAAATGATTTTATCATCTGTATCTGCATATTGCAACATCTCATATTGTTTTAAAGTTTAAACTGTGCAGACTTAACAAAAATAAATAAAAATAAGGAATAATAACATGTAAGAAATTAATATTAATTAGTTAGTTGGACTCTTTTAGTATATGTAATAATGACATGTAAGAAATTAATTTGAGCCTATGCATGCAGATATGATCGGGTATATATGCTAACATTAATTAGTTAGTTGGACTGTTTTAGTATATGGTATCTATGGATCGGGTGAAGAAATTAATTGGAGCTTATAATACATATATATATATATATATATATTCTAGCATATATAAACCCACTATAGCAGATGAATGTTTATAGTTAACAGAATGGTTGCACTTGGTCTTTGGTTTAGTTATTAATTATATAGTTATATACTTGGTCTTTGTTTTTTGTTTTTTTGTTTTTTTTTAATAAACAAATTTTTAATAACAAAATTACCTTAAAAAAACTCGAAAAAGGAGATCAGATTGGACCAGAAAACGGTAAAATTGGAAGCACCGATTTAGAAGAATAACTAGTGCGTAATTGGTTTTGAAAAATATAAAACCGGTACATACCATTTCGATCCTAAATTTTGTCTAAAATTAGACCGGACCGGACCGGTTACACCCCTAATCATAATCATCTTCTTTTCATGATAAGTTTTGTCGATCTGGGAATTAGAGTCTCATCATTCAATTAAGGAAGAATATTCTATTTGCGAATCCAACCATCTGATGATCATGCGGAGGAAGAAGATCATGACATGATCATATTAATTAGATGGCCTACAACATGCATGGTTACTGTATCAAACTTCATCAACATTGTGATACCCAGTATTTTAGTGTATTTTTTTAATTGAATAGTTATTTTAATTAATTTAAATAATGGTTCTCTAATTTTTAAGTTGTGAAATTTATTTTTATGTTCTTTCTTGATATTAATTATTTTTTACATTTAAATTGCTCTTTGCTTTAATGAATAATTTTATTGTTGGACTTTAATTATTTTATTTTATTAATATTGAGTTGTAGTGTTTTTATTTGGCTCTTATTTATTTTTATTGTGCCTTTTTCTTTTGTTGGACTCTTTTATTTTTGGACTGGGTCTGTTTGAGTGTGTATTATTTTCTTTTGGGCCCAACCCATTTGGTCCCCAGCCCAACCCGTGAGCCTTCAACCCAGCCACTAAACCCCCTCCCCCCAAACGGCGTCGTTTGGTCCCCAACCCTTAGGGCTTCTTCATCTATCTTTTCTTCTCCTGCACCGTTGCTTCTCCACCTTCCCATTTCAGTTTTCATTCCCCTTTCTTCAATCTGTGCGGCTGCTGCTTCTCCTCTTCTCCTTCTTTTTATGTCATTTCTTTCCTCTGTTTTTCATTGGGATGCCGTCTGCTACGTTCCTTCTTCCTCTCCATCTTATTTTCGGTTCTTCCCCTCTGCAAGTCAACAAACGCCACCACTCGTTCCTCCATCTTCGACTGGTAATGCTTCCATTTCCATCTCTTTAATTTTTGGTTTCTCTTTTGCTGTAAAACCGTGCAAATCTCTTCTATTTTAGCATATATTTTTCATCTATTTTTCTCTCCATTTGCAAGTCTGTCCGTGAGCCTCCATTGTTGTACTTTCTCTTAAATTTTCCTTACTAATTTTGTGGCTCATGCTTGTGATTTATTCCCATTGCATTCATTTTTTGTTTGGTCTTTCATTGCTTTATTTTGCCCTTTTTGCCGTACCCTGTTTTGCCCATAAAAGCCGTGAGCTTCACTCGGTTTCTTGGTATTTTGGTGCTTGCCATGAGTGCATCTTCCAGCCATCGCATGTTGCCTCTCAATTTCCCTTGGGTAAGTCTCTGCTGCTACTCACATCTTGGTCTGTTTTTGTTTTGTGGTAGTTTTCTTAAGAAGGGAATATATATATATATATATATATGTGTGTGTGTGTGTGTGTGCGCGCGCGCGCGCGTGTGTATATATATATATTTGTGTATCTCTATTACCCTAATCATATGAGGTGTTATTATCCTTTTGCCTTCTTTGAAACGCATGAGTTGATATCATGTATATTGAATCTGAAAGCATGAGTTTTGTATTACGTGGGCTACAGTATATTTTGGGCGTAAACGTATGGGCTTAGACACTAAGTCAGCATACTGATGCTTTTAACAGATTAATTATAACTTGATCATGTTTTAGTTTTTCTATGTTAAATTCACTTTGTATAAGTTTTGTTTTAAATACAAATGAAATAAATATTTGAAATACATTATTAGTATTAATATTTTTTTAGAAGTACATAGCAGTGCAAGATTTTTTATTTTCAACTATTTAAAGAGAAACTAATTAGTCTATTTTTATTACATGAAATATTTGCTCTCCTACTTTAATCAGTTTTGTTTTAATGAGCCTTTAAACCAGAAATGTATTATTTATGGCATAATTGTTTGTACTACTAATATTATTATGCAATATTAGAAATATTATGAGTTTAATAGTTATGTAGATATTGATTGATGAATTTAGAAAGTGTTGATAATTAGAGTTAAGAGAATTTTAAGTATTTAGGAATTAAAATAGGTAATTTAGGTATAAATATAAGGTATCTGTTCATAAAAGATATATTTAAATTACATAAATTTTCCATAGGTGATGATTGATATGCGTTTGGCATTGTTGTGAGGAAATTGAGAGAAGCTAAGAAATACAGGTAAGCGGGGCTCCTATGCTAGACTTTACATAAAAATAAAATGGACTAAAGTCAATTTTGAAAATGTGCTAATGTGTTATGAAAAGAAATATTAAACGACCTCAGCTATTTGTTCTGCATTGCTCATGAGATTCTGTATAAGAATAAAAGATTTTCTAGCATGACTGATGTAGACATGAACTTATTTCGGCATCTGTTATTGAACTCAGAAAAAATATGAGCGAATATGAAAATTGATAATTTTTGCATGTGACGTGAAGATATTCTGAATCTGTTTTGGAAAATGTGAAATGATCTGAATTTCAATAATCTGTTTTGATATAATGTGGTATCTGAAAAACCTTTGGCATGACATTCTAATTATGTTTCGACTCTAATTCTGATTCTGATGTGTTTTTTATTCTGATTCTATTTTGACTCTGATTCTAATTCTGCTCTGTGTTTCTGATTCTGATTCTGTTCTAAGTCTGATTCTGATATGGTGATTCTGATTTTGTTTTGCTCTGATATGTGTTCCTGTCACTGGATATAATAGTGACCTCTGGCCCTGTCATGGAATACAATAGTGACCTCTGGCTCTATCGCGGGATACAATAGTGACCTCTGGCCCTGTCACAGGATACAATAGTGACCTCTGACCCACCACGGGATATAATAGTAGTTTTCTATTCTGTGTTCAATCGCCTTGATATTCTTGGTGATTTATGTTCTACTTGGCTCTCTGCAGAATGCACAACCCTACCACGAGAGTTAAATATGAAATTTTGTTATGATGTGATGTTTTAGTTGTGCTATGCCAAGGAAATTTTGAATAAGAATGTTTTTTGAAAGTTCGCTTTTATATTTTTTGTAACATATTTCGATTTTGCATTCTAAAAACAAGTTTTCTGATTCTGTATTCTGAGAGAAAATATTTTGTTCAGCACCTCAAAGTTTGATAAATGCTCATGTTTATATACTAGTATATGTTCTCTGCTTATTGAGTTGTTGATAGCTCACCTCCTTATCTCTAATATTTTCAGATGATTTTAGACATTTCAGCTGAGGATCAAGACTGTGAAGTATTGGGTGAGATGACTTAAGAACAATGAATTAAGAATAGAAAGTTTCGATTAGTATTGGCGATTATTGTTAAGAAATTTTATTATGTTTGATAACGTGGTATTTTGAAGAATTGATTATATTAAGGAAATTAGTTTGAATCAAAATTTCTTTATAATGTTGGAAATTTAGTTGAAATGTGAGTTTAAGTGACTTGTAGAAAAGTTGATATATTTTTTGCGTTACTGTATCGAGGATTTGATAAATGAGTTTGTGTGATTATTTAAATTGGAAGTGTTTACATTTGATTTAGAGCTTCTGGAAGTATATTAGCAGTGTTGGAGTTAGTTATCAAGTAACATGAGTTAACTTTCCGGACCCTCGGGGACGGGGCATTACAGACATCCATTGAGTACGTGCATTTAACTGCTCATCTATCTTGTGCCATCTCAAAGTTTAAGAAGATTTAAACATGAATCTGCTCTAGCTTAATGCCTTGAAAGATTACTCAATCGCTAACATTTTAAGCATGTTATTTTATAGGCCAGACAACGTAATGAAAGTTTAAACTCTAATAACTAGGATGATTTTATTGAAATGAAAGTTAGCGACTAGTAACTGGCATGCAGGAGATATGTGTTTCCTACTGGGTCAAATACCGGCTATTTCGATGCATTTCGATCAATACTGGCCAGTTTTTGGTGTAGTGGCCGGTTTTCAGTATACATGCCAAAATTTTGTATTATTATATTTTTAGTATATTTTCATAATTTTCACTTCAATTCTCACATTTGAAGACTATTATCTTAACTTTGTTTAATCTCATTTTCTCGAGAACTGAAAATCAAATCCCTACTCCACTTTTCGTGATGAAGATGATTAATTATTTTTTTTAATAGCTGACTTGAGAACTTAGAAGTATTATTGAGTTTTATAAATATGTATTTTAACTTTTTAAAACTTGCATTGATGTTATTTTGAAATTTAATTTATACATATATAATTAATTTATCTATATATATATTATCTCGTACGGTATTCGAAATGGTACCGGTATCGAAATATTTCGTTCCAGTACCTTAATTGAAACGATCACTGAAACGGTATTAAAAAATTTGATTGAAATTTTGAAACTTTTGGCTTCTCATGATAATTAAGATGTTGGCCTTAGAATCTCATCATGATCGGTACATTTAAAAGATATATACTTTATATATTGTTGCAAGAAATGATTGAAAGGCAAGTCGAAATACATTTTGGGATGTGAAGTTTTGTACAATTATGGACGATCAATCAATAGTGGAGTCCGAGAGAAATCTAGAACAAATCATGTGTTATTCAAGTGTTTCACTGCTACCGCCTCACGATCACCTTCAACCAAAGAGTAAGATGACTTGGGGGTTCGAGAGAACGTCTCCGATGCCTAAATCAGTGATCAAATAAACTCCTTAATACCAATGAATCAGATGCCTTTTACATACCTGGATTCTTCCCTTATATAGAGCCTTTGAACTGTTTTGTTATTAAGTGATAATGGACACATCTGTTATTTTAAATTCAAACCTGGAGATTAGGGGTTCATCTCATAGTAAATTTAAACATAATTGTTTTGATCCCATGCCACCTTCAGATGGTTATCCAATCGGTATTGGCGATGGGCTGGATCCTCTTAATACTGAGTTGGGCTTCAGGTAGTGAGGTAGGCTACGGGCTTGACTAATGGCCCAAGCCCATCTGGGATTAATCGATTAGAATATCCTCTCCAGTTACCCCGCGAAGTCTCATCATGTGTGGTGTGATGGGACTTAAAACCATATCGTTTTTCATCTACCCAAATCCAACTGTCAGGGTGTTGTTTCACTTTTTGAGACTTACTTGTCAATGCATCGTTTCGCATTCGTGCCTTTTTATACTTCAGCTGTTATCCTATTTAAGGCTCTCGGACTCTTACTTTTCCCTTCTCTCCCGAGTTCTTTTCCTTTTCGCATTTCATGCCATTCTTGGGTTCTTGTCATCCTTCTGGGTAGTCTCCTATTTTCTTGCGATCTCTTACTTCCTCTCCATGGCGTCTTCTTCCAAGGGCAAAGCCACGGCTTCTACTCACGGTCTTTCACCACCCTGCGATTCCTCCCCTCACGTCATTGTTGGTTCTGCAAACCCTAGTGGAGAAGGGGGCAAGAGAGACGTATTCTGGCATCCATATTCGTGGGCCATTGATGGTTCTCGAATGTTTCTTCTCGTGAACTTGAGATTTCAACATTCTTGATTATATTCATCTGAGGGCACCTACCCCAAACCAGAGGGCTCTTGATGTAAGAGGTATGGTTGTTTCCGTTTCCCTTTATCTTGCAATGTTTACATTGGGGCTTCGATTGCTTTTTGTGTGGCTAGTATGCAATGTGTTAGATGTCCTAGTGCTTGCTCCAGCCCAAGTGGTGCTCAATGCATGGAGAATCTTGATGGCTTGTTGTGTGTTGTGGCGAAGGATACTGGAACCCATGGGCGATGAGTATCCTGACTTAACAACTCGCGAATTCTTGTCGCTTCATGGGTTCAGGCGTTTGGAGGGGAACCTTTGTAGTTTTAGGTCTCGTAGTAAATTGGTCGAATTAGAGTGCAACTATTCCCATGCTAAACAATGGGGAAATAATTTTTTCTTCCTTTTTGGTACAGGTTGGAAATTTCCTACAGATGAAATTTCTAGTCGGGAATTTCCCCTTAAGGCTTGATGGTCCCCTGTTCCCGACGAGTATGATTTCGAGGTCCTTCTTTCCCCTCTTGAAAAGGCTCGTGTGCAGTTAGTAAAGGCTTGGGTTTGAAATCATCCCAAGTCGTGTTTTTCAGATGTAATTTTAACTCCTAATAACATCGAAAGGTTTCTGTTGGTGCCTAGTCGAGCCCATGTATTGGGCCATGAGTTTTTGGGTGCCCCCTCGTCGGCGGGTGATTTGAAGAGGAAGTCTTGACCTGGTGCTGGTGGGAACAAGGAGAGGAAATCCAAGAAAGCTCGAATTTCACCTCGTTCGGATGAGTCCATTTCCTCGAGACACGATTCCTCGCCTCCTCCTCAGGCGATTGATAGGGCCAAGTTAGTTGTTCCTCAAGAGCAACCGAGTAAACTGACCACCTTTGTGGCTCCACCAACGCTTTCTCTTGATGATGTGATGGCTTTGGCAATTGAAGATCTTGAAGCTGTGATTGCCGCTGAAGTTGTTGCTGCTGCTGTGACCGTCTCTGGGGGGTAATGGTGGAAACGTTGCTTAGTCCTCGGTTGTACAGACCAGTACTGTGCATCAGGAAGGCAGCAACATCCACTTGGAGGAGGTTGATGAGGTTGTCCTTTTGAATCTTGACTTGCTTATAGTGCCTTCATTCACGTCTGCAACTTTTCAATCCTTTAATGTCCCGGTGGGGTCTCCTTGGGTCGAACATGTTGAGGGTTTAACAACAGTATCTGGTTCGCCTCTTGCTTCCATAATTTCTAGTGGAGTTACTCCTGATTTGCCCTTCGTTTTTCTAGCAATCTCTCTTACCAGTGGGAGCAGGGTGTTGATTCCTTCTCCGCCATTTAGTATTTCTCCTATAGGTGATGGCGAACCATCTTTCATTTTTCCTGAGGAGAATCTTCTAATTAATCGTGCGTCTTCTTCCTGGGATGTTGATGCTGAAGTGTGTTCGGGTCTGCATGCTGGCGTACCTACCAGTATTCCTTATTTTGTTCCTCCCAAACCGACTGAGAGGGCTTCTACCCGAGGGGTTTTTGCTAATGTCTCTTGCTGAATTCCAGATCCAAAATGTTCTTCTGGCTCTCGCCCATCAAGCTCCTCACCATCCCTACGTGCTCGTCGTGAAGAGGCTTTTGATGCCGTTGTTCAACATCTCAGAAAAGTTTTTTCACCGATAATACCTTTGTGTTTATTCATCCCTTTTGTACGTATGATTATTATTCTAACATTTTTTTTTACAAGGAGTTGACTGCCTTGCTACCGACTTGGTGGAGGATCGATTACAACTAGAAGAGGAAAATAAATCTAAGCACTCTTTCATTGGTCAGGCTTATAGTGCTGTCCACACGGCTCATGCCGAAAAGATCAAATGGCCAACGAGTTGTCTCAACTCGAAGCTTGTTCCTGCATGGCTGATGATGATTTGGTTGTTCTCTGCGCCCAAGTTGATTTGCTTTGGAAAGAATTGGAGAGTTTTGCGGCGAACGCCAATCATTATCGTCAAAAACTGGTAGTGATTGGAAGGGAGCGAGATGATCTTGTTGTTTGCCTAAACCAGGCAAAGGTGATAGAGTAGGAGTGAGATGACTTGGCTGCTCGTCATAGCCAGGTAGAAGTGGTTGTGAAAGAGCAGAAGCAAGATGACTTGGCTTCTCACCTTAGCCAGGTAGAAGTGGATGAGAGCGGGATGATTTGGCCACCCAAATGGAAGCCTTCATCAAAGAACGAGATGAACTGGTTACTCGGGTGGAAATTGCCTTAAAAGAGTGAGATGACTTGGCTACCAGTCTTGATCAGGTAAAGGCAGAGCTTGAAGAGTTAACAAAAACCAAGTCCTATTATGCTCCTCGCCTGGTTTCTCTTGAAGATGAGTGGCGAGAGCTAAACATGAAGCTGAGCATAGCGGAAGGGGAAAAAGTCAAGGTCGAGAAGAAACTGACCGAGGTGAAGAGCCATTTTAAAGATAGCGACCGTCAGTACCTTCAATTGAACGTTGCTTTGGAGAACTCCCAATGACCTTACTCGGGTTCTTCCTCAACTGGTGGGGGCTCCCAATGGTTACGAGCTTGGGGTATAGGTTTCAAGCTCGGTATTAAGCAACTTCGTGAGCTTCTCCTCCCTAAACCAGAGATAAACGTGCGTACCTTGGACTGGAGATCCATTCGTGCTAGCAATGTTGCTCTCCATGTTTGCGACTCCATTGGTCAGTCTGAAGTGTCGGATGCTTTTCCTCCTCCTCGCCCATCCTAAGAATGATGTTTATACGCTTTTGATGTTTTGTAACCTGCAAGGGAACAATTTAGCTTTTATAACATTTTGTAGCCCATGAGGGAATGATTTGCTTTTTTGTGATATGTTTGGTTGGCATAATGTTACTTCTCTTCTTTTCTTCTTCTTGCTAGTAGTCTGTTCATGTCTCACATTTCAATCACCTTAGTCTTGGGCGAGGGATGTAATGGTTGCTACACGTTAACCGTGTAGCTTTAGATTTCAAGTTAGTGGGAAAGTTCCAACTCTCCCACCAATTTGTTATTGAAGAAACAAATCAACAAACTGCAAAAATTTACATATCTCTTCTTTAAATGTAGTACTTCCTTAGATGTTCTGCATTCCGAGGATGAGGTAGCTCACACCCTGTGGTGTCCTTGAGATGGTAAGCTCCTGGTCTGTGACTTGCTGCTACCACGTAAGGGTCTTCTCATCATAAGCCCAATTTCCCTTCCTTTCATGTGGTGACACCTGTTTCCTTCAAAATCATGTCGCCAATGTTGAAGGATTTAGGCCTTACTCTTTTATTGAAATATTGTTCTGCTTTCCTTTTAGAAGTTGCTACTCTAGCTTCGGCATCCATCCCTGTTTCCTCTAGCAAGTCCAAGTTTTCTTCTAATCTTGCCCCATTTGTTTCTGGGTCAAAACTTTCTCTCATGTGGCTCGGAAATCCAACTTCTACTGGTACTATGGCTTCACTTCCGTATGCCAAAGTGAAAGGTGTTTTGCCTGTTGAAGTTTTTGGTGTCATTTTGTAAGCCAGCATAATCTCCAGGAGTTCATCAGCCCACAATCCCTTCTTCTTGCCTTTCTTCTTTTTTAATATCCCAACAATGGTTTTGCTAGTTGCCTCAGCCTGTCCGTTCACCTAGGGGTGTCCTGGGAAGAATATTTGACTTTGATTCTTAACTCTGCACACCATTGGCGATAATGTTCAGAATCGAATTGCCTGCCGTTAACGGAGATGATGCACTGAGGTATTCCAAATCTACATACTACGACCTTCCACAGAAATTTTGTTACACTTTGGGCCCTTTTTGTTTCCATCACCTCAGCCCCCACCCACTTTGTAAAGTCATCGATAGCTACAATGATGAATTTGGTTCCCCCTTTGCTTGGGGCATAGGTCCTACCAGATTTATTCTCCATTGGACGAAAGGCCATGGTGAAGTTATAGATCTTAACTCCTCGGGAGGTGCACTTGGGACTGATGCGTGCAACTGGCATTGGACCTTTGCATCTTTAAGTGCATTTGGCCAATAATATCCCACCCTCACAATCTTCACAGCAAGCGACCGTCCTCCTAAATGATTCCAGCTTATTTCCTCATGTATTTCTCTCCTCACATATTTTGCCTCATTTCCTATTACACATCTCAGTAATGAGTTTGAAAAACCTCGTTTGTATAGTATCCCATCTATTATGGTAAACCTCCTTTCCTACTACACATTTCACTGGCTTCTGTTCCTTCTTCTCTTCTCTTATTAATGTTGCTGATATGGCATCCGGGGTTACTGCCAGATACAACGACAGAGGTTCCCCTTGTTTGGCGTAGCTGAGTAACGACGGGTGAGTCAGGTACTCTTTTAGCTCTATAAATGCCTTTTCGCACTTGGTATCCTAGCCTTGATCTTTTCTAAGCACCTGAAAGAAAGGAAGACATTTATCTGTTGATCAGTACACAAACCTGTTGAGGCTGCTATTCTTCTCGCCAATTTCTGTATTTTGTTTAAATTTGTAGGCAACTTTATCTCTATTATCTCTCTTAGCTTTTCAAGATTGGCCTCAATACCTTTTTCTGACACCATAAACTCAAGGAATTTTCCTGATTGTACTCCGAAAGCACACTTGGTCGGGTTGAGTTTCATTCGGTATTGTCGCAAAACTTGGAAGGCTTTCCTAAGGTCTTCTATGCAGAGTTTTGAATTTCATATCGTACCGGTAGGTATAGCTGAAATATATTGTTTTTGTGACTAGCTAGTACAGAGAAGGGTTGAGTTTTAAACCGATTAGAATTTTGGCCTTTTCTGCCTGTATCGGCCAATATATCAGTCTGTACTTGCCGATATTTTATATTCCAGCCCTTTGCTTCATTTTTTTCATTTTTTCTCATTTTTAGACCCTCGATTCAGACCAAATTATTTATAATTTATATATAATTTATTCATAGATAGACTATTCTGAACTGATATCTGAAACGGTACCGGTACCAAAATATCTCGTTTCAATACCTTGACCGAAACAGTCATCGGTACGGTATTCAAAACATTACTTCTATGTACGTGGCAAACTCCATGCTCTTCACCAACAGATCATCGACGTACACTTCCATGTTCCTCCAAGTCTAATTCTTAAATATCTTGTTTACTAACATCTGATATGTTGCCCCAACATTCTTTAAGCCAAAGGGCATCACTTTATAGCAATACAGTTCTCGGTCAGTTATGAAAGCGGTCTTCTTCTGGTCAGGTTCATTTATCCTGATCTGGTTGTATCTTGAATAGGCGTCCATAAAACTCAACATTTTATGTCTTGCTATTGCATCTACTATAAAATCTATCTGTAGGTGTGAAAAACCGTCCTTCAAGCAAGCTTTGTTGAGATTCCTTAAATCTACGCACATTCGTCATTTTCCGTTAGATTTCTTCAACAATACTACATTCAACAACCATCTGGATATTGTGCTTCTCTAATGAACCCAACTGCCAACAACCTATCCACCTCATCTGCGATTGCTACGTACTTCTCGGTGCTAAAATTTCTCTTTTTTTATTTTACTTGCGCGCCTTCGGGTCTACACTCAATTTGTGCTCGATGATCTCGTCACCTATTCCGGACATATTCTTGTGACTCCATGCTAACACGTCTTTATGCTCTAGGAGGAAGTCGGTCAATTGTTGCCTTTCCTCTTTCGTCAGTCCGGTTCTTATCTTCACATAACTCTCTGATTGACCAGACTCGAGAGTGATTAGCTCCAAAGGTTCATATGCTTCTCCCTGCGTCAAGGTGCCTTCATCCCTTGTTTCTGCTTCGGTCATCAATATTTGGGACGACGGTGGAAAGATCACACCCGCCTCCTCTCCTGATTCTACGACATTCACTTCTCCTTGTCTTTACCTGAGTTTTTATACGAAACATTCTCTAGTTAGGATCTGCTCGCCATGTACCTTATCCACTCCAGCCATTGTTAGAACTTCATTTTCAAATGATGTGTCGAGGTAATTGCCTTTAATGCATTCAATGACTGATAATTGCATTGTATGTTGATCGAGTTTTTACTATTAAGAACTTAGTCATAGTAGTGGTGTAATTTTTCACCCGCATTGTTACCACCAAAGCATCGTCGTGTGGATATACAACTCCTCTAGAATCCTCACCGCCAAACGATATTTTGGGAGATACTTGTACCCTGGGTTGTTTGATAGGTCTCTCTATATTGTAAACTTCTTCATACCTAACCCACCTTGTATATGCTTTTCTCCCCGAGGAGATTGGAACACCTCCAACATATCCACCGACGATTGTGTGTATCTCACCTAAAGGTGGGTTCCTTCAGTTCGTATCCACCCTCGATCTTCGATCACAAGGTTACTACGACCTCCTTCTTCTTCTTGGAGATTCTCATCGCCTAGGGCTCTCACTCTGCCAAGTTTTGTGCTTGGGTTTTTGGTCACTTGCACACCATGAGGGGGGTAGCGTTCTGGGCAACCAAGCACTCCAACTCGCCATTGTATCATCACCTAGGGCTATCACTTGTTTTATGATAGGTACAATACTTCCCAATTTGTCGCCCGTTGCCGTCATTATGCCTTTCCTCTTTTGCCTTATCTTGATTTTTGCACACTAGATTAGTGTACGTAACCGCCATTATGTCTTCTTAAATTACTATTGCGCCTCAGGTCTCATTGGTCCCTCCTCCCCTTTTGACCTCTCTCTCGGTTTTTCTTCTGACTTCCTCTCGGTTTGCATTCTCTCTTCCTTCTGATCGAGCAGTTAGGGCGATAAATGTATCTTTAGCATTGACGAAGTCGTCGACTCTGTCCATAAATTCTCATAACGTGGAAGGGGTCTTTCTAGCCAATTCGGCCATGAAATGACTCCTCGGCCAAATACCCCTGAGCAATGCTGCTAGCATAATCTTTTCATCTTGATCATCTATTGTCATTCTTTCTTTATTGAAACGCGTTAGATATGCTTTCAGGCTCTCATCTTCTTTCTACTTGACGGTCAACAAGTATGCGGCTGGTCTCCTGCGCCTTCTACTCGCCATGAACTGGGTTAAGAGTTGCCAGCCTAGTTCATCAAAGATGTCTATGGAGCTTGGCTGCAATGTCCTTAACCAACCTCTTGCTGCTCCCTTCAAGGTCAAAGGGAAGGCCCTACACAAAATTTCTCCTGGAAATCCATGGAGTGTCATATGAGCTTTAAAAGTTTTGAGAAGCTCCACAGGGTCTTTAGAACTGTCATATAGATCTATCAAGGGGACTTTGAATTTTGGAGGCAAAGGTACTGCCATGATTTCTGCAGAGAATGACAGATTTATGCTAGATAGCAACTGATCGACCGACGAAGACATCCCTATCTTCTTGGCCATTTTCTCGTATTTGTCCATCAAGCTTCGAAGGTAGTGATGTATTTTCTTCGTCTCCTCATCCTCTTGGGGGTCTTCCCTGGGCCAGTGTTGTGTGCCTCCATCTCCACTCTTTCTCCTTGGTCCTCTCCTGACAGACCGTTTTTCACTTTCAAACCTTCGTTCCCCTTTCACAATGCCTCAAACTCAGTATTGAGTTTTCTCACTACTTCTTCTATTTTTGCAAGTCTTCCTTCCATGTTTCTCGACGACACTTCTTGATCTCTAGTTGCCTGCGATCTAGTTATGGTGGGCATATGAAAAGCACGCTCGGTTGTAGGACAAAACAATTATCCCATAGACGACACCAAGTGTTATTGACGTATATCACTGTCACTGCCTCACGATCACCTGTAACCAAAGTGTAAGACGGCTTAAGGGTTTGAGAAAACGCCTCCGATGCCTAAGTCACTGATCAAATAAACTCCTTAATACCAATGAATCATATGTCTTTTACATACCTGGATTCTTCCTTTATATAGAGTCTTTGAACTGTTCTATTATTAAGTGATAATGGACACATTTGTTATTTTAAATTCAAACTTGGAGATGAGGGGTTCATCTCATCGTAAATTTAAACGATAACTGTTTTGATTCCATGCCACCTTCAGATGGTTATCCAATCGGTATTGACGATGGGGCTAGATCCTCTTAATACCGAGCTGGGCTTTAGGTAGTGAGGTAGGGTAAAAGTTTGACTAATGGCCTAGGCCCATCTGGGATTAACGGGTTAGAATATCCTCTCCATAATGTATATTGTTATAAGATGTGCGTGTTGGCCACAAAGAATGATCTATACGTTCAATTATGTTGCACCAACTCTCAAGAAGGCTAGAGATATGACAAGTTTTATCTCATCACAATCTTAATATTCAAAACATCCAAGACCGATTAAGGATGAATACTAATAATATGCGAAATGAGATGAATGCTCTACATGTAAAAGTTTTATTTAAGCTCAATGTCTCACACACCAATATCCTAATGGGTTTAAGATAGTTCAATTGTTATCACTTAATTGATGAGTCATAGTGAGATAAGAACAACTCTTTTTCTAATCACAGTGGGACATAAAGTCTCTAGATTTCTTGATGACCAGAAGTCTATAAATAGTATTGAGGGGTTAATGGCTCTTACCTACAACATCATTGTGCCTCTCATCAGGAGATATTTGTGAGGCTAAGTTGCCTGACGATCATTCTCTCATAGTCAGGTCAGATTCTTCATCGATCTGTAATGGACAAATGTACGTATTTTAACTGTTATTGTTTTATGATAGTGGATTATAGAATATCGAAGATCCGATTATTAATGTTCATGTTAGAATATTTAACACTGCAAACTTTAACAATCGTTAGCTCTGATTGCAATACGTAATTCCTATATATCTACCAACTTTTCTCCAAGTTAACTGTTTGTTTTTTATATCAGCTTGAATTCTTGTAAACTTAAGGACAACTTATGTGTTCATGTTCAAGCAATAAAAACTCCAATTTGATTGCAAGTGATAAACTTGATATCAATACAGGACTCAATCAAATGAGAAACTACAATAAGTTGGAGATACACGGTCGAGTTCTAATTTTCTTTTTGTCAATTTATAGCTTAATAAAAATGTTTACTAGTCCTGCTTGCTCAATTCATAAAAGTATTATTGGTAATAGAAACCCATATAATCAACGTGGGGATGCTTCATCAATAACTAATAATGCAATAGCATCATATGTGTAAGGGGATTCCTCCCCCCCTCCCCTAACCCCACCCCTTTAGACTCAACGGGCCTGAGAATAACAACTAAGAGAACTAGAACCGAAGGCCCAACCCAGAATGAATAAAGTCTTCAACCCAACCCATAGGAAGGCTCCTTTAGACGCAACCTGCATGAGGGAATGTGCTGCAGGGGATGAGACTCATTGACTTGGAAACCCCTGGAGTAGTGTCCAACTCTTGAGTGTTTGCCCGTATGGTGGGCGTAATGTACAGGAAACCCTCGATCCTCTGACAGGAGAGGCATCAACGGACCACCAAGGATACTAGCTGAGAGAGGAAAATTGAAAAATCATGCTGCATTAATAGCACCACTACCCGAGCTACAAGCCACATTAATGATGTCGTCGCATAGTTACGCCGCATTAAAGAACTCTGACAAAGGGAATAGTACAAAAGACACTGACTTCATGGGGGCAAAAACGATCTATCCCCCCAAACTTATAGTATAAATAGCAAGTTTCAGGTAAGAGAAAGTCTATCTGATTCATAGACTTTTTCACTTATTTACAAACTTCCAAGAGAATTTACTAACTTTGACATCAGAGACTCCCCAGCCCTAAGGCCGCCCTATCCTAGTTGTCTTCCCCTCATATCTTTTGTAGGCCCATTCATGAAGACCTGAGTTGTCGAAACCTGACCCAAAGGTATGCGAAACACGATGTTAAAAATGGCGCTATCTATGGGATCCTTGTAGATCTTACGTGTATTTCACATGCCTGTGACAATTCATTCCGGACAGCTCAGAAGAGATGCAGGAGAAGCCATGGAAGTAAGATTGAAAAACATGGAGGAATGGGTGACGAAATTAACCGACGAGGTGCAAACGCTTCGTAAAGAAAATGAGGAACTCAGAAAATCTCAATAGGCACAGGATGAGGAAGTAGAATCTAGCGATAGTGAGCATATGGGGTCCCGAAACACACGAGCTGGACCAAATAGGGAGGTGGAGCAGAAGAACATGTAGGACGAACTCCGTAGTCAGAAAAATATGGGGAGATAGTAAGGAAGGTGGGTACGTCACCATCAGTGGACCAACTACTCACAAACACTGGTCTACCCTACACGGAGGACGTGATGGTTGTGCCCTTACCACCAAAGTTCAGGGTCCAAGCCATGGAAATGTATGACGGAGGAAGGGACCATCTTGAGCACCTAGAAACTTTCAGGACTCATATGACACTGCATGGCTTCCCAAGCAAGGTGTCATTTAGAGCATTCCCGTTGACCCTAAAAGGACTGGCACGCATGGTTTGGGTCTCTGGCTCTTAGATTCGTAGACAATTTTGACAAACTAGCCAGATTGTTTCTGACTCAGTTCATGTTGAGTCGGAGGAGGCAGCGCCTAGCGGTGTACCTTCTCACCATCACATAGGGGAGGATGAAAGCCTAAAGTCCTACCTAGCCAGGTTTAACAAGGAGCACATGACCACTGATGACCAAAACGAAAAGATAACCTTGGCAGCTCTTCTAAGAGGGGTTTTATCGCTATCCCAACTTATGGTCAAACTGGCAAGGGTGACTCCCAGGACATTGGGGGAGTTCATGGATTAGACTGACAACTTCAAAAATGCCGAGAACACTCTCCGGGCCTTGATGGAGCCAAGAAGGAAAGAGTTGAAGTGAGCAAAGAAGAGGGTGAAAGCCCCGACTAAGACTAAAGCCCACGAGAAGTTGAAGAAGAGTTCACAAGATAAGAGGCGGGCGAAAGTCCTGACAAGGGGACTGGGACCTCGGTTCAACCAGCCTACATTCACCTTCTATGAGGCCGACACTTCCATCGCCCGAGGAAAGGATCACTGCTGTACAGCACGCCGCTACTACATGTACTACAGGTCCACCTCGCATAACACCGAGGATTGCTTCTCCCATCAAGGGATGAGGGAACATGTGGAGCAGACAAGGCAGCACTACCCCCTGGCACTGAAATTGCAGCAAGAAAGAAGGGGAATGTTGAGGGAAATGAGTAGAGACCAGGTTGACCGGCGCAGGAGGGAAGACAACCCCCAGCAGTGACCACCGGCGAGGGGCCGCATCAAGATTGTCCTAGCTCACCACCACGGGGGGACTTCCACTCAAAGAGATTCGAACCATAGCAAGAGGATTTGCGGGTGGGGGTGTTTCCTCCTCAAGCAAAAAAGCCCACGCCATGCGGGCTCGGTACCACGAGGTGTACTCGGCTGAGTACCATCCTGCCAAGCATCAAATGGGTGAGCCTACCCCGGTCATCTCCTTCACGGAGGCTGACAAGGAGGGGGTCTTGTACCCCCACGAAGACGCCCTAGTACTGACTATGTTGGTCGCCAACTTCACCACCCGTAGAATACTCATTGGCAATGGTAGTTCTACAAACATCCTGTTCTGGGAGGCCTTCACCAGAATGGGAATAGATGTTGTTTGGTTGTACATGGCCCCCATTCCATTGAAAAGCTTCTTCGGGAGAATGGTTCAACTCGTGGGAACCATCATGCTGTCAGTCCTCGTCGGCAGCAACCCCTGCACGACCATTGTCGTGGTCGACTTCCTAGTGGTGAGGACCTCGTCATCGTACAATGCCATCATTGGAAGGCCTACCCTCAACAACTTGCAGGCCGTCACATCAACCTACCAACTTAAGATGAAGTTCTTATCTCCCTAAAGAGTGGAAGAAATCTGAGACGAACAGGTCTTGGAGAGAATGCTACGTCTAACAGCCGAAGCAGAAGGATGGTGGGGTTATCTCAAATGGCACCTTTGGGAAAGAATAGGCCATGCGCCGCTTGGAGAGCCTTGGCAGGCCTTCGTTTGCAACTTGTCCTGCCGGGCTCGAGGGGGAGTGAGAGGGTGCATGGCCCCAAAAGACAGATCAAATAAAGCTCCCCGGCCGAAAACTCTATTTCTCCTTATTTGCAGTATGTCATTTCAAATTTGTAAATTCTTATTATTTAATGAAAAAATGAAAATTTCCAAGATAGTACAACATGCCTACTTCAAACTTTCATATTATCAACAAAATGCCGACAAGACAATCTATGATTAACAAAATCTACAACGACAAAGTCATCAACGAATTAATGTTTACCTTTCTTGGGATATCAGCGGGCAGGAGCGGGTCCAGTCCTAAACTATCTTAACAACGTACCTCTCGCGGGGTCAAAGGGAAGGGCTAGGCTGAAGGCCATTCTATCCCTTCCATGATGGAGAGTGGGTCTTGTCCCTTGACAACCCGAATAACTTATCCCGACCCCTATCGCAGTGAAGAACGGACTAGCCACATCATTGTCTAAATAAATTACCTCCCACACGGGAGGCCAAAGGGTTGCTTTGTACCTCTAGCAGCGGAGTGCAAGTCAGCCCTCGGTGACCCAAAGATAAAGGCTTACCTTCCTCGCGAGAGTCAACAGGCTGGTTCACGTCCAGTCACAAATTGTCCAAAAGACGTACCTCTCGTAGGACCAAAGGGGAGAACTAGGCCTAAGGTTGTTCTACCCCTCCCGCAATGGAGAGCGGGTCATACCCCCCGACGGCCTGAACAACTTACTCCAACCTCCGCTGCATCAAAGAGTGGGATCAGGGCCAGCCTGACCCAATACTTACCTTCCCTGCAATGGAGAGTGGGTCATGCCCCATGGCAGCCCAAACTGTTCACCGTAACAAAAAGTAGAATCAGCGCCAGCCTGACCCAACACTTACATTCATTGCGATATTAATGAGCGGGTATGGGTCCAGTCTCAAACTGCTTGAACAACGTACCCCCCGTGAAACCAAAAGGGAAAACTAGGTCAAAGACTATTCTACTGCTCCAGCGATGGAGAGCGAGTCATGCCCCCAGCGGCCCAAACAACTTACCCTGACTCCTATCCCAGTGAAGAGCGGACCAACTATATTGTTGTTTGAACTCACCACCCCTGCGGGATACCATAGGAAAAATTAGGCCTAGAGGTTGCCTTATCCCTCATGTGGTGGAGTGCGGGTTAGTCCTCAATTACCTAAAAGCAAAAGACTTTGTCTTCCTCGTAAGCATCAACAGGTGAGAGCGGGTCCAGTTGTAAACTGCCCTAAAAAATTACTTCCCTGCCTAAGGAGAGCGGGCCCTGCCTTTGGGCAGCCCTAATGCTTATCCTGACATCCGTTTCGAAAGAAGAGTGGGTTCAGCGTCAGTCTGTCCCAAAACCTTACATTTCCTTGTGATGTCAATGAGCGGGAGTGGGTTCAGCCTCAAACTACTCGAAAAAATTACCTCCCCGTAGGATAATAAGGGCGAGTCGAGCCAAAAGCTGCTTGAACCCTCTCGTAATGGAAAGCAGGCTCGGCCTTAGGCTACCCGAATACTTACCCTGACTCCCATCATAGTGAAAGAGCGGACCGGCCCCGCACATCTGAAGAACTTACCTCCTTGGGGAACCAAAGAGGCAGGTTTAACTTGAGGCATCCCGACCTCTCCCACATATAGTGCATGCCTAGTCTTTTGACTACCCGACATAAACAAAGTCTCCAAGGAGGAAAAGCACCACACAGAGAGCTACATGCTGTCAACGAGCAGGAGCGGGTCTAGTTGTAGATTGCTCCTAAACTTACCTCCCTGCAGGGTAACAAGGATGAGTCGAGCCATAGGCCACTCAGACCCTCCTGCGGAGTAGATCGGGCACGACCTTTAGGCTGCCTGAATATTTACCCTGACTCCCACTACAATAAAGAACAAATTGGCTCACAGCTGCTTGAAGAAATTACCTCCTCAGAGGTTAAAGAGGTAGGACGGCCTAAGGCGTCCTAACCCCTCCCTAGCGGAAAACAGTGCGAGTATATGGACCTCCTGAATAATGGAGTGAAAAGCACGGACATTAGCAACACGGATGTCGACAACAAGGGCAGCAATGACATGGCAAAAAACAACAAGCATAGTACGACGTAGGCTAGGGGCCCAGGTTTACGAGTTTAACTCCTGCCCTTTAGAGCAAAATAGTGATTAATGTCTTTATCTTCCGACCAGGAATCAAATACAGAATGCTAATGGAGAAAGACAAATACAATTCCACACTGCCCAGACAGCTTACCTTCCCGTAGACTAAGGAGGCAAGTCGAGCCCGTGGCCGTCTTGTTTTGATAAATATAGTCAATACAGCTACCAAAGTAGTACTTGAGAGTACACAATTGTTTTTCAGGAAAACAAAACATAATTAATTATTGTCGATCCCATGTAATTTGTCTTAATATCCTTTCAAGTTTCAATGGGAAAGAATTAACTTCAATGCATACATACATGCATGCAAGCGAGTCTCCAATTCCATACCATTTTTTTTCCTGATCTGTAAGTAATTAATGATCTCGATCGGTTTTACTTTTCCAATGAATTGGCAGTAGTACTGAGAGCAATAACAATATGAGAGGCTGGAGGCAGCTGGGTTTCAGTAATTTTAAGAATTTGATTAATATTGGTGGTGTTGTTGTTATGAAGATGATGATCAGCTGGAGAGGTGATAACAATATCAGTCAATGCAGACTGATCTAATTCTGGGGAGCTGCAGCAGCTTGCTACTTGTGTTTTCTTCCTGGTCTCTTCCCTTTTTCCCCACAAAACCGCGTATAACCCGCACACAATCAGCACAGATCCTAATATTCTGTCATTTTTTATAAAAAAAAAAAAAAATGCAAAATCAGACTAATTGAAAAAAAAAAGATATATGTCAAAGTAGTGAATAGAATTTAGCTAGGAATCTCTGTGCATGCAGATATATAGTAATATTAGGTTAAGATTCATTATATATATATATATATAAACTTACGTTCCAAGGTGCAACTTCTCGTCCAGGAGTAAAGACCCCATGATGGCAACTGCAACAAGCATCACAGGGTAGAAGATGGAGACATATAAAGGACCTCTCATGTTCACGCACCACGCAATCAAAGTCGCCACAAGTCCTGTTCCTACGATTCCCTGCACACCCAATTAAGTCAGAGTTTGTGCGTGCAAGCCTTGCACACACAGACAGCAGCTTGTATCTGCTAGCTAGCCTGGTATTCTCTTCTGTTTTTTCTTTTTGAATTCATAAGGATATATAGTACCGAGTAAGAGACTGTAAGAAGCCTGATATCCCAGCCCAACTTCCATTGGCTCCAATCACTCTCCGTGCATAAGGCAAAGACAGCAGATTGAATAGCTCCCATCACACACATCAGAGCTGCGGACGAGTAGGGACATGGATATCTCTCACTCATTTTAGTCTGTTTAAGAGAAATTTATCATCAGTAATTTATACTAAGTGGGAATGAGCAAAAGAGTCCTGAAATTTTTTTTGATAAAAAAAAAAAACAGCAATATTTTTTATATAGTCACCTGAATTATTAACCAGGAGGCAAACAAGAAACAACTTCCTAGAGCCAATATAGAACCCAAAAGAAGATTTTCGGATTCTGGGGATGCTGCCGAGTGTCCTCCGGTTTGATGTTGGCCGTGATGCAATAGATCAACATGAGTAGACCATATGTTAATTTCTGCCCCTCTGTAGAAGGTGAGGAGCATAGCCCCACCTATTCCCATTAATGTTCCCAACACTTTAGCCTTCCCTGCAATTGTCCCTAGACTCAGCCTCTCCAACCTATTCAAAAGTAAAGAATTATACCAAGTACAAGCTCTAATTAATCACCGGATTTTTTAGCAAGCTGCAAGTTAACATATTGACAAAAACTAATGCTTAAATTTGTTGTAGAAAACAAAAACCAAAGAGCTATTTAATTTATCTACCTACATTAAAGTTATTAAATTTTTGACAAGTTTACTCATGAGGTGCATGGATTTACTACAGACTGCAGAGAGAGAGAGAGAGAGAGAGAGAGGTATCCTACCCGAAAGAGACGGCCAGGATGAAGGTAACGGCAGGAACTAAGTTCATCATGGCTGATGCGAATGTTGCTGATGTCAAGGCTAAGCTTTCAATATATAAATTTTGAAATAATGATCCCCTGCAATTAGGGAACAAAATCGATCCCTTTATATGTATATGCATGCAGCTGAAAATCAAATAGATCCGAACCAATTGGTAAAATAAAATGCATGCAACTTACCCTAATAGCCCGCAAAGAAATGCTTGGAAGAGTACTATCCATGTCAACTTTGGCCTACTATTCCTGCCAATGGCATGTGTAAATTTAGATGTAAATTTAGATGCATACGCAGGTGGAATAATTAATTACTCAGATTTTGTACTATCTTCCTTTTTTTCTGTTTATATATGTGTGTGTGTGTGTGTGTGTGTGTGTGTGTTTGTGTTTGCATGTCTAATGGAATATCAAGTACTTCTGGATTTTTTTTTCTAAAACTTCCTGCATCGCCCTGCATTAATCTACGAGCTAGGATGGAATTTTATTATCACGTCGATGGATTGCAACAGAAAAGAACATTAATTAAAGAGAGTCAATTTATTCATACATGCATACATATATATATATATATATATAATATATACACATACCTTTCAAAAACGAAAGCGAGAGGGACAACAACAGCAGCAGCGAAAATGAGGCGATAGGTAACGATAACCCTCAAGCTCATTCCATCATTTGCGGCCAGTTTGTAGAACACATTCACCCCAGCAAAGCTAAGCTGAACCACGACCATTAACATGGCCGGCTTCAGCCCATGCAGTGCCTTACAAGCGCGTTCCACTGCCATAATTGACGTGCAGTTTTTCCAAACGAGCAACTAGCTGAGTCCTAGCAGAAGATCACGAATCTTTCTTCACCTGCTTTGTCGCTTGTTTATTAGTTTGGAGTTGGAAACTCGATCGGGCAGTTGAGTTTTAAGTAGAGAGAGAGAGAGAGAGAGAGAGAGAGAGAGAGAGAGAGAGCGGAAAGGGGAGGCAGGCCGGAGTTGAAGGGTGAGTTAAAGCTTCGTTCGGAAGTGCATGGGTATTTATATTTCGCTGTATCCAACGTTTCGCGTTGGTTCTATTTCCCATCGTCATCAACTACGTATACATAATAAGCTTTCAATTTTCCACTGACTCGTGCGGCGTGTAGTGCACATGATGAGAGACAGAGGCCTCGCGGGTCCAGTACAGCGACGTACATATTCATACAATTGACATGAATAATATTATATGTACTGGTGCGTTAGTGATCAGATCACTGAGATATATTTACTTGATGATCACTGAGCTTGCTGGGTTATTCATTGAATCTAGATCGTCTTTCTCTAAATGGTTCATTAAATTATTCTGAGGTAGTAAAAGAAAAGGCTCATTCTTCCACTGGATCCGAGGTCTGTGATCTGTGGGTGATCATGAAGCTGAATCAGATTCTAAAAATCGTAATTGGAGCACTACTGACATTGGAGTCTTCTATTTTAACATGATAGGTCAATATTTACACCAAATATGCGCATGAATGCAAATGGAATGTTTTATTTTTTTATTTTTTATTTTTTGCTTTTTTTTTAAATATCTTTAACCATTAAAAAAAATAAAATATAAATACAAATTCACTAATAATCACTTTCTTAACCATTAATAAAATAAAAAAAATAAAATAAAACATATGAGTGAACAATGCATTTAGAGTCATACTATCATTTTCTACTTTAAAAAGACAGGTCAATATTTCAACAGAAGTCCAATAAATTATATTAAAGCTTAAGAATTTATTCCAAATTCTCATTTATAATATTCTTTCTATATACTCAGCTCAGAGCATTTACAACAAAAACACCGTTAAAAATTCAAACATATGAAAATTTCATCTGTGCGTTTGTCATCTCATATTTGTAATTGACAGAATAACTCTATTATATGACGGCCTAATTTTATTTTATTTTAGAAAATAAATCTTAAAATTTAAATTTTACAAATCAAATTATTACTACAACAAATAGTAATTTTTAGGATAGAATTTTGTCTCACGAGTTATATTTGGTAGCAAATAGTGACATTTTGAGACAAATTATTTACACCGAAAGAAATTTTGTCGCAAAAAGTTAATTTTTATTATTCATTTACTTTTGCGACGAAAATGATATCGCCGCAAATAGTTTTCGCCAACAAACCTATCTTTCACAACGACATTAAGTTGTCGCTAAATATTTTGAGGATATCTAATTATTTGCGGTGACTACTAAATTATTAGCAACGAGATTCCATTGCCACAGAAGGCCATTGAAACAAAAATAGGGGGAAAATTCAAAACGTACTAAATAATTTCCCCTTTTTACTTTCTTCTCCCCTCGATACCTATATGCTATGAACCCCCCCCCCCCCACCCACCTCTCTCTCTCTCTCTCTCTCTCTCTCTCTCTCTCTCTCTCTCTCCAGCTCTTTTCTTTGTTCTCTCGCTACGCCTTTGCATCGTCGTAGTCCCTGTTGTTGTCAATAGCAGTTTCATCATGCCGGTAAGTCTCTGATCACCCATCGCACGGTAGTGGACTCTCTCTCTCTCTCTCTCTCTCTTTCTCTCTATCTCTCTATCTCTCTCTCTCTCAATCTCTCCCTCTGTTTTTCCCTTCTCTCAGCTGCCACCCACGCCATCAACCACCACGAACACGCCAGCCACAACCAACCACCACCATCACACAACACCACAACCAGACCCCTTTGCATTGAACACCACCCACAAGCCACAATCGCACGCCCCTTTCCTCACCAAAGATTCCATCTCCATCGTACTCAACCGCTGTCTGTCGCACAGAACCACCTAGTTGCGCCCAGCCCCAACGTCTCCTTCATCCACAAACCACGAAGCTGTGATCCCTCATGGAGATGCCCTTCTGTAACTCGGACCCACTAGTGGAAGCCACCACCAACCGATGTGTGCCACGCCATTTCAACCCCTCTCTTCCACTGATGAGAGGCACTTTGTTTCAATAGCAATATTTTCTCTCCTCGCCCACGCAGCCTCTGGTTCCACCTATAGCCAACCCCTAAATTTTGGTATAATTCCCATTTCCCTATCTCTTAGATTAATAATTACACTTGATTAAATGATATTGTATTTGAATGCTTGGACATAGGCAAGTTGTGTTATACTTGGTTGGAACTATATTGAGCCATGAATAAAGCTTATAAATTTTTCTGATTGTGTTTAGGATTGGTGTATAAATGATATGAACAAATTTATATATTGAATGTATTAGTTTCAATGAACTAAGAATAGTGATGTGAAGGTTGGAATATTTTCGAGCTATATGATTGTGTTGGTTTAGCTTATGTCAAGTGATAAAGGGGTATGGTGTGTATGTATGCTTGGTTGTGATTGTGGAGGTTTAGAAATTGTGAATCATGATTATAGTATCGATTTGAAATTTGTGAAGCTATTGATTATTTGGCTTTGTTGTACATTGAGTTTAAATGGATGATAAATTGAATATGCGTGTTGTAAAGATTTGAAATGGGCCTATTGATTGAATATAGTGAGTGTGAGGGTTGGGAAATAGAGTTGTAGGTAGAGCATGGAGATTTTGAGATATGGAGTTGTGTTAGTTTTTTGTGTGTGGAGTTTAAATGGACTATGGATTTAGTATGTGTATTTTGTGTTGTGTTACATATTGAATTTAATTGGATGATGGATTGAATATGTGTGTTCTATTCATTTTTTATAGGATTATTGATTGTTAATAGTATTTGTAAAGTGATGGGATTAAGTGTGTAGTTGTGTTGTGGTGTTGGATTTCATGGATCAAGGGAGGCCATGGTTGAGATTGTGAAGCTATGGGATTGTGTTAGTTTGTTGTATGTTGAGTTTAAGTGGTCTATAGATTTAGTAATAGTATGTTCATGGGTTTCAAGAGTAATTTCATATTTGTATCATAGTTATGTAATGGACAGATTCAATATTTACTCCTTGGTTACACTAGTTTTTGTTCAATGAGCATAGAAATATTTGTAATTACATAATTATGCTTGACTTTGTTAAATGCTACATAAATGCATTGTATTGAGATGTTTGGTGTTAATGTATGATGTTTGGATGGAGATGGATTGTGTTGAAGTGTTGGGATTAAATGATGGAGTTGTAGTGGAGTTAAAAAGCATGATAATGATGTTGGGTCTTAATTGGACAGATTTTGTACATATGTTTGCTTTTCCCATTCCTTTATCTTGAATGAATCCCGTCTACTTGAGTTATCTACCTGAGTTATGTTCCTATGGGCTTTCTAATAGGATCTTAGTACTTATGAAAATATAAGTGCAATTTGTTTTTTCCTATGAAGTGCATTTATGACAAGGGTTGTTTTTATTTTGATTTTGTATCAGTTATTGATTTTTTATTAAATTAGATATTTTTATTATCATGGGATTGCTTTGATTGGCTAGTAGTCTTGTGTTTCTTGACCAACTGACTATTGGGTTCTTAATGGTTTTTGTCATTTGGTTTCAAGCACATGATTTTCTAGTTAGAAGACTTTTTCAAAATACTTGCTGAAATGCCCTGGAATTCATTATTTATTGAGGCTAGAAATAAAGACATATACATAAAATTTGGTCGGGGATGTGGGAATCAAAAGGAAAGTACAGGAAAACCCAGAATTGGATTTTGAGGAGTTTGAGACTAGTAAAATATTTCCCATGCTACACAGGTCTTTTTTTGAGATAATACATGTATGATTAATGGAACTACCATGACTGCAGTAGGTATTTGGAGTTTGGGGAGTTCCAAACTATCCTTTGGCTTCATTTGGTTTGGTTGTTTTATTTTTAAGTCCTATGTTATTTGTAATTTGGTGCTGTTGGGTTGGCTTCTAATATTATTTTTGTCAATTTATAGCTTAATAAAAATGTTTGGTCCCGCTTGCTCAATTCATAAAAGTATTATTGGTAATAGAAACTCATGATATAATCAACGTGGCCCGGATGCTTCATCAACTAATAATGAGATATATAGTATCATATCATATGAATTAATACTTACTTTAAATTTATAAATGAAGTTATGGAAATTGTTGATATTCTTCTTTGCCAATGTTTACAACAAAATTTCAACACGTTTTGAATGTTAGGAATTTAATCAAGTTATTCAAAGGTTGAGAAAAAGTTGTTGGGATATTATATATATACATATATATATATAAAAAAGAGTGATGCCAATTTGTAAAAGTTATGACAGTGAAATCCATTATCAATAAGAAGTGATAATATATAGTAGTGCACCATTATAGGCTGGACATATTCAATGCCAAGGTGAACTCTTAATTGTTTTTATTCTTAAAGACTTACTAGTTATTTAAAATTGATAAGAATATGTAATGTTGCGGATAAATTTTATACACTACAAGAAATTTGGGTTTTTGAAGCCAAAATATTTTCTGGCGACTAATATTTAGCTACAAAAACTCATATATTAATTGTAGCCACGTTTTCATTCTGGAGAGAATGAAAAATCGCCATAATTTAAAGTTTTTGCAACGACATTTTTGTTGCCGCAAATAAATCTGATGCAAATGCAATCGGCTTGCAATGTTATTTTGTTACGTGGCGACATGGTGGTTGTCGAAAAATGAATTAAGAGTTTTTACGGTGACTAAAATTGCCGCAAATAATGCAGAACAAAACTGAGATGCTGACTGATATATTATATTTCTTTCGCGGCAAAAATAAAGTCTCCGCAAAAAGTCTTAGGTTAAATCTCGACGAGGAAACCCCAAAATCACTTGGCTTGTTGGCCATCTCCAGTACCCTCTCTCTCTCTCTCTCTCTCTCTCTCTCTCTATGAAATTATAAACTTGCCTCTTCTCACATCAACCAACGACCGCCTGCTGCCGCGCCGTAGTCTCCTTGCCTCTAAGGTGACTCTCTCTCTCTCTCTCTCTCTCTCTCTCACACACTCTCTCTATATCTATAACTGATCTCACTCAATCCCTCTCTCTTCCACCGTGGTGCCGCCGCAGACAAAAGTTTTCTGCCACCTCCTCTACTTGGTCTCCATCTAAGTAAGCTCTCTCCCTCTCTCTTTTCCCTCTTTGCCTATCTTTATTAATATATCCTTGATTACTTATAAAAAAAAATTATTATTTTTTCATGATGAAGTTCTAGGTGGTTAAAAATTAGGGTTTATGGGTTCTGTTACAAGAAGATGATAGCTTGATTAGAGTCCAAATTTGTCTCATACTCTCACACGAAGAGGATCCTCTGATTTTGGTTCTAAAATGGGTCTTGATCCTCTCTATATTGTAAATATGGTTCCCAATGGCTTGGAGATATCTCGATTAGTGTGGTTATAATGATGCTGAAGTAATTTTTTTAGTTGTTCTTATCTTAAAAGAAATCTTGCTCTTGCGTCATAATTATTGGAACTTTAGTTTTTCTTGGTGAACTGAATGATAGATATATATATATATATATATATATCTTGATGGTAGTAGAAGCTCAATATTTTGAAGATGCCATCAGTGATGTTAGTATAACCTTTCCTCACTTGGTCTTCTTAATGGTGAAGAAGGTTAAGTAAGGTGTACACTTTATACACACCCAAATAGACTGAAATTTGATGTTTTGCCTCCTGTAACTTTTGATGAACATTAGGGAGATAGATGTTTTGTCTCATGTGCTTCACATATCATTACTGATTAAGCCTCTGTGATATTACCTCTGTGACATTAGAATCATGAATGCCATGTAGACTAAGCCTGTGTGATATTGGAGAATCATAATTTCCAATCTTGCATTTTTTTAAAATTAAGGTTACTCACTAATCAATGCTCTTTCTACTTTTATGTTGACTTCTATATTTAATTTTGCTAGGAGTTCTTTTAAGATCAGCTTATCCATAGATCAATGCCCCTCCTCACACTGTTCGTCCATCTACTGCCGCCTTCTCGCCTCCTCTCCACGCCAATGAGTCTCTCTCTTTCTCTTAATCTCCATTCGCCTTTCCAAGCTCAGTTTGGATATAAATTATTGGAGAAAAGTGTTCAAGTTTCAGGGCTAAAGTCATATTTTTTTCTTACTTGTTTGTAATCCACGTTCTTTTATTGGCTATGATAATTGTGTTCGCTATGATAATTGAGTTGATAAAACCGTCTAGTAAACATGTTACTTTTAACTTTTTGCAGTCTGTAATTATGTTGCATCATTGGTATTCCTCATTACTTATCAAAAAATTCTTAAGAATATAATTTTTTAGTACTTATAAAAAAAAATATTAAAGGATTTAACATCGTGCCTATAAAAAACAAAAAAATAATAAAAAAAAAGAATTTTGCTTAATTCTTATGAATCCATTCTAGTTTTAGGTATCATGTTTAGTGCATTTTTTTTTTTTATCTTGTTATGGACCTTTTTCCGGCGAGAAAAACTTGTCGGAAATAATTTTTTGTGACCCAGTCTTTTCCTGACAATCAACTTTCACGGCAGACAATTATTTCCCGCGGGTATAAATCGCCACAAATACTTATTCCCCGCGACGATTAATCATGGTTAACATTCTTGTGGATGAGATTTTGGGACTTTTGGGTGAAATAAATCACCTCAAAATTAGATTATTTGTGGCTTGTTTTTTTTTTTCTCGCGGCAAATTCTCAATTAAGACTGATCTTTCGCTGATGTAAAAAAAAAAATACTGATCTTTCGCCTCGACTCAGGGGCGATGGAAAATTACAGGAAGAAGTCAATTCCAGTGATTTTTAGCCTTTTTCTGGCGATTAAGTGTCGCAGTGAAAATCATTTTCCTTGTAGTGATAGTAGAAATTTTAATCAGTAGAAAAAAACTAATTAAGATTTTAGTTGAAACACTATAAATATAATGTTCCTCATGACCCAAATCTACAAAACATGTACACAATTTGTGACTTATATCCCCTTCAAAACTCACTTGGCTCAATCCTAACTCGATACAAAGTTCCATAGCTCTGTGAAGAGCCGCACTTTCTGCTTGAAAAACTAAGGAAATATGATCCTTAAAAGCTATCAAACAAGCTTGCAAACTGCCTTCAGAGTCCCTGATGATTATCCCCAATCCCATTCTACCATTATCCTTGTCAAAAGTTGCATCAAAATTCACTTTAAAATAAGGCCAATTAAGTGGCTTCCATGTCTGTTGATCCTTTCCCATGACACCCTTCAGCTTTGTTAATACTAATATGGTTTGTCTCTTTAAACAAAGAGAGATCAGCCTGAGCCCTTACAGCAACTGTACCAAGTTGCATGAACTAGTTTTAAAAAATAAAAGCATTCCTCCTAGCCCATAGGTGATAGAACATAACTGAGGCCAATTCAAGGCTTTCCTGATTCAATTTAACAATCATCTCTAACTATAGCAGCTGAAAATCAGAGAAGTGCCTTTTCCATTTACTGAAGATACAGATCTCTCCTCCGCAAACGTCTACTGCTGCAGAAAAATCCCATAAAACATGCACTGATGTCTCTATCGCTCTTGTACATATTGGACAAAGATTGCTCTCAATAATGTTCTTCCTGAAAAGATTATCTTTAGTAGGAAGAATATTATTGAGACATTTCCAAATAAGCAATTTAATCTTTCTTGATACTTCTAAGTGTCATAAATCTTTCCACATCGCATTAATACTCCCCTGTTGAGACTTCACCTGAGTTTCTACTCAACAACATAGTTTCCAAAAAATAAGCATTTTTAACAAAGAAGCTTCCTTTTTTCTGAGCCTTCCCATATTAGCTTATCACAGGATCCTCTACTACTAAGTGGTATAGAACAGATGAGCTTGGCTTCATCCTCATTGAACACTATTGCCACCAAGTTTTTTTTTCAGGATCTGCTGCCTTCCTCTATCAATGCCTCCCCTCTAGTCTCGGGATCAAGAGTATTAATAGGAGTTTGAATCTAGTAAGTCACAGGACTAGGTAACCACTTGTCCTTCCATATTTTTATGTTATTTCCATTACCTACCCTCCATACAGTCCCCTCCTTTAACAGACCCAAGCTGGACCAAAGGCTTCTCCAAATAAAAGAGGGAGAACCTCTCAGTTTAGCCTTCATTATATCACAGTTATGGAAATAATTTTGTTTGAACACACGAGAAACCAATGAATTAGGTTCCTTGATTAACCTCCAAACTTACTTAGCAAGAAAGGATCTATTGAAGCTACTGAGATCCCTGAAGCCCAAGCCACCTTGATTCTTAACCAAACCCAGTGACCTCCATGATTTCTAGTGAATACCTCTCCCATCTCCTTTATGACACCACCGAAATCTAGCCAATAGAGATTCAATTTCTTTGAGGAGCAAAACTGGCAGTTGGAACACACTCATTGTGTAAGCTAGAATAGCTTGCAAAACACTCTTTATAAGAATCTCTTTCCCTGTTGAGGACAAGAGCTTGGTCTTCCAACTGTTGATCCTTTTTTCCAAATCTTCTCCTTCAAACTTTTGAATGTATTATACTTTGATCTCCCTACCACTGTTGGGAGACCAAGATATCTATTATAATTATTACACCTTGAGCCATTCACTTGCTGCAGGATGAAGTCCTTTGTCTCCACCTTAGTATTCGAACTGAAGAAAACACTAGTCTTCTTTTTGTTTAAAGTTTGGCCTATGCTTTCTCGTATTGAAGCAAATGGATTAGATGCCACTCAACCAGCTTTGCTCTACAGAAGATTATGCAGTTATCAGCAAAAAGGATGTGGTTTATCCTTAGCCCACCCCTTATCACTGCTACTCCCTTGATAAGGCCCTTGGATTCAGCTTTGTATATGAGAGAACTGAGGCTTTCAGCACAAATTAAAAACAAGTAAGGTGACAACGGGTCACCTTGTCGCAAACCTCTTGAAGGAAATATGGCCTCACCTGGTTCCCCATTAATGACAATAGAGTAAGAAACTGACTTTACACACTCCATCACTAGATTAGTCAATTTCTTGCCAAAACCAAGCTTGAGCATCAAAGCCTCTAGAAAGTCCAACTCTACCCTATCATAGGCTTTTGACATATCTAACTTAATGGCCATAGAGTCTTCCCTTCCTTTCTGTTTAGACTGCATAATGTGAAGTAAGTCATAGGCCACCATGATGTTATCAGTAATCAACCTATTGGGGATAAAAGCACTTTGGTTCCAAGAAATCACCTTATCCAACACACATTTCATTCTATTGGCCAAAACTTTGGAAATCAGTTTGTAAACTACATTACAAAGAGAGATAGTCCTATATTCATGTACTGAATTAAGGGAATTTACCTTGGGAATTAAAACTAGATGAGTATGGTTTAAGTCTTTTGGTAACTTCCCTTTTTTGAAAAATTCTAAAACAGCTTGAGTTACATCTTGACCCACTATCTTCCAATGTTCTTGATAGAATCCTGCACTAAAGCCGTCAAGTCCAGAAGACTTAAAAGGGGACATTTGCATGAGGACCACCTCCACGTCTTTCTCTGTAAAGGCCCTCTCCAACTGTTGTTGCATCTCAGCTATCAGCCTTGATTCTATCCTATGAATACACTGATCAATACAAACTGAATTGGGCTGTGAAGACTGGAACACTGCAGAAAAATGTCTCTTGAAGCCTTCTACTATGACAATCTTCCCTTTCAATTATGTACCATCCATATCGATAACTCTATTGATAGTGTTTTTTTTTTCCTTCTCTAATTCACACATGCATGATAGAACTTTGTGTTTTGTCACCACCTATCAACCAATGTCTCTTTGCTCTTTGGCTCCACCATGTGTCTTCTTTGTCCAATAGGAAATCGAGCTCCTGCTGTAACCTTTTCTATTCTAGCATGTTGCTAGGTCGTTCTCCTCTCTGCATAATACTTATTGGCTGAGTCTTGTCCCTAATAGCTTTGGTTCTGTCCCTAGCCAAATTCCTGCTCCATTATTTAAGCCCATTTTTGGTTGTTTCCAGCTTACTTATCACTCTATCCATCCCATTTCTGTATTGCCAAGCTTCAAAAACTACAGCACTGCATCCATCCTCCTTATTCCAACTTGCCTCATACTTGAAGAAAGTATGAAAGTGATGAATTAAGGGCAATTTGAACTGCATTGTAGCAGTATTGGACTGTGATCTGAACAAACGGCTAGTAAGGTCGCCACTGAAACCTTACGATACTTTGCTTTCCAAATACAGTTAGCAATGGCTCTATCAAGTCTCTATTTAGTAAAAGACTCATCTTCATGTCAGTTACACCAAGTAAACTTATTACTTCTCCATCCCAAGTCAAAGAGGTTCCCCTCCTCCATGAAATTCCTAAACATGCCCATTAGTTTTTCACTTCTATGATCCCCCCCCCCTCCCCACATTTCCTTGTACAACACCTCATTAAAATCTCCTATAACTCCCCAACCCCCATCCTCAGGCTTGAAAGAAGATAGCAACTCCCAAGTCTAACTCTTTAAATTCGATTTTGGATGCCCATAAAAGCAATGACATTAATGTGATGTTGTGAGTAATTAACCAACTCTAAAAGATCCTCTTGTCTCCATAAAAGCATGAGTCCTCCACTCCTCCCTATGGCCTCGGCTACAATACAACCATCAAACCTGAACCTCTTAGCAACCCTATGAGCTTTAGCATATGACAGTTTGGTCTCCATCAAGAAGACCACATCGGACAACTTATCTTTCACTATCAAGCAAAGGCTTTGAATTGTTTGGGAGTTCCCAAGCTCCCGACAGTTCCAATTTAAAAACCTCATTGTGCCCTGAGGGACAGACTCGTAGCTGCCGCCGAATCCATAAGATGATCACTATAATTCAGCTTATCATCAACACGAGTTTTGCTAAGTTTTTTTAAGGGAACAGGGCTAACCTTGCTTACATCTGTCTCTCCTGGAGACAGACGGGGTAAGAGGAATCCCTTGAACATGAGCACAGTGTTTCCATCTATGACCTTCCCCTACCTCAATGGTTTAATAGCAGAAACATAATTCTTCCCCACTCTAGGTTTTAGAGTACTATCCGTTGAAGCCTTAGAGACCAATGCTTTGAAGCCCATTTGTTCAAAAGCCAGCTCTGATGCGTGTTTAGGCCAATTTCCTATCCCTGGCCAATCAGGATTTTGTGTCTCAAAAACAATTTCCCGCCCATCTGTCGTATCCGCCAAAAAATCAACACTTTGCTGAATTTCCTGTGAACATTTCTCCCTCGCCACTAAGAGAGGGTCAATTTCCAACACAATGTCTCTTCCCTCTAAATCTGCTGAAGACTGCTTTGTGCTTCCCGCTGCTGAGTTACCTCCCCTTTTCATGGACCGAGGGTTCTGTGAATGAGAAAAGGAAAGACCAGACTGTCCATTCTCCAACCCCTTCTCCGGTATCCCTTTTGCTTAACTGCTCGTGGAGGCCTCTGCCTCCATCATACCACTGTCTTTCCCAGAGTCCTTCCCGCCATGTCCTCTTGGGAAGCCTTCAACATGTAGCCAGGGCCCAAACTGTAAACCTGAAGCTGCTTCTTCTCCTTGACCAAAACGGAATGACAGACACCCCTGCTCTCCATGAAGAATCCAACCACACTGAAAACAAATCTTGGGTAATTTCTGATAACGAAAATGAACTCAATGCTTTGATCCCTGAGAATTTATAAGTTGCAAAATAGATGATAACTTCTTTATAGATTATCCAGTAATTTAAATTGAGAAATAATTACTGGAATATTTAGTACGATAATTTACAAATTTTATTTCTTCAAAGAGCATCAAGTCAAATTAGCATAATTAAACTTGTATGTATTTTTTATATGCATTTTTAAGTTATCTTTTTTTTTCATTCTATATTAATATTTATATTTAGTTTGACCTCTCATGTTTTGACTTTGTCTCTCGACTTCACTTATTTAAAATCTATCAAACATCAACGAACGGCAAGTTGCAACTTATGTAGAGTGGCATAGTGTGATCTTTCAAACGAGGTAGAGTTAAGTCTTACAAGTCGGTATGTAAATAAATTTTTTTATCAGTAAATAAGAATTTTATTAAAATAGATGATGTTAAGTACATAGGATATATATAAGAGTAACACCTATACATGAGTATTGTCTAAAGATACAATGAAATCACGAAGGCTCATGCATGCCATTAAAGTCTATTACAATATATCAATGGAATAAATTAGTATTAAAAAATTATAATGTCATCCATTGTCTATTTACCATCCTCAAAACTCCGACCATTTCTCTTCATCCATATGCACCATCACAAACACGTCGGTATCACCTTTCAAATAGCTGCAATTTGAGAGTTATCTGGCATGCCTTGCCAACTAGATAAAAGGTCAATGACCCTTCGTGAAATCACCCAATAAGCCACACTCTAGCAAAAATATCATTCCACAAGCTTACATCTATACCCAATAAGTGATCCACAAACTCTCCACTTTTCTTACACATATAACAACAATCCAACACAGTGATCCGACGTTTCCTTAAATTATCTAAGGTGAGAATCTTCCTTAACGAAGTTATCCATATAAAAGAATAAATGTTTAGGAGGCCTTAAGGCTAGGTTTGGAAACAAAAAGCATTTCATCTCATATAATTATTACAACTTTTTTAAATTCTCACACAAAATACAATAAATAATTCAACTTTTTCAAATCCCAAAATAATAAATTAAAAAATAATATTCTAACAATATTTTATTCAACTTTCAACTTTTTTCTCAACTCATCTCATCTCAACTCACTATCTAAACCTATTTGGATATGTTCTTCCATGTATTTATAGAATGTTTCATAAGGAATTTATAGTACAACTACAATAAATCTCCCCTTCTTGAACAATGACCATCTTATCAACTTCTCTATTCACTCTACAATCATATGCAATATTTAAGAATCTATAAATATGTCAATTTCTCCGTCTTGGCCAGCTCTTAAGAGAATGATATTGAGGAGAGTCACTAAATAGATCCATGAGCTCTGCAACCGAAGCCTCCTATCTTTGTGCAATGCTGTATATTATCGAATAGGCTTCCTTAAGTATCCGATCTCCACACTGTAGGTTATTTCAAAATTTAATTCTAGAACGATCCTTGACTGCATGGCGTGTGGAACTTATAACAATCATAAAAAAGTGCTATTTCTTGAAAAATAGAAAGAATAAGTGTTAAATTTTTAAGGTAGTAATGTGTTTGATGTATCAATATAAAAAAATTGAAAATACATTTTCTTAATAATTAAACTCTAAAGAAGGTCTGGATAGTAAATTGAGATGAAAATTTAAAATTGAAAAAAAATATTATTAAAATATTATTTTTTTAATATTATTATTATTTTATAATTTAAAAAAATTGAATTATTTATTATATTTTATGTAAAAATTTAAAAAAAATTATAATGATTAAATTATATTAATTGAATTATGATGAATTAAAAAAAATTGTAATGATTTGCCGAAAAAAGTTACAGTATCCCACAACATTCACATGCGATAGCAAGAGCACTGCCGAAGAAAGTTACAGTATCCATACTTTCTTACATTGAACTAGCTTTAGCCATACATTTTAGTTTTGAGCTACAGTAACTTTCTATATTTGGCGAGACATTATTGAATGAACAAAAGAGTTTTTTATTATTTTTCCTCAATTTCCCTCCCTTTCTGGTAATTTTTCTTGCCAAATTACTTTTCTTTTATGATGAGGTTTCCAACTGAGGGTACATTTATTTTCTATCATTATCAACTTAATACACAATATAAAAATATAAATAGAAAAATATACTTATTTTCTATCTTAATTTTCTTAGTTTTTTTTTTTTTTTTTGTTAATACTGAATAGTTGGTTTGTAATGCTATGAATGTATGTAGCAATCTGGGTGCGTAAAGTTAATGTATATCCGAGTGACTTGCCGTACTACAAATTAAAGTTAATGACTCTACTTGTTGGCAAAAGAAAAAGGGTAGGCAAAAATTAATTTATTGGTTTTAAGAATTGTTATATAGTTTTTTTTTATCAAATATTATTAAAATATATGAAGTGTATTTGTAAAATATAAAAAAAAAAATTTGTCAAATATTATTAAAATATATAATATAATATTATTATTTTAATTTTAAGATGACTAATATAATATAAACTCAAATAATTAAAAACTAATACTATAATTAAAATGTAAGATTCTAACTAAATTTTTAACTTGGCATGCCGATGCTCTAAATGGTTAACTTGAGGCTGTCCCAATTGGACCGAACGAAACCCCTCGTAATTTGTCGGTCTCTGACCCTCTCCAAAACCCCCACTCCGTTGTTCCAACTCTGCGGGGCACGGGACAGTCACTTCTCGGCTGTTCCTTCCCCCGTCTCACAGCTCACGTCACCTCCCGCCTTCTCTTGCCAGTTGCGCCCACCATCCGTCTCCATTTTACCTCCGATTGTCTCTCGATTTCCTTCGCTTTCTGGCTCCGCCATGACCAAACCTCCCTGAGTTTTAGCCTCCTCGGATCCGTGCCTTTGAATTTCGGATCTGAATCCCGAGCTCTCCATGGCGATGAGGAACCGGACTCTTATTTTCAGAAGGTACAGGGATGCGTTGAAGAGCGTCAGGCTTCCTTCCAGTTCTCCGCCTGCGTATTCGTCTACGAGCTCCGCCGCCGGTCCGGTGATCGAGTTGGTCAACACCTCGCTTCTCAATCCGAATCGTTCCTATGCTCCGCTCAGCACTGACTCTGAGGACCCCGGTAATTCGAGGTCTCTTTCTCTCTCTCTCCTTCCCATTTTGCGGCTGAGAAAATCGGTCTATGGTAGAGAAATAAAACGTCCAATCCAAAGTCCTTCTTTTTCCATTTTTTAGGAAATGATAAAAACGAAGTTCTTAGTCAGCTGAGACTGATAAGACTTCTATTTAGTGTAATTGAGATGAGCTTCAACAAAATTTGATACTAAGGTACCTCAACTCATCTCAACTCATCATTACAATTTTTTCAAATTTTAATATAAAATATAATAAACAATTCAACTTTTTCAAATTTTAAAATAATAATAATATTAAAAAATAATATTCTAACAATATTTTATCATCACAACTCAACTCAACTCAACTCACTTCAACATCGACACACACCCTAAAACACAGAATTTAAATTTTTTAAATTATTTCTATCATTCTTCGGAGTAGATACCAATTTTTCTGAAGGATTGCGATCTATGTTATAAAAAGAAAGAACTGAACTTCAAATATATTTGGTTTCAACCGTTCTCGTGGAAGAGCATTTGGAAGACAAAGGCACCTCTAAAGGCAGCTTTTTTTTAATGGACAGCCACTTTGAAAAAAAATTCTTACTATAGATAACCTAAGGAAACGTGGCATTATAGCTATGAATTGGTGTTGCATGTGTAAAAAGAGCGGTGAGTCCGTTGACCATCTATTACTACATTGTGAAATTGCCATGTCCTTGTGGACAGAAGTCTTAGCACGAGTGGGATTAGCGTGGGTGATGCCGGAAAGGGTATGTGATTTTTTAGCCTTGTGGAGAGGTATTAAGGGCAACTCTCAAATTGCATCCATATGGAAGATATTACCTATTTGTCTATGATGGTGCATTTGGAGGGAGCAGAACGCAAGATGTTTTGAAGATCAAGAGAGATCAATGGAAGAGCTTAGAATTTTGTTTTTCAATACTTTACTCTATTGGTCAATTGTAATTGATTTTCATGGCAGAATTTTTCATGATTTCCTTGTATCTCTAAACTAGACATAAACTTGCTCATGTATATGTCCTGTATAATCGGGCATTTTTTGTCTCTCTTTTGATCAATAAAAATTTATTTACTGATAAAATATATATATATATATATATTTGGTTTCAAGGGTGTGGCTTGCCTCAATCGTAATGATTAGTTCTTTAAATTGGTATTCACACTCTCCATGTGAAATTCTCATAAACTGCTGAATCTCGTTAACTTTAGGCAGAATCTAATACACTATTGGAGGAAGAGAGACTAGGGGAGCAACATTATCCCTAGACACAGTGTCGAGCTGCACTCCCGACTCTAGACATTCCTTGACACAAGACACCAACCCCAAACCCATATTCAAATCCCGTGCCTACTCAGCAACTCCATTGGTTCTCTTTAATGGTATGACATCAAGTCCCTTTACCTCTAGTAACCCTTTATGTGCAACTTCAACGGATCCTACATCTCCTTCAGACCTCGACAGTACACCATTTTCCTTCAACTCCAACGATGGAGCCATAGTTTCTTCGAGGACCAATGGTGTAATACCGACTATCAGTCTATCATGTGTTACCTGAGGCGAATGGCATTCCATTACTGATGTCTCTATGCCGATACCCGACGTAGAACCCACTTCAAATAACTCAGATTTCCTTTTGACCCGCCATACTCTCCTAGATCTGGTTATAGGGACAGGGCCGAATCCGATTTTCCATCTTCCTTTATATGAGTTTAAAGGATTTGGGTCTATCTTAGTCATGTTTTTTACAACCCTGTTGCCTTCAACTGAAAGCAGGTCTATTTTCGTAGACAAGAAAGCTATCGCTACCTTCAACTCGACAAATTGAGTTTCCATCTCCTTTAAAGAATTGTGCATCACGACAAGCTGGTTCTGAGGCATAATCTACAAACCACTTTCTCCGTTCCCCTCACTTTGAACCCCCAAAGCATGACCCGTCTTCAGAGCTACCACATATGATCGCCTCGCCACTATGGATGTACTTGGGTCTTTATGATTCACCTCCAAGTTGATGTTCTCATTCTTCTTTTGGTTTTCCTTCCTTGACCTTTCAGCAGCTCTGCGTAATTCCGCAGCAAACTTCTCCCAACCCAGACCTTTCATACCCTTCAAGAATGACTACAACACTCTGCCGGCCTCCTCCACCATATTCGGTGAAAGTTAGATACCTACCATGCTCATTGGAGCATCACTGAGCCATGAATATTTGTTTCCTTCACACAAGTATTTTGTGAAATCCTAATTTCTCCCTGCCTGTTATACTACTTCCACTGTAGCCATTAGCCATTCTATACCACTAAGACCCATCACTACAAATCTCCAAACCCTTCTGCCCCTCTCCACAATTTTTAATGAAGACCTCCATGTTTCTGGCAAAAGCTCAATAGCCTTCAATTCCACCCAAAAGCACACCAGCTGACCCGTAATGATGTCAAACCTTCGACTTCAGATGCAGGGGCTTCGCAAGCTGAAGGGCTTCATTCTGTCAAGTATTTATGCAAAAAGCTTCGAGAGGCTGAGTTGCGATCAAGTTTGTCAATCAAGTCTGTGGAGGTGGCGGAGGCAAAGGCTCAGATCACAATGCCCCTTAACTGTGTTAACGGAAAAAACATAAGAAAACTCTCAGTCGCCGAAGGAGGCCCCACAATGGGGTCGCCGGGAGTCCATCGATCAAGTCTGTGGAGGTGGCGGAGGCAAAGGCTAAGGGTGGTAGCTCAACTAGAGGAAAGTCTAAAGGGAGGGCATTGCGAAGACAGGAAACAAGGGGTTGGGGTGGGGTTTTTGGGTAGAGTTTTAGTTCTACGGGAAACAAGGGGTTGGGGTCGGACTTGGTGTATTTTGGGTTGCTTTTCACGGACTTTTTGGGTCATTTGGGGCTTTCTATTATGGGCAATGTGTTTTCTTGTATACATTCAATGTACTTGGTTACTCCTGTTAATAAATATATATATATATATTTATTTTTTACTTATCAAAAAAAAAATATTATGGAATATCATTTGAAAATCTTTTGGAGTTCATAATTTTTGGTTTACAGCCCATTGCAGACTTCCAGTCTTTGCCTTGATGTCAAATGTACCTTTTGAAACTCTTACATCTTCGTAATATAAGCTAAAATTTTGTAATAAGTGATGAATGCGACTAAACCGCTTATTGAATGAAAAGAAGATTGCTAGCCTTGAAGCCAGTTAAGAGTAGGCTGTGCACAGAATGTGCACTGGGTGGTCCTGGACCGGTCTTCTCTGTACTATCTAGTTTCACTTGCATTTTCTGGAAATAGAAAATAACACAATTTGAAGCTTTTGGAAATGAGTTGGAATGTGTTCGTAGAGTTGCAAGCTTTTGGGTCTATGTAGATGGCTGTAAGGGAGAGGGCAGTGGATACAGTTTCTCCATCTTTGGTTTTGGTCCGAATTATGTCTGTGATGGGACCTTATTTGGGTGGGGTTCTTGAAGGTTTTCGGTAGATTTTGTAGTGGCCGCAAGTAGATTAGGCTTGCTTCTCAATATTGTGATGGGAAAAATAGACTTGATTCATACAGAAATTGAAGCTTAATTATGCGAAATGAAAGGCGAAGGATAGTTCAAGTAAGCAATCAGATTGGTCATCTGGAGGGTGGTGTTAGACCAAGGGAATGCTGTGGTAGATCCAAAGGCTGTCTAAAGTGATGTGATAGTGTTATTACAGTGCAACTATTGGTTCCTGTTTAGTTTTTCTTCATTTTTGGCCTTTTTATTTTTGTCAAAGCTTTTACTGCTTTACATCTTCCTTTTTCTGGCGTGTAGTCGTGCTGTGAAATTTACTAGACAAGTTATTATGTTTTGGCTGCAGTAAGGGCGCTCTTACGGTGGGTCTACCTCCAGCTTGGGTGGATGTTTCTGAAGAAATAGCAGCAAATGTACAGCGTGCACGAACTAAAATGGTTGAGTTAGCCAAGGCTCATGCAAAGGCTTTAATGCCTTCATTTGGAGATGGTAAAGAAGATCAACATTTGATTGAAGCTCTTTCACAAGAGATCACTGGTCTGATAAAGAGATCAGAGAAGAAACTACAGAGACTTTCAGCTGCTGGGCCTTCTGAAGATTCAAATGTTAGAAAGAACGTGCAGGTATGATCTGCAGGAGTGCTTTACTTATGACTGCTTGCATAACTTTGTTAATTTACTCTTAATATCTTGGTTTTTGAGCAAGAGGGTTTGCCCAGTTGTTTTATTTCTAACGCTAGAATGCACCATGGATCTTGATTTGATTGCATGTCTCATCAATTTGGTGCTGCACCAATTCACTACAATCTCTCTCTCTCTCTCTCTCTCTCTCATCCTTCCTGTGGTTCGTTAGCCTCAAAGGCTACACATTCATTAATATTTTCAATTCTTTTGTTTTAATCTTAAGGATCTCTAGTACCTTGAACTCTCCCACATCTCTTTATCATACGGCAAGGTTGAGTGGTTTTGGCAATCATCATTGCAGGGATAAGGCATCTGTTTTTTCTTCCCCTTCTCTTCCTAGTCCATAGTAAGAAATAACTAGAATGCCATCTTTTGAATTCTACCTGGAGTCCACCCAGGCAGGGAAAGTCCCTGCAACAATGGTGGTCATTTGTTTCTGGACTCCTGCCTATACCAGATTCCCCGCTCCCTGAGAAAGGGAGGGGCTGAGAGAGAGAGAAAGAGAGGTAATTCCTGCAATGCTAGTGGTCAGTTGTTCTGGACTCCAATCCATGCCTGCATCGCGTATGGCTTGGAAATCAATGTAAACGCGTGTGTGTGTGTGTGTGTGTGTGTGTGTGTGTGTGTGTGTGTGTGTCAGCTTTTATCCTCTCAAATTGTTGGCTATTCTGGTGAACTGTGCTGATTTTTGCAGTTTTCTGCCACAGCGCTCTCTTGCCACTGATCTTCAAAACCTTTCAATGGAGCTTCGCAAGAAACAGTCATCTTATTTGAAGCGCCTCAGGCAGCAAAAAGAGGTTCTGAACAAATTTTTCTTTTCTATCATTCAATTGGCACTATGTTAAGACTTTGTCAAAATTGCAGTTTCAGATTGATGTAGTTCATTGCCTCATAATTTGGAATGTGGAAGTGTTGCGTCATGCTGTTACATTTCTTTTAATAATATCTGTAACTGATATCTTTTTTTTTTCAACACCCCAAGAATACTGTATGCCTTTAACACATATCTTTTAAAAATATATTTTGTGTAGGGTCAAGATGGGGATGATTTAGAGATGAATCTAAATGGAAGTAGATCTAAAATTGAAGATGACGATATGGACAACATGGTATGTTTTTCTTTGCTCAGCATACAATTTTCTCTGTAAATCATCTCTATGTTTGTTGTGCCGAAACACCTTCACCCCCTCCCCTCTCCAAAAAAAAACTCCTGTTAAAAAAGAAATTTGATAGCAGTCGATTGGGTTTTCTGTGAATTGTTATGTCAGATGAACACTGATATAGTTGCTTAATATCAGGTGTTTAATGAGCATCAGATGGCCAAGCTCAAAAAAAGTGAGGCGTTCACAGCAGAAAGAGAAAGAGAGATCCAACAGGCAAGTGAAAGCTTTTTCTGCACTATTATCAGTATAACTTGACATTGACCTGATTCTAATTTTCTTATTTAATTTGAACTCTTTTTGTTCTTCCGTTTTTCTTTATTTTTTTGTGTAGGTTATGGAATCTGTCAATGAGCTTGCTCAGATCATGAAGGATTTGTCAGTACTTGTGATAGACCAGGTTGGGAGATGCCTTTTCTCTGGTACAAGTCCATAACTATCTCACATATCTGGAGTCTTTAATCTTGCTTCTCTCTTCAAACAGGGCACTATTGTTGACAGAATAGACTACAACATTCAAAATGTGGCAACCACTGTGGAGGAGGGGTTAAAGCAGCTGCAGAAGGTCCACTCTTCCTTCCTTGTTTTTCCCTTTTTATGGAATTTGTTCTGAGCCTCTTGTTTTGTATATCAATTCATTTTGGATGCATTGGGCTTGCAGGCAGAGAGAACACAGAAACATGGGGGGATGGTGAGGTGTGCTCATTATCATGTGCCTTATCATGTTGGTTCTACTAATCCTAAAGGAAATATTCTTGTGATCTTTGGGCACCGGTATCTCCAGATTTTGCTTACTAATTTGACCCTTCCCCAGTATACATGTTTAGAGAATACCTACTTATTTGTTCGTTTCATTTTCCTTATTTTTTTGGGGAGGGGAAAAGTGGAGTTTGGGTGGGGAGGGGGCTATGTAGGGGCCATATGCCCGGGAAATGTATAGAGCTGTTACTAAAAAAATCTATTCCTTTTGCAAGGGTGTTTGATTACCTGGAGAGTGGTTCCATTAACAGGGAGATGAAACTGTTTATTTGTTTGTATTGAATTTTTATCCTCTCATGCAATGAAGTGGAATACAGCCAATTGGATACATCAACTTTCTTACTGAACGAACGAGTTTGAGTTTGTGGGGTCTTGATGTATAACACTTCTTAACTTGTGCTTCCCTCCAGATCAGAATACACTTGAAATCCTGCAATTTAAATCTCTCTTTCAATTGTAATTATTAAAAAGCCTAACTGCATATATATATATATATATATATATATATATATATAGGTGTGTTAAATCCGGTTACTCTTTTAGAGAATGTTGTGTAATTTAAGGAGAAGCATTGAGGGAAATACCAAAAATCTTGCAACTTTTGACTCTTTGGATGCAGGCGACCGGTACCAATGGTTTGGACGGATTACTGTAATTTGGTTTTTTTATTTCTTCACATTTTTTAAACATCTTTAAACATTTTTTTTTAAAAAAAATATACAAATTCATTAATAATCACTTCACTAACCAATAAGTAAAAATAAAAAAAGATAATCGGTCAACTTTTTCGGTCATGCTTATCGGTCTAAATAGCATTTTCCGATTCAGAAATTTTACCAATGGATTGCACAAGAGCTTTTGAACGATCAGAACAAAGAAAGAAAATAAGTGAGAAATTAACAACAAAATTGCTTTCGTAGCTCAGTTTGTCAGAGCACCTGTTTAGTAAGCCGGAGAGTCTTGAGGTCGACTCTCAACTAAAGCAGAGAAAGATGTAAATGTAAATAATGTATATGTAATATATGTATATATCTCTGTAACCCAGCAGTTACAGGCTCGGATAATTGCATTCCCCACTAAAAAGCTTCAAGGCATAAATCATCAGTTTGCCATGGTTCAATACAACCTTAATGGAAACTTCTTGTTCCTGCCATTTTGTCAGTAACTGAAAGTATCATGTCTCTGTCACTTTTCCCTCTCATACTCAGCCTTCAATTTTTTTAGTCCTTCTCTGTTGGTGAAGGTGCCTTTAACAAAAAGCAAAATCACTTCACGTGATTGCAAAATTAGGCTTGGGCAAGGGAAAAAATAAACAGGCAATACCAAGTTTGAATCCGAAACCTTAAACTTTCACTGTAACGAGTCTGTGAGACTGACTGCATGAATCATATGATAGAACATATAGTAATGAATTGAGTTGAAATTACAACAAATGGTTTCCTTCTTTTTGAAGTTACAATATCCGACACCCCAACGATTGCTTGCAATTGCATGCCACCCCTAGATCTAGAGTCACCCAGGGGTTAATCCCTGATGCATGCCAAAGAATTTCAAACTCCCGCCCCCTCAAGTGGAAGTCCTTGGCATGCCAAACCCAGTAATATCGGGCCAATCAGTTATTGGTAAACTAAATAGTTAGTAAAGAACCAACAGCAACGCTAAAAACTAGCTCAAATTCTTGTTCTTAGGGTTGGTCATATCTGAAAGATCTTTCAAGGAGACCAGAGAGATTCATTTTTAGGTCAAAAGTCAGCCTCTGAAGGATCAAAGACAACATCTTCACGTCTGACATGGCTCTATGAGCGGAACCAACCAACGGAATTTTATACGACTCTCGAAGGGCTTGCAATGAAACTCCAGAAACTTTCAAACCTGTAAACAAAATCATTATCAAGTCTTTAATACCTCCACAACAGCATGTCATGGGACATAAACACGTTTCTAGAGAGGAGAAAGATTGACCTTTGGACTTCATCATCTCACGTGCCAAAGGAAGCGTATCCACAAATAGCCAATCCAGAGGAACCTCTGTGGAACAGCGACTAAATTCTTTAAACAAAAAGGGTACATCAAAACAGCGAGCATTGTGAGCAACCCACAATACATATCCCCCGGGTTGTTGTCGGCTTCTGACATACTGCAGTAAGACTGGTATCAGGTCCTCCATCCTGCACAAAATTCACAACAGCACTTTAACTGACTTTACACAAGCCTGAACTTTACTAAACAACAATAAGTAAAATAATGACATGATTTTGATAGATGGCCAATCACCTAACATGTATAAACAAGCAGTTCTCCAGTCTAAGTCGAAAATAAGATGAAAATAAATAACCATGCAAGTCCATAGTGACAGGCGATGGCAGCTAGCCTAAGTGGTAAACCCTCATTGGCAAAGGCCCAGAACCCTGAGTTCAAATCCTCTCCTCAAGGTAACTCACTAACATCAAACCTCAGAGCCTTATAAAAGAGATTTAGCAACTTGAGAGACGTAAAATGACAACTTACAGAGGCGATCTGAAAAAAATTAGATCAAACATTCGAATAAACTGCACATCATTTAGAACTATTAACCAACATCATGTCCTGAAATGTGGCTGCTAGGTTGGGGAAGGACCAGAGAAAATTGCTTAAGATAATACGAAGACAGACTAGGGCTGTTCTTACTACACTGAGTAATCATCACAGCATTGAAGTGCCTGGTTTCACCTTGCTGATTCCAAGCAACAAAATTTCCCTACCAGTAGACCAATAAAAACATGAAAAATCTACATTAAAGAACCATATGCAAATAAGTTAAGAATAATGAAGCAAATCAAGAAAGAATTGATAAAACAAGTCAAACTATTATTTTCTCTTCTTTTTTGGTCAGTAAGTTGGCACACACACCCAATGGGTCTTGAACCCACAACATCACCCAATAGGGGAAGAAAGAGTCATTCGAGGTAGAGCTCATCAGCTAAACTGGAGACTCTACCCGTCAAAGTCGCAGCTTTACTGCATTCACCAGAACATTACAAAGGAAATAGAGATGGAAAACAATCAATTTCTAGCTAAACTAGACCTTCATATTCATGTTTTTTTGTCACATATATCATATAGGCATAACATTATTTTGGATTCTGGAATTTGAAGGCACCTTTCAATATTTTTAGTTTAGCATACCAACTTAGGATTTAGTATCAACTGGCTACTCTGGTTATCATTCAAAACATCCTTCACGGTTCGTGAAAGATATAAAGGCTAGTTCAGTCACACTTTACAGTCCACGCCTATGCATGTCCAGACACATACATAAACCAAGGTTCTTTCAAAGACTTGGCAGCCAAGCAAGAATTCCTAAAGAGGTTTTTTCTCCCCATGATGCAAAAACAAATTCATGACGTGCACCAAAAAAATTAAAAGAAAAAAGAAAACAGGTTTAGAGACAATTAAATAAAGAAAAAAAATCTTAGTTGCAAAAGTCTTCACATAAACAGATAATAAGTGAAATTCCACAATCATGCAAAGAAATGGTCTCAGACACAGACAAGTAGAGAAGAGTTATCACCATATTTCATTTGATTGCATATACCAAGACACGCCATAAAAGCTGTGACATTTAATTCCTTTTTTCCAGAGTAGTCTTCAAATAACTATATCATATAAACATATATGTCAATGATGCTGCATATCAAACAAATGGAATCCTTCGCCTCATAAGCAGAGACTTTTACTGGACAAACAACCCAAGGAAATAGAAAGCAAATAGATATAGAATACCTAGGAACATCAGGCCTGTTGACCATACGGGTTGTAATGTGATGTATATGTGAATTTGGCACATAGCGTTGAGGGTTTACAAGTGTCTGGAAAGTGCTGTTTTCACCTCCCTGAAGATCTTGAAGTGCAATCTCAATGATCCGTTCCTTCTCTCTGCTTAAACCAGTAGTCTCAATATCGAAGACAATAACTGTCACAAGGCCAGCCAGGTCTTTATTTTCAGCAATCTTTTGTTGAATGTCAGAGTATTGAATTTTTTGGAATTGACTTGTCTCGTTTTTATTTACATTGAACGTAGCAATGTTTGGAACCATTCCATCTAAAATTTCATTTCCAATGTTGCTTGGTTTGCTATGCTGGAAAGTTCTGTTTTTTCCTGCATTTGAAGATACAGGTCTTCGTGACCATTTTTTATCTTGAGCTCTCTCAAGCCCATAGATTTTGGGACCAATCAGCTTAAAGCTAGTACTGTTACCATCATTCCTACTCAAGCTGTGAAAGCTTTCCCTCCACACATTAGCTAAGGTGGGGATTCTGCATCTAGGAACTTGCAAGATGGAAAAGCACATGGAAGCTGTCCTCATCTGAATTCAAGAACTACAGCAAAGCAAGATTCGTATACAGGTGAAGAATTCCACGTAACATAAAAAATTGGTTTTGACCTGTGGATGGAAAATAAAAGAAACAGACACAAGAATGAATGAATCTGGTTCAACCTCAAGCATTAGAGGAGCATAAAATAATATAGTTCAATCAAGGAGGAGTGAGATACGTAAATGATAAACTCTGTAATTTAAATTTAAAAGTCCAAGATTTCAAATCCCACACCACTTGATTTTCAAAGTATGACATTCTTTCTAAACTGGGGATTATCATCAAGAAAAAAAAAACTATCATCCAGAATAAATAGCCATTTGAACTCTAAAATGGATATCATACACCAATTACAGTGTGAATGCTACAGGATCGTTCCACCACTCAAGTCCCACAAAAACCAGAATGAAAAGGCCTTTCAATCAGACAAAGAAAGGGTACCTACAAAAATCATGAGCATACTTCCATAACGTACAACTTCACTAAATTCCATCACAAATTTCAGCACAGTTAAATATTATATCCACTTCTACCTTAAACAACAATCCTCCAATGCTAAATGAGAAAATGATACCCAAAAGCAAAACTCCATCTTATTGCTCATTTTGATATCTAAAGGCTTAAGAAAAAGGGAAGATATTTGGGCCCAAAGAAAATTAGCCCCATTGCATTTTAGTCGAAACCAACCTGGATTAAAATGAAAGATTTAATTTTGTTATCATTCCATGAGTATTCTTAGCAAACAGGCAAGGGCAAAGGAGTGATCTAAACTCTAATATCTCAAATAAAAATTAGAGAAACAGTCTGTAGTTACGAAACAGAAAATCAATGAATACTATTGATCAAATTTTGAAACCTTGTTCCCAACTACCACAAACCCGTTATTAATGACATGTTTAAACCAACCCTTGTCACAAAAGGTGACCCATTATCATAGAAATTAAAATGAAAACCAATCTATCCTCTGAAGTACAGTTAAATACTTAAAAACTACGAGAAATAAAACACCCCATTTTATTAAAATGAATCAAACTCAATGGCCCACGTATAATTGGCATATGAAGTGATCAAATTTAACAGAGCTAACTAATTTTTTAAAAGAAAACCAGTATTTCTTTTCTTTCTAAAACGCACGTCGCATACAATCTGACACAGGCACATACAGAGAAGATGAGATTCCACCAAATTTATATTGTTCGGTTCAAGTTGGTTTATTTGCCTTTTCATAGAACAAAAACAGATATCGAAATCACTTTCATTTCTAAGAGACCAAATATTGAAAAACATGTTCATAAAAATACGAAATGAAGATTAGAGAGAGAGAGAGAAAGAGAGAGAGATGGACATGCCTGGTAACTGTTTAAGATTGGAACATACAAAAAAGTGCATAAGCGCAAGATTCAAATGCGGTATTTATAGAAGTAGAGAGATAGAGAGAGCTTATTTCGGAAGACGTATGGTATGGAGATTTTCAGATTGATAATTTTTGTGAGAGAGAAGAAAGTGTGACTCTTAGAAAATAAGAGAAGGAAAAATGGTAAAGAACCTTTTTTTATTTTTATTTTTTGTGTTCCAGCCGAAACTGTCGGGTCGCATGCCCCGGTCCAGATTCATCTCCTCTCCGGTTTTTACTACTTGCCTGTCTCTTCGGTCTGTCCAATTAACATTCCCAATTATTCCAAAAGGCTAAAATCTCATCATTCCCGTGGCAGTATATAATAAATTTTTTTTTAATTTTCAAATTTTTAATTATAATAATTTAAAAATTATTAGATCATGTCGCCTTAATAGATTGAAATAATAATAAATTTAATAAGTTCGTTCAATCACATACTAGAAGATAGCATGCATCTTGTAAAATATTATTTAAATTAATTAAATTTACTTCTTTTAATATGTTTAAACTCATATATTTATAATAAAAATATATAAAAATTATCCGAAGAAAAAAATATATATTATAGTAATATGTAATAAAGATGAAAATGGTTGCTTGTATATTAGGATACCATGATGATTTTGTCTTGAAATGATCAACACCATTGATTATGCAGATCTCTAGGCCACAAAACTTGGTGCTCCACTACTTGACTGGATATAGTCAATAGGTATTTATCTGTAACGTGATGTTTTGCATCTCTCTCTCTGCTCCAAAAGAATTAAAGAATATATATATATATATATATATATATATATATATATTTCTTTGCTTGAGATAGAAGGGTACGCGAGAAATTGGATTATGTGTTGATGGGGTAAAGGTATTGGGGAGAACAAGTATTTCAACTTTGTGTTTTGAATCTTTGATCTAACAGAAGATGAAGAAGGTGGTGAAGAGATAACTGTATCCTAAGTGATGGCTAGGATCTAGTAGCCATTATTTAGAGAGCTATAAAAGTGTTTTTAGGTCCTGATGAGATGAGATGATTTTAAATAAAAGTTGAAAGTTAAATAAAATATTGTTAGAATATTAATTTTTTTATATTATTATTATTTTATAATTTAAAAAAATTGAATTATTTATTATATTTTGTATAAAATTTTAAAAAAATTATAATAATAAAATGATATGAGATGAATCAATTTATATATCCAAACGGAACCTTAGAAGGAAATTTGTTGCATTCTTTCATTTTCACATGCTGTTGTTTCCCCCACTCAATAACATTCCAAGACATTGCGTGTAACTATTAAAGGAATCTTGCAAAAGATACTTTTGTCCCATTTTGTTCTGTTTTAGGCCACACAACTCAAGGTTGAGATTTTATTGATTCTACCAAAAAAACAAAAATGAGAGTTCTTTTCCGATATAATTCCTTTCAATTATTTGAATGTCATTAACGAGTTTCAAGCGAGTTTTACACTCTTCTTACTCTCATATTCTTTTAAGAGTTTTTTTAAGTTATGTTATATACGACACTCTCGTCTTATTTTCATAATTTTATACGGGATGTGAAATTATTATAATTTTTAATTTTTAATTTTTAAAATAACAAATTCGAAGAATGGTAGACGATGCCATATCAAAACAGCAATGGTAAATGGTACAAGACATTTTCATTTCATAAAGAGAAAAACTCCTAACTGGACAAGTGAAAAATTATTTTTAACACTGGCCAATAAAAGTCTGCCACATAAGACATCTAATAAATTTCTATCTACACTCAGGCATACCAAATTTACTTGCTTCTCTTCCCTCTCGTCCCTCTTCTCTCTTTCTCCCTCTCCACCCAACTGCAACTTCCCCTCTCTCTCTCTCTCTAAAATACGTTCTCTCTCTACAATACACTATTCTCTCTCTCTAAATTAAACAAATTAAGCACAAAATTCATTCTAAACTCATTTTTGATGCGTTCTTTCTCCCTCCCCACCCAATTGCAACCTCCCCCTCTCTTGCTTTAAAATACAGCTGCCTGTCCGAATTGCAGCTTGTCACGCCATCGAATAGAGTTCATGCGCATATTTTGCTTTGAAGCTTTGCCTCACAAATCAAATGAACGGGATGGAGTTGAATCTCGAAGGAGTTAAAAGTACAGGCTCTACAATATTGCCGTTCTGGCATTCGATTATCTTTAGGCAAGACAATGAAGATATTTCAAGAGACGTTTTATGCATTCGAAAATTGAGATTTTTGTTTTAAAATGTTTGAACAAGTCTGAAAGTGATTTCATTTTGTCAGGGAGTTCCTTGCGGTAGTTTATTCAATTCTTCTTTCGCCTCCAAATAATATTAAGGTGGGTGGGTGGTTATTAATTTTATTATTTCTCAACCCTTGTGCCTAATTTGTTTAATTTAGAGAGAGAGGGGAAGTTGAAGTTGGGTGGGGGAGGGAGGGAGACAGAGAAGAGAGGGAAGAGAAGTAAATAATCTAGTATTCCTTTTCACTGTTGGGAACTTTTCCCTTTCATAAATCATCTGCAATTTTAGAGAGGTTTTGTGCGCCCAGTAAGAAGCAACAGCTAAAACTTAAAAACGAGAGAGATCCAGGCCCGTTTTGACCTCATACATCTGGACAATGTACAGAAACATTTTATTTGCAGACAGAGGGTTCGGCCCAAAATAAGTGCCCCCTTGGACCTCATGCCCCGCAGCATTCAGCTTAAGGGAGCCTTGCACTGCAGTGCAGGATGCCTCTTTCACAGTTTTGAGTTCACAAAGTCAAATTTGGCAACATTTCAAGCATCTTTTCATTAACAATCTCCGCACACCATATCAGAACCATACATACAGAACGGCACATATCGAAATGAAAGATCATATATACCATTACTTCCGAGAACATGTACATTATAATTAAAGAAGTAATACCAAAGACAGGAATATCATTCCCTAAACACTAACTATATGACTGCCTATTTTCCTGACTATTCCATTCATATTCTTCTGTATTTGAAAAACCCAAATAACATCAAAGGGGAATTTCGCTACAGTAAGCTAAAAGGGCAACAAAAGGTATATGTGATGCAGTGTTGGTTGGTTGGTTGGGTTTTTTTTTTTTTTTTTTTTTTTTTTTCTGTTTTTTAATCTTTATGCCCTTTGTGTTCTTTTTACTCCTTTCAGGCAAAAACAGAACCACTGGACAGTGCCATCAGAGACACGGCTGCTTGTTCTTCCTCCTTCAACTTCCTCCTCCTCTGCCACCTCTGTTTCTTCATCACTGATGGTGACCTTTGCAGCAACAAATCCTTACCCAACGCCATTAATTTCGTTTTCAAGGACACACTAAGGTCTCCGCCACCACCACTATCAACAGTTATAGCAGTGTACGTGGTTGTATCAGCAGCAGTGGGGGTGGTGGTAACAGAAGAAGTACTATGACAGTGTGACTTGTCTCTTTTCCTATATGATCCGTAGCTCAAACCCACCATAGAAATCCTCCTCTTCCTGTATCTGATCCCACAGGCGTTACATAATGACTGAAAAAAGAGAGAAAAATACAAAGACATTAATCAAAAGGCTAGTAGTAACCCAATTCATCACCCAAAAAAGAAACTACCTACATAAAGTGAAAAACAAACCCACCCAGAAATTATATCACCCGATGAAAAATCGCAAAAAAAAAAAAAAAAATATATGCAGAATGATATTTACCTATGTAGTGACCAAGAAAACAGGCCCAAAAATGCTAAGTATATTTACAAATAGCAACTGAAAGAGAGAGAAAATAACCAGAAGATAATAAACCCAGAACAAATCAAAGATCAAAATGGGTAATGATCGTTGGCTTAAAAGTAACAATGTCGATTGGAAGACAGCCAATGAAACACTTGACGCCCACGAGTCAAAATTAAAACCCCCCGACGGAGAGAATAATAGAGACTAAAAACGGAGAGAAACAGAGACTGAAAATCACAAACCAACGCGAAGAAATTAATCCATTAAGATAAATGAAAAACCGGGAAAATGAAATGAAGGAAAGAACCTTGGGCCCAGCAGGCCCCCCTCTCCACAAGGGGGTCTTCGTGGTCTTGCAATCGGCACAGCACTTCTTGTTCTCAGCTGTTATAGCCTCGGACAATGATTCCTGAATCATAACCAACAATGGTGTCATAAATTCATACAAAAACCTCCCAAATAAAACCAGAGTACAACTTCGAAGTTTTATTTTTCTTTTGCTCTCTCAAGGAAGCATTGAAGGTAAGGTATAAATAGTTCTGAAACACACCACCTTTTCAATCCTATCCATCACGCCCATGAAACCCAGTTTCCCAAGAATTTGCAATTTCGCAGAGAGAGAGAGAGAGAGAGGGGGGGACTGAAGGGAGAAACAGAAGCAATGAACAAACACCCAAAACAGACTCTGGCACTCGGCGCAAAACAGAGAGAACGCTACATAAATAGGAACTGACATGCAAAACGCACCCACAACACACACACACACAGAAACCGACAGAGAGTGCACAGTGGATATGCACAAAACCCTAGCCTCTAGGGTTTTTCCTTTTCGGAATGACGGAAATATCCTCTCGATCAGCAGAACATTTGGTGGCAGCACAACCGCCAAATTGTGGTGAGCGGCGGGGCCACGTGTCAGCATGCACGGGTGGGGGTGTCATTTTTGTACTCGCCCGCCTACAAAAACATGTCAGAGTCGCGATACATTACACGCTATGACCTAACCGTTATTGGTAAAATCTTGTGGCATTTTTTAAAGAGTCTTTTCCTTTCTGTTGAAGACTGGATTAAATGATGTTTGTATCAAAAAGAAAGGAAATTGATGCAGGAAGAAGATGATAATTGTAGCCAAAACTGCTTTAGAGTTGAGAGTCCTCAACGCATCGTTTTTGTTTTTGAGATGAGATGGACCCTCAAAATGGTTTAAAATGTACAGCAACACCATGCTCGGACTAGATAGACCACCCCACGCACACCACACTGCCGGCAGTGCGAGAGAGGGAGAGAGAGAGAGAGAGTTGGGGGTGGCTGCAAAAGCTCTTTCTCCAACGAAGCAGCAGAATGAGTAGTACAGACCATACCCTTCAATTTAAGTCATGCAATCCCTCAAAAGACGAGCCTCCCTCCAAATCTCTCCCCCTCAAAAGCTGTAACTTTTCTGGGTAACACGAAATCATGTTAAAAATTGTTTCTTTCTTTGTATGCTTCTCCTTAACCGATGGACATGTCCCTATAGTTTTCATTCATAAATACACTGCTCTGTGTGCTCACGATAGTCTTTCTCAATATTTAGAGCGTGGGCAATATCTTAGTCATTAAGTCTAAATTTCTCAATATCTTAGTTTTCATTCATATATTATATATACACTGCTCTGTATTTCTGAATTTGGCAAAGGCTGCTTTACACTCAGTTGAGAAAAAAGTTTGGATAGAAACAGTTTCAGATTTTATTGTAAATAGTTTAAAATTTGATAAAAAGATGTATGCAAGTAAGTGATATATGAAATACAGAGATTTTATTAAAAAAAAAAAAATTTGGCTAGCCATAATATTAACTTTTCGTTAATAAACTAGTCATTTTAAAGTTGAAATAATAATATAATATAATTTTTTTTTTTTAATTTTGCAAATACATTTTATATTTAATTAATAATTTTATTTTTATTTAAAATTATTATTTTTCAACTATTTTTTTTCTTCAACTTAATTATTCAACAAATATTTACTGTTTGGCCTAAAAGAAAAATCGACGGAGAAAAGAGGGACGAACAAGAGAGAGAAGAGCGTAAGCTTGCTTGAGGGTTGAAGAGAGAGAAAAGAACAAGAGAAAGAGAGAGAGAGAGGTTGATAAAAATAATAAAATAGTATGATAGAGGGTGAACAGTTATTCGCCAACAATAGAGAGCAACCAAAAATTATTGTAGGCTAAGTGTTGAGTTTTAGACCATTGACTAGTTCAATAGAGAGATTTTTTCTCATTTATAGCTAAAGTTTAAACTTACATTAGCATTTAACTAGGTCATTGCCAATGCTCTAACTATCCACTTCTTTTGGTTTTCATTCGAAATCAAACTTCTAAAAAATGAATTGTTCAATTTAGCCAGTTCGGTTCTACATTCCATTTGGTTACCAAGTGAAAAGAGGAAAGAAACAAGAAGAAAGATGGGCAAGAATAAAAGATACAGATGCCAAATTCTTTAATCACTATTTTATAACTCATTTTATAATCAATATAATTACGATACTTCGTTAATATAATTTCCATTTTACTTAATTATCCTTTATTTGTAATAAAGTTGTAAATTAGTTATAAAACAGTTATAATCTTATTATTTTTAGAATCGTGCTACCATAAATCTCACATCCTCCATACCTATTTAAAAATCTGTTATTTATCTTTTTACCATCATTTTATTTAAAAAGTTATCTGGAATCATCTTTTACTCTCATTTTACTTGAAAAGTTCCAGATGACTCCGATAGGCAACATGTCATCAACCATTCGGTAATTCCAGACATAGGCCAGTCTGCCAATTAAAGCCATTTTTTTTGTTTTAGGAGTTCTTTAAATTTCTACAAATCCAAGTTTCTTACTATACATGGTTTCCTGTTATCATGAAAAGACTAATAAATGTTTAAGTAATAGGCCGTGTAAGGCGCACTTTAGTTTCTGACTAATATTTTAGCGAGAAAGAATAAATACTCAAGCATAGACTTGATGGATATCCTTAGTACAGTACATAACAATGCTTACATAAGAACACTGATCGAGTCATGCAAAAAAAGAGAGAATCTTAGATGGTTGGACTTGTTTTGGATTATATACATACATTGAGGAAAGGGACTTGTTTTGGATTATATGGTTTCTCTCCCAGACAATCGCTAACCCTCGATTACAGTCGATTGATTTACAGTGAGATTACAAAAATGAGAGAGAGAGAAAGGGGGGGGCTACAGTTACCTTATAACTCCTTCCTGTGTTGCCGATCGGAATATGCCCAAGTCCAAGTTCTTAGTACAGTGAAGAGGAGAAAGTAAGGGACTTGGATTTTTCTTGGAGGGAAGAGAGGGGGGGTGGGGAAGAAGAAGGGCAATCTTTAACGACCTGTTTTTAAGTAAAATGAGGATAAAAAGGTAAAATGACTTATTTTTAAGTGATTTGGCAAACTGCAAAGTGGAGGGCTTATGTCTAAAAAATTTTTTATTTTTAAGAAGATGTGTCGTCAAGTAAAAGATGAGATCACATAAGATGGAACATAACTTAAATTTCCCTCCAATTGCCTCCATTTGCATTGTGATTGTATGGTGAAGCTTGATTGGCAATTTCAAGCAGAATTTAAAGTTATGCAGTAATTGGAGTGTGTGGTTTGGCGTTTAAATAACCAATCAAGGCACCCACGTCTAAAGAAAAACCATTAAAATCCATTGAACTGACCCTTTACACAACCAATGGGCAAAATTGAAATCGCAATATAACCAAAATGATGAAGGGATGTCATTGCATACTAACTCTAAACAGTAAGTATTTCATGGCCAATGACATTACCTGGCTGTTATTGGACCAACTTGTAGTTTGGCTTCCTCAATGCGCTCAAGTTTGAAGAGTTCTTTTTTAATCAAATGAAGATTTGCCATAGCATTTTTGAGCTTCCTCTATGCACTTGTTCAATTTATAAGAAGCTTTTTTCTAATCAAATGAATCTCAGTTATAACATCTTTGATGTTCATCCTTTGTTTGGGTTGTTCTGTTGAACAACCAAGTCCAATCACAAATATTGAAATCAAGCACTCTCAGAACTTTGTTTCTTCTTGAGTTGTTGTCTTTATGGGCATTGTTCATGTTCATCACTCCTCTTTCCCAAAAAAAAAAAAACTAGATCTGCCATATCTACCACTCGTTTACGCCAAACTGCTTTGACATAAGAATGCAAGTTCAAAGTTCCTTCAAACATGTCATCCGTGGGTCTCTTCCTCGTAAACATTTCTAACATGAGTATGCCGTAGCTGTACACATCGCCATATCTGGACAACTTATTTTCCATTCCGATGCCTAATGTTTCTTAGGACCCCACACACGGCAACAAAACTCTCAGAAGCTCCGTGGCACAGAAGATTGGGCACCTTGACAGCAATTGTCATTCTGCCCTCATCAAGGATACCTTTATATACTGATCCAAAACTACCAACACCAACCAAATTAGCAGAGGAGAACCCATCTATAGCTTTTAAGAGGCTTTGGTAAGATACAGTCAAAAGTAGCATTGCTTAATAACTTGAAGTTGGTTCTTTTCTTCTTTTTCCTAAATCAAGAGACAAGCACAAAAAACAATATAGATGTGAGTCCTAGAGGACCCAAAAAAATAAAGATTTGAGGTCGATTTCTTCATGGACTCTACAAAGTAAGTTGCATTTAGACAAGTGCATCTCAGGTATTCCCCCACATAGTTGATTGTTTCCTACTACAGAAGCTACACCATGTATTGGCACCATGCCCTCAAAATTCTTATAATAAAGATTCAAAATCTGCCACGAATTGGAATCCACAATGAAATCTGGAGTTTTTCCTGAAAAATTGTTCCGAGAAAGATCTAAGATTTGAATTCCTTTTAAAGAACCAAAACTTGATGGAATGGTCCCTTTAGAGAAGTTTCCTGGCATGTATAGAAGCTCCAGCTTAACACAATTGCCAAGACTACTCGGAATTTCACTACATAACAAGTTCTCCAACGCATCCAACCGACCTAAAATTTTACAGATTTCCAACTTCATACCCGTGAAATAATTTAGGGACAAATCACATAGATTGATAAGGAAGAGGGAGCAATGATCTGAGGTGGAATGATATTATTGAGATTATTCTAACACGATCAAAGACTGACATTTGCCTAGACTTGAAGGCAGGCTTCCCTGAAATCGAGTTAGATTTCCCAGAGAGCTTGGAATGCTACCCGAGAGATGGCTTTCATCTAATACTTTCACAACTTTTGTAATATTCCTTCCAACCGTTACAGGAAAAAAAACCATCTACAACAAAAATTGGAGAAAATAACAGTGACGACAAAAATTCATTTCTTCAGTGCAATCCAAGCCGAATGATAAAACAAGCTAAGGCACCCCGGAAGTGTTATTTATATCAATAATACTGGAAACTCTTTACCTTCAATGCGTTTTAGACAGCTTTTCGTATCAAACAAGTAAAAATGGTATACCCCACATAATACAATTTCGACCCATAAGGATACAGAAAAAAATCAACACGTACACTACTAAGGAACGGAAAATTCCAATATCCCCCCTTGAACAACCTACAAGAGAGTTTTAGAGTGCAAAAATCACCCGACCTGACCTGACTGACACCAGACCGACTCCACTTCTATGGCAACTGAACCAATAAAATCAAATTATGAGAGACTCAACATCAACTTTATTGGAGAGCCCAATCACCCGGGATAACCGTTCCCCATATACAGAACCCTGGCTTCACATCCATGTTGCACCGATAAATCCCAGTTCATCATATACGATCCAAGTATTGTCCCCCCAACCAAAAATCCAGCCATTGCAGACACTTGGCCAGTCTGGCTACCCCAAAAAGCACGCCCGATACTTGACCAAAGAGGACCGACCCAAACACGACTAGACACTTGACCTGACCCCAACTATTCTCGCACCACCAAATCCTGCTATAATTTAAAAAGAAATGATCTTGTGAGCATGGATACCGGCAAGAGCAAAAACAAATTGAATAAGAACACCACACAGGACTCGTAAAACACCAATAAAAGGATACCTTCAGTTGAAGTTAAATCCACCAGAAGGAACAGAAGGGATCTCGCTCCCTCCAAAGTTGAATGCAGACTGGGGAGCATCACCTGGTGGCATTGTATCATCCTCTTCCTCCAACCAGTACGTCTCAAGAATCTTCACAGCCTTCTCATAAATCTCAGTGTTGTCGTGACTCTGGAGATTCTCAATTTTCTCTAGCCCCTCGGCATCATCAATCATTTGAGCATAGAAGTTGACATCTCCAGTAGTTCCCAAATTCTTGTCGGCTTCTCCTACCTTCAATATGTTTTCAAGCCCTTCCAAACAAACTGTTACAATCCTTGGATCAGGGCAGATAAGAAGATCGCAGAGAGGCTTGATACATCCTTGATCTACTAGATACCTGTAAATGACAAAGAAATATAAAATTTACAGGCCATACATATTTGCAGAGAAAAAATAAGGTATGAAAAACACATTTGTTGCATACTTGATTTGTTCATGAGAACCACCAGATGTTGCATTTGAGATTGCCCATGCAGCCTCTTTCCTAATATCAAACTCAGCATTTTGAAGCAGATGAACAAGAGGGGCAATAATATTAGCCTCAACGACAGCCTGTAACATAAGGCAACCCACCATTTTGACGTCATGGTTGATGGAAAATGTGCATACCATTCTAAATAATAAAACCTAGACAAACGTAACTACAACTAAGAGAGGACATATAAATTCATTCTGCAAAAGCTGGGATATATAAGTAACCTGAATCTGCTCCTTGTTACCAGCAGTGATATTCGAAATAGTCCAGCAAGCCTCCTTCTTGATGCTCTTTTTATAATTATTGTTCAAAAGGTTCAAAAGGCAAGGCAGGGCATTGTGGTTGATAATAACCTGAGCAGCATCGGCATTCATTAGTTGAATAGAGAAAGATTTAGACTCAAATAACAAGATTTTCAGTTGGAAAATTAGTGTACAAATTATAGAGAGAGAGAGAGAGAGAGAGAGAGCGCATCACTTGATAAGGGAAGGGAGTGCGGCAGCCATCATGCTTTTTTTAATTTGATATATTGATCATTTTATGCCATGTTAGTACTTAGTACGAGAAATATTGCAGAATGCCAGAAAGAAATTTGTATGTTTTTCAAAAGGCCATGAAGCCTTAAAAAGTAAAGGGTGACGTCCCTCAAGCCTCATTATAAACAAGAAAAAAGGAACGAAATAGAAAAAGAAGCTAGCTTATTAATCATGTCAAGCAAAGCCCACACCCAATCCAATTATTTCTAAAAAAAAAGCTCGTGTTTGTGTTTACATCTTCCATTGTAGAAAGAAAAAAAATTTAATTTCGAAAAAGAATAAAAGTAAACTATTTCTTTGCACATGCCTCATTCGATTCCAATTAGGATCAAACTATGGACTGATCTAATAAAATACAAAACCTTGCAAAAGAATCAGCAGTTAAGTTCAGTTCCCTGCAGACAAATGTCAGCGCCATTATTTAAAACATCACTCCATTCACAAGCCTCGACTTAATAGATGCCTTGGAATTCAGAAGTGCTAGGGAAGACAAATATTCTTAAAGTGTTTACTAAAACCTAAAATATTAATTATATTTTGTCAAAGAAAGAGAAATTTCATTAAAATACAACTGAGTTGACATCCTATCAGTGTTATGCACATATGATAAAATATCAATTTTAATTAAAGAACTGAACTATATTTCTGCCCCCTCCCCAAGCATGGTGGAATTTTTAAAAGAGACAGTGAAATCAAAACATTTCAAGGTACAGAAAGTTCCAATACCTGAGTCTGCATATCATCTCCGGTGACAATATTTCCAACCGTACGAAGAGCAGGAATGAGAACTGAAGGAGACGGGTGGCTGAAAAATGGAAAGAAAGTTTAGAATTTGATGGCAAAATTAACAGGTTAAAACACCTCCTGCTACAAGGAAAAATACATTAATCAACAAAGCTGAACATTAAACACTCACAGTAAAAGCTCAACAAGCCGAGGACAAACACCTGCTTCAATAACAGCTTGAATTTTGTCATTTGTACCATCAGAAAGATATGAGAGTGCCCAACAAGCATCAGTCAAGACTTCTTCGTCATTTGAATGAATAAGGCGTGCAAGAGCTGGGAGTGCTGGCTTAACCTGAGCAATATACCATAAAAAGAAACAATTAACAACCTAGTGGTCCACATAATACATAACAACAACAGTGGTCAATAAAAATCCATCCCCCGAGAGAAATAACAATGACATTTCAACGACCATAACGCATCTTATTAAATTTCACATGTTCCTCATATATATCCTGATTTAAATGTCTTACTTTTAATTTCTCGATGTCCAATTTCTCTACTAAAAGTTTTTACCACTTCAATTTCCTATAATAAAGCAAACCGCATTCTATAATAGTCATCTCCCCTCTCATACAAAGTAAAGGACATTTTAGAAAGACCAGTACATTTTTACTAATGATAATGCCATTTCAAACTAGGATATTAAAAATTTTTTATAACTAAGATAATTATATTAATGGAGAGTAAATACCAAGCAGAAAAGAAACTAAATAAAAATCAAATCTACCGACATAATTTAAGTTACACAGCATCTCAAATATCCAACCTGATCAAAAGGAGGTTGTGGCTTGCCTCGGCAAAAATTTGAGAGTGTCCACGTAGCATTTCTCAGCATAGAAAGCTTGGCATGCTCATTCAATTGTGCCAGCAACGGAAGCAAAGCCCCATGGCCAAGGACAAGATCGCGACATCTAGGAGAATCACCGGCAACATTTCCCAATGCCCACACAGCCTATAAATTGAAAATAAAATAAGGGAGGGATGGGTTCATGTTAGACTTTACTTGAAAATGCAAGTTTCAATTAAGTACAGAGAAAACAGCAGAAAGTATAAAAGATAAACCCATAAAATCATATATATACCTGCTCACGGACGTCATCACTAGGAGAACCAAGAAGTTTGACAAATATTGGGACTGCCCATGATCAATTACCACCTTAGTGTTTTCAGATGTCCCAGAAGCAATGTTAGTGAGAGCCCAAGCTGCCTCAAACTGAAGGAAGTTTCACCAATAATTCCGCTAAGTTCATGGTCACATGTAAAAATATAGAATAGATAATTGATAGCATGCAATAAACCTGAAGCTGTGGGAAGTCCTCCCTGACAAGAAACTCAACAAAGCGAGGAACAACACCTGACTGTATCACTTCCTCTATTGGAGGGCTGCGCTCTACAAAAAAGAAAAAAAAAAAAAAACTAGTAAATGGTTGTATCAAATAGACATGTACAACAAACGCATGGACAGACCAATTTCTCACCGATTGAAAGCAATTTCCTGAACTGAGTAGTTGCCTCAAGCTGTAGATTACTATCATCACTCCAAACTCCTGCAACCATGGATGGCAGATGTTCTAACTGCAACCAAACAACTCAACCACCATTAGAATAATAATCACCAATACCACAAATAACTACCACTGGAACAATTTCAAATAAGTATAATTTTGAAAATTTGGGTAGAAATTCATCAGAATGACAAAACTCCATGCAAGGAAAATTCTTCTGACTTCAAGCATAATAAGACAACCCTTAGTGCACTCAGCATCAAGCCAACTTGTATAAAAAATACCAAGCCCCTCTCAAAGCAGCAATGAAAGAAATATTTCCTACACCTTTTGTTATTGGCAAGTTACACATACGACCAATACATCTTGAACCTCTAACCTCACCTTCCACCCCATTCTTCTTATTTGGTATTCCATAAGTTCGACTCAAAACTTACACAGTCATGGAGGTCACAAACCTTATTGAAAAAAAAAAAAAAAATCCAACAAACCCAACCATCATGAACTTGAAGGCCCAAAACCGCCAGCATCAGTTCAATGAACTCCAAGGCAAAAACATAATAACCAAAACCCATCAACAGCAGTGCTGCTAAGCTTACAAACCCTTGCAATCACTATATCAAATTCAAGAAAACCCATTCCTTGCAATAGCCCTACACCAACAATAGTCAATTCAATTGAGCACACAATTCAAAAAATCCTGATTATACCCCTTCATTACAAAATTCAAACCCCAATGTAATCACCACGCACCAATCCTTACAATCGCATAAAATAAAATCCAACTAAAGCAACAAAAATAAATTCAACCAAAGCCTTCGCAGAATTAGAAGCCTTTGCACAATTCGCTTCTGATCTCGATAAAGCTACTCAGAATCAATTGGCAAGAGGTCAACGATTACGTGAGTTGCTCAAACAATCTCAATCAGCCCCTCTCACGGTGGAAGAACAGATAATGACTATTTATACTGGAACGAATGGTTATCTTGATTCATTAGAAATTGGACAGGTAAAGAAATTTCCTCGAAATCTCACTTATCTGATTCCATTGTGTCTTCCACAATTTTTTCTGAAGAATTCGCCATGATATATCTGATCCATGCATAATATCATGAAAAATGGATACAAATTTTTGGCTGCTACTTAGTATCGGCAATAGGTCTGAAAAAGTATCTAAAAATATCCAATTTAGATATTTGAAACAAATCCACAAAATTCATCCTCATTTCAACTGCATAAGACTAAATCCAAGAGGCTACCCAGTCAACAAGCTCACAAAGCCTTGCACTCATTTGAAAAAACTCAAACAAAATACTGATATTCAATTCAATCAAGCCCTAACTTAAAAAATAGATAAAAAAATTTGTCACCGTTTTAATTATTTGAAAGAGAAATACGAGATAATACATAATCAACTCTATCAACTACGCAAAATCCAAATCAAAACAGAGTCAACTCAATAAAAAGTATCAATTTAAGTAATAAATAAACAATATGATCCTCATTTTAACTCTATTCCACTAAAGCAAAAGTGCAAGTAATAGCCAAGCTTATAAAAGCACACCCATTAACAAACAAAGAATTCAACTAAAGCACTGTGAACCAGTCCAAAGAAGCCCAGGCCAAAAGTAAATTCCATCAAAACCTTTAATTTAAGTAAACAATACCCACCTAAAAACTAAATCTAACTCCCAACCAAATTTATCAAAGTTGTAGAATCATACTAAAACACCAAAAAGAATCCAACCTCCATCAAGACCTTCATAAGTAAAACAATACTCAGCTAAAACACCAAGGAATAATTCAATTAAACACTAATCCCCCAAGCAAACTCATCCAAATCATAAAAATTGAACTGAAACACCGAAACACCGATCCAATCAAACCATAAACTAAAGAAAATTCAGACGATACCTTCAGTGTAAACTTAAACAACATCCAGATAAAACACCAATAAATGATCCAACCAAACCCTAATCCCCACCAAATTCATCAAATTCATAGAATGGAACTGGAAGACCATAAAAACCAATCCAACTTGAAACCTAACTTAGACTAATTTCCATCGAAAGCTCTACAGGTAAAAAAAAAACCATCATCCAGCTAAAGCAACGATTAAACGATCCAACCAAACCCTAACTCCGAAAAGGAAAGTCCTCAAAGTCATAGAACAGACTTAGAGCTGTATGAAGCGATCGGAAAAGGCCCTAATAAGAAGTTGAATGGAAAATGGTGATGGTTGCGGCAGTGAGCCGGGCATACCTTCTTTTCGACGGCGGAGGAGTGGAAAGAGGAAGCGAGGTGCTGGGCCTGGAGGCCCTCACGGCGTTTCTTGAGCAAGCTCTCTTCCCTACGGCTCTTTCGGATCTCCACCATGTTGTCCTCCCTCCGCCGTCGCCCCTCCTCCGCGTCCACAGCCACCTTGTACCGGTTGCGACGCACCTCCGTCCTCGCGCTTGGTCTCAGCGACATCGTTTACTTCCGGAAGACTTCAGAAAAAAAATATATTGAACCAAAAAACTCAAAGAAACAATAGAGAAAACCAAGAAATGGAATTCAGGAAGAGCTGCTAAGTCTGTATGTGGCGGGGTGTTCAAGAGGTTTGTGAAGAACAGAGTGGGGTTATATATAGCGTTTTGTTTTGTGGAGGGGGTCGATGGTGGAAGGAAACAAGGCTCGGATCGGCGAAGATTTACGGTTGTACCACTCGAGATAACTTCATTTAGATAAGTTGATTAAAAAAATATTTTATCTATCAATAAATTATACAAAAATAAATTCACACACACAGACGTAATTTAATGTGATAGACCAGATTATGAATTTATTTTTATCTAATAAATGTTATGAAATCACATCAGTTTATATCTTTTATTTTTAGAATAATGTCATTTTAAATGTCTTTATAGCATATATAATTTACCTAATTTAAAAAATTTAAAATTTAAAATTTATATTTTAAAATTAAGGTCTCGTTTGTTTTCAGAGTTGAGATGAATTGAGATTAAAATTAAAAAGTTAAATAAAATATTATTAAAATATATTTTTTAATATTATTTTGTTTTTAAATTTAAAAAAATTAAATTATTTATTTTATTATGTGGTAATTTGACCAAATTATAACGATAAAATTAGAGGTTTTTAAAATTTAAAATTTTAATCTTAGAAATCAAACGAGGCCAAATTATACCACATGAATAATGTTAAGTGTAAAAACATTTAAATATAATTATTTTTATTTTTCTCTCGTAAAAAAGATGGCTGCTCGGAACTAGATTTACACTGGAACCACACGATGTCGTTTTTAGTTGACCCTATCTATCAATTATAGGAAGGCCCAGTCTCCAGGTCCCCGTGCTTCCCAAGGTATATAGCCCAACGGTCCACGAACCATGAAATTTCCATATTAATGTTGACAGCATAGTTAATAATATATTATTTTTGTTGAATTTATGCTTGGGATTTTTCTAGATTTCACGGAATTGTTATTAATGTTGGATTTGGATTAGTGTTCTTGATTGAATTATAAGTCTTAGAGTGAGATAGAAATAGGCACATAAAATAGATCTCACAATATTTATAGATACCCGAGGTAATTTTTTTATCAGCAATAAGATCCGGTTTGAATGTTGAGTTGAGTTGAGTTGAATCTTTTATAAATAGTAATGAGTTAAGATGATGAAGTGATTTTGTGGGATCCATATAATATGAGTTTAGATATGTTTGGATGTTAAGATGAGTTTAGATGTATTTATAGAAAATTAAAAAAAGTTGTATCCTACGTATAAAGAGGTATTGAGTTGAAAAAGATTATGAGTCTCATGTGTAAAAAAGTTTTGAGTTGAGATGAGTTTAGTGATTTGAGAGTTGGATGTTTAGATGTTAGATCCAATTTAAAATTAAACTGAACTGAGTTCAGTCCAAATTCCAAACAATACGGGACCTCAATTCATTATTGTCATCATCACTACCATTTCTTTTTTACATCATAACACAATTAAATCCATACCTCATCAATATAGCAAGTTAATGTGAATGAGATTTCTTTCATCGTAAAGATTTTAAGAATTTTGAAAGTTCTTCAAACCCAAAAAAAAAAAAAAAAAAAAAAAGCCTAATTATATGCTAGTCGGACCCAATTAACACAGTCGGTACCTGATTAAGAGGATAGTGCCTTGTTTGTAGGTTAAAGTCAATGCTATAAATTAGTCCAACAACTAGTTTTGTCAAACCTACACATTTATTAAGCATTGGTTGAGTTAATGAGCTTGCACCATGCTTGCTAGCCAAGGCATCAATTCCCATACACCAACCAATAGAATTAAGGCATGATTGCATGATTGTTCTTATGTTTTAGTGAAGAATCCCAAACCAATTATTTTGCCCACCATTGTTTGGGCATTACCCAAATTAGTAAGACTAACAGTAATCCTTTGTCTTTATCCATGTTAAGGAACCAACAAGCCATTTGTTGTCCGAGTTGGAAAATTGCAGTGATTAGAATCAAATAAAATCAAAAGCTACCCCAAATGGAACATCAAATAAGAGCAACATATGATTTTGCCAGTTCAAATTGGATGGTTGAGTTTCGGCAAAAGATAGATACATCGTCATGTAGATCTTATTGCATTTAATACTGCCTATATAGAATTTTCTGATACAATGAACTTTGAGTAAATATTTAAAGTTGTGTCTATCTCTCTATATTTGATGAGCTTTGTTAGGTACAAGCAATTTGACACACCAAATCATGTACTAACGACTTTTTTTTTATTGGAAACGAAATATAAAAAATAATAATAATTTTGAGAGAATAAGGTCTTTTATCTCGAAAATCATTTCTATCTTCAACATGTCAATATCGGTGTGCAGTTTGGTATGCGAACTTACTTGCAAAAGGATTTTTTCATATTTGATTATCCAACTCGATTAATAAACTAAAGGGTATATATCAAGAAGATTATTAAACACGTAAATCCTTACATCTATTGCATTTTTTTAAGATTATTTTCATTAGGAAAATACTACGTACCATCCTCTTAATCTATTCTTATCTTATTTTGACTGTATGCTTTAAGGTCTCAAGAATGGCATTTTCGAGACATGTCATTTTCATAGAAAAACTCAATGACAAGAGATTTTAAGAATAATTTAGTTACCTTCCCCCGAAAAAAAATGTCACCTTTCGTTGATATTGTCATAATTTTAGAGTATAGATGTTCAACAAGTGATAGATTTGGAGCATATTGCCTGAATAACATCATACTCGAGGACTAATGATATAAAAGTTATCGATTTTGGCATGCATTTCAAAAGTTAACATAAAGTGACTACCTTCAACGATATTCGTAAAGAACCAAAAACTCTTGATTGCATAAATTAGGCACACCCATGCAAGGAAAATGGTCAAACAACCCAAGAAAAAGAATACATATTTGAGACTCATGAAAGCAACTTAGCTATTCTTTTGGGGATAAATTAGCCAAATTTAGTCAAGATTGAGAATTACTCAACAGCCTCGAGCTTTCAAACTCAAAACTATGCATGGGCACCTAGAATCACTCGCCAGCATGTGCAACTTGTAATCTCCCCATTAATATGCCATTTTTTTCTCTTTTTTTTTTTTTTTTTTTTTTTTGGAGTTCTTTTGCTAATTAAGAACTAAATTCCACACCTAGCACACAAAAAAAGTTCAAAAAAAAAAAAAAAAAAACAGAGAGAGGCATAATCTGAGGTTCGTTTGGACATTTAAGAGCATGTTTGGAAAGTGAGATAGATGAAAATTTTGTGAATAATAGTAAAATTATTTGAGTTAAGATGTTTTATTTGGTTTTGGAAAATGAAAGAAAAAGTTGAATAAAAATATTATAAAGTTAAAATATTGTTTGAATATAATTTTTATTTTTGAAATTTAAAAAGTTGTATTGTTTTTATGTTTTGTTTAGACGTTTGGAAAAATTGTAATGATTAGACAATTATTAGATGAAAAAGTTGAAAAATTGAAATTAAAAAGTGTTTTGTGTTAAAGTTATGTTTGGAAAGTAAATATTTGAAAATATGTGTACACAAACAAGACCTAAATATCTAGAATAAGCATAAAACCAGAAGCTTACTGACACCAACTTCATAAAGTGGAAAGTTGCAAATCTAAATTACGAGTGTAAAGTCTCGCCAAGTGAATTTCTAAGAGTGTCATTTAAAGTTTTATTATAAATCAGTGTTCTGGGACTCCAATCCCACACTTGCCGGTTGAGACTGGCTTTGATACTATTTATAATGATTCAAAGAAAACTAAAGCCATATTTCAAAAGGATTAGTCGATGTTATAATTGAAACTACTTGAAACATGGAATCCCAAAATAAAGGGCAATAACTTTTTATTCCCAAACCATGTGGAATGATAGTCACCACCTTCCTTTACCCTAATATGAGGTATTATACAGTGTCATATCGATCACTAAAATACTTTGTACATAACGACCCAAGAATAACACAGTTACATGTTCTCCTTCACTGAACTTGATAACAAGGAAAGGATGGGGTTGCTGAAAAAGGTATCTTACGAATTAAGCTAATATAGATATAGGTAAAAACTTCCCAAGGAGAACTTCTTCACAATTAGAGTCTAGAAATTATATATAGATTGGCCTTGCCAATCTTTTAGCAGCCACATCCCGCCAAACTGTTCTCCACATGACAGCAGCCCGAATCTTACACCATGCTGCCTTTCCAGCCCTTGAAATAGGCACACCAGAGTTGGAGAGAGTGAAGTTGTCAAAATCTGCTTGGTTGCTCGGAAAAAATAAAAGATCATTTCCCTGCATCTGTGGTGTCCCGGGAATGATATCAGGTGTATAAACACTTGGCAAAACTTGCACCTCTGTGTTGAAATGTCCAATCCAATAATCATCAATCAAACCGTTGCCAGGCATTACATGACTGCTTTGTAGTCCAGAAGCTTCTATTTGATTGCTTGTTTCTCCTGCATGGGCATGTGATGCTGAAAATGACGGATGTGAGTGGTTGAAATTCAGCCATATTTGTTGTTGATCTGCACAAATAAGAAGTAGCTCCTTCAAAATATATTAGGGTGAAATGATGAAAAATATACAAAAAATGAAGAGTCAAAAATAAAACTTCATATTTGTGCAGATCAACAAGAAATATACACTTAGAAAGGCATCCATTTCATTGATATTGGGGAAGACCTTCATAATATTGTTCTACTTAACAGTTTAGAATAAGGAAATGAACTGAGTACTGTTTCCCCCTGTCCAAACTTATGTTAATCATATGGATGATACAAGCCTTTATACCTTGATGTGTGACTGAAAGTGGGAACTCAAATTGTTGTGGACTTTGTTCTGGAACACTAAATGGATAATTCTGTAGACTTCCTGAGGGCCTTGAAAAGCTTACAGTTGATAGCTCATTGGCCGGGACCCAATCATTGATATTTTCGTACGCTTGCTGCTTCACAACTTCCACCGCGTGCTGCCAAAGGAACAGAGAGGTGATCAGTTTCTAACATAAAGTACCATTTGGAATACTGTTGTGCAATAACAATGAGACAGTTGGGAATTCCATTTGGATCCCAAACGAACTTAACTTTATAAATAGTAGGAAAACAAAAAAAGGCAAAACTACAGTAAGTGATGCACTGAAAAACCCTGAAATTAGCCCCAGGATGTCATTGAGTACCTTCTCATCTAAGCTTAGTGTTTGCACAGGACAATAGTTTTGGCCATCGAATGTGGCCGCTACAACCTGATAGATAGAATTGAACTGGAGGCCAACATATTCACCAGCCCTGTGGTAAGCATAAAGCTTATGATCATTTGCAACAGAAGCCATTGCGTTTTCTATGATTTCCTTCCATTTTCTATCTGCCACCCTTTTCAAAAGCTACATGTCCACAGCAGAGAGTTGGATAGATGAATTAGATTACGTGTGCTGAGCTACTTAGATTGCTGTATAAATTTTATGCAATTACATAGGTCCTCACATTGCGTAATTTGGATGGATTGATTGCGTGTTGCAGCAGTAAGTCTTTGACGGTTAGAATTCCAGAAGAAGTCAATTGTTTATAGTTTTTACCATCTCTTCCTATCTTCTTCAAACGCCATATTGGATCCCCCAAGGATGGAGTTTCATGTTTCTTATTCACTGAAAACAAAGAGATTGTCCATTAGTCTCATAGATCTATCTACCTATGGTAAGAATATTAATGGCATCAAGCATGACAGCAAGCATACTAGAATATGAATTAGTCATGGTCAGAAGGTGCTAATGCTAAGCTCTTATAACTTACGTTCTCCGCGGTGATCTTTTACCACAATTTTTCTACTAGTAGCTTCCCTGATTTTTACTTCACCAGAAAGCTTTTGCTCAACTTTTGCTGCTAACCTAAATTTTCCACTTCTCCTCCAGCTTGAATTATCAGTGAAATGGATATCACCGATACATCCAGCACCTTCAATCAAGGTCACTTTCAGAACCCCAACCAATAATGGCCTTTTACCTTCTCTTTCATGTACAACACTGGCATTGAAGTCCTGCTCGGTCCAGTCTTCATGGTCATCAGAATGGAAATCACCATCAAGGACGACAATATCAAGCTTTATTGTGGAAAGAGGACCAGCCTTGACTATAGTCCCGGACCGAGTATCAAACAGTTCAATTCTGATGGGTGTGCCATCCTCAGCTTTTAAGCTATTTTTTGTGAATATTTGAGATGGCAATGCATTGACAAAGCGCAAATGCAAGCTCCTCACCCCAGATGCAGCCGGCTGAGGCGAGGATCTGCAACAAAGTTAACACACTGCATGTTGAGAGATGAGATTTTTGCAACATGGAGCACATGATACATTTATTGGAAGCCTTGAGACATATTTGACTGGAAGAGAAGGGAGTTCGGGGTGCTTAAATCTGGAACTACGTGAAATGCAAACCTTTAATGTAATGATGATTTTTAACAATATTCCTCTGTTCAAAATGAGATTATCAATAAATTGAAGTCAATTTTACCCTAAAATTCTCGTGTTAGAGGTCAAAGACAGTTTGTAGAACATAAATGTTCAATAAAACTAACTGCTGGGCCAATGAACAGACCTTGGACATGGGTGAATTGATTGCAAAACACGATCCAACTCCTCCTGCACCTATGACAGAGATATGGGGTATAATGTAGTCCAGCGACTTGAAAATAAGAGTGCTTTAATTAATATATCAATGAATTTAACCTTTCCAATATCATATTGACAACCAGAACAGAATTACAAACACTGTTAGAGGGAATGAAAACCTAAATTGTTATCCAATCCCGTCAAAGTTAGCCTGGATTAGCTTACCTTGTGCACGTGCCATTATAACCTGGAGACATGTTAAGTACATTTATACAATACTGAGAAGGATACAAGCATATTTTCGGTTGATCTGTACAACATAACTGGATAAGAAAAGCTTTAACTTTGACAACCATGGTTTATGCAGATGCAGCTAACTTATTCATTCAATCAAATCCAATCACTAATTAACAGAACTATAATAAAGGGTTCATGTTATACATACCGGTACAGATCAAGTGCAAACAAGGGTTAAACTGAGAGACTTTTCCATGCATGGTAAAGCAATCAAAATCATCAGACCAGTATTAAATAGCCAATATACTTGACAATCATTAAGATCAAACTAATTAGCCAATAAAACCAAACCTTTAGTAAAAAAGAGCGTCTTGTACCAGTTGATAAAGTAACCTATACAGCAAACAAGGAAGTTAAACCAGTAAGTTTCGTTGGGTAGTCCACGATACCACTCCCTGCAATAGCTCAGAAAATGGCTTGTAGGATGCGATGTTGAGTGCCGTAAGAGACTCGAGCGTGTCTTCCTAACTCCAATTGGTTTTAGGTGGGTTGGCTGCTCACAATCACAGCTTGATGGGTGGTATCAGAGCCAAAAGTCATGGGTTTGAGTCGCGGGAGTATCATCATGCCAAACCAATTGATTTTAGGTGAATTGACAGACCACGGTCAACAAATTATATCATGCATACCAAACAAAATGACAAAACCAGTAAACTTTTGAATAGTCAAGATACTCTATAATCATTTAAGATCAATCACTTACTGGACAATAAGATCAAACCTTTAGTCGAAAAGAATGTCTTGTAGCACTTGTGATCAAATACATATCAACAAATGGAGAAACCATACACCATTAGAACATTAAGAAGAAAAGAAAAAAACAAAACAAAAATAAATAAAGGTCAAGCTCTTATGTTCTCTAAGAGTGAAGTCCTGAAATTGAGTTCAGATAACAAAGAGTAGAGATGGAAGACAAAAATAGGTGGACAGAGAATCAACTTAATTACCACTCTTTGAAAAAAAGGTTCCCAGAATTGTTGAACCTCAAGCTCTGAAACCACACGTGGAAAAGCCCTGCAAAAAAAACACAAAACCCCCATTTAGAAACACATAAATCATTAAAAGAGGGCATCAAACACTGACAGCAGCAACCAAAGCATAACTAAACCACCAAACCTACCACATCCGAAATTCTTGTCTGCGCTTAGACGGTTCAGAACCATCTTTATCCCCATTAAAATGCCTCTTCACAACCATCAAAGCAAGACAGCAAAAATAACCAATATAATGTAACCGAAACAAATACAGATTCTGAATATTTATAAAACAGGAACAGGTAAGGTGCAGCGAAGCTTCATTTTCAAACGTAAGCTCTCTCTTTATATTAACATATTTTAAAACAAATAAGGGCAAATCGTAAAAGTCAAGAGCATACTGAATATCCCAAAGGTATTTGATTTAGGAAAAGATGAGAAGATTTATATGCAGTATTTTATAGATCTAGTATTAAATCTTTGAGATATTACGAAGTAGCAGTTTGAACTTAGAATTGGTCGATTTATTCATTAAATACACAGATTTTAAAGTTTCTCACGCTTTTGGAATATTTCAGCCAACAAAACAAACGCGTAATGATTGAAAAGTACTAAAGAATGCTATCTAGGGACCAAATTTTCCACAAATACGCGTTTAGGTGTGTCGAGTGTGACGGCATCGATGAAATTCATCACCCACACTCTAGCAGAACCAAAGTATACATGTCGGAACTTAGAAACTCACTCAGTTCCAAAGAGTTTCATCGGAATGTCGGAGAAATTAAAGTTTCAGTTTTTATATTCAGGCATAGCTCTATTATAGCAGAGCCAACAGTCATAAACATAAAAATGTTCAAATGGATTACCTTTGAATGGTAGGTTTCAGAGGTTACCGGGTTGCTGATTTCAAGTGACAGCCAAATAGAATCGGTGTTGTTTAGTCAATAGGCGTACAGTACTGCATGGTTCTCTGCAAGTTCCGGCGGGAGCAGTTTTTTCAACGAATCCCAACTTCCGGGAAAATCCTACCCAGGGAAGATTCCTGGAATTAGATATACTTTTTTTAATATATTTTTTTCCCCAGACTCTGGAACTTAAAATATCAAACCCAGTAGTAACCGCCATCTATTCTGGTTGGTACTTAATAATTTTTCCAAACCTAAATCCCATACTGTTGCAGTTCTTAAACAAGCAACCTCATTGTAGCATACAATACTCATCATCGGTGGAGAAATCATTGAATATTATACCAAGAAAATAAAGTCCACTTTTGGCCCTCTATCCACCCTCAAGGACGTCTGGAAATCTTATCTTATGTGGGTAGAAAAATTCTAAACCAAATAGGTTAAAACAGGAACCTAATCGGTAAATAACTCTAAAATTAGGCCAAAGCAGAATCCAATAAAAAGAACTATAAAAAACAAAAGCATGAATCCCAAGGTACGAACTTTAGAACTGAGCAAAAACTTCAGAGACAAGAAGCTAGAGAACTGCACTCTTTTAGCAAACTGATATCTTCGTTTGTTACTCTCCTATTTTCTAGCTTTTTCTAAGATCAAAGATAAAATGGTCGTAAAAATCTCCTTCAACCAATCCAGTTCAACAAAACGTAACACACAACAATCTATTCTGACTTTTTAATTGTAATTTTATAGTTTATTTATCAAATTATACAAAAAATTGTTTCAAACGGCTTTTCTAATGAGAAATGGGTGGAGTCAAATTTTTAATTTCAAATCTCTCTTTTTTATTTCTCATTTGTTGCATTTACTTGTCTTGGGATGATTGTTGAAGACTCCTATCCTATTTTTCATTTGGATTCAGAGATGAGTTAAAATAGTTTTAAATGAGTTAAATAAAATATTGTTAAAATATTATTTTTTAAGATTATTATTATTTTAAAATTTGAAAAAGTTGAATTGTTTATTATATTTTATATGAAAATTTGAAAAAGTTATAATGATGAATTGAGATGAATTTCCAATCCAAACCAAGGCAATCTAGTATCTTGTAACCACTTAATTTATTTGTGAAATACTTGCTTAAAAAAAATCATAACAATTTAAGTAAATATTAAAACAATTTAATTTTTTTCAAATCTTAAAATAAAAATAATATTAAAAAATATATTTTAATAATATTTTATTTAATTTTTAACTTTTATCTCAATTTATTTCATTCTCATATTACCTTATCTGGAAAAACAAACCATACTTAATGTAATTTATGTAAACTAGTTTTCAATCCTAAAAGCTATAAATAAGTACACATGGGTTTTTGACTGACCCTTGAAACTGACGAGATTGCCACACCACATATTCGGCTGTTCAAATTGTATGGCAAATGCGAGGAAAAATTAGGACTGTTCGGGGTTATTTTCCAGGAAAATGTTCTATACTGTACCTTTATCTAGTATACAAGCTCTTTTTTTTTTATTTGTTTTCATTGCTTTGTATTAACTAAGAGTTTTTGCCATTCTCCTGCTATATATTGATCCAAAATACGTGTGTAAATATCTGGTGCGTGTGTCGTTTAACACTTGTAACAAGTTCTGATACATAAAATGGCAAGATGGGTTGAATTTTCGTGATATATATAGCTATATATTATGGGTAGTGATGTTAAATTGTCATGAAATTTCTCTAGTTTGATGTCGCATGCACTTAAAAAATCACTGGTCACTTCGCTAATTCGGGCCCAAGCTTCAATAGAGTCGGCCTCTTTTGCTATCTCAATCTTGTCAAGGTGTTGCGAGCGGAAAAAATATTATTAAGAATAGTAATGAAATATTTATAAATATTAGTAAAAGAGAAATAATAATTGCATCGTGAGTATGTAAGTACAGTATAATTATTTTTAAAAAATAAATAAATATGAGATTTATATAAAAAAAAATTAATTTTTTAATAGTAGAATCCATTCATTTTTACAACGACTGCATAATACTTACACATTTTATAATTCTAAATAGTATTACTCATGATAAAATATTATTCATTTGAACATTTAAAATATCTCGAAATATCTGTAAATAATAATAAAAATAATTTGTAAAAAGGCATTAAAGAGTTCGTAGCGTTGGAGAGTTAAGCTCGAGTGTAACATACTGATATTTCTTTTGATCGTTAATCTAGTGCTTTTCTTTTCACTTTTAAATACCAAACTAGCTGGTTAGTGATATTCTTGGAAGATAACCATAAGTACCTGGAGGTTCTAGCGAGGGCCAGGCGGCCGGTCTCTTGGACCTAGCTTGCCAGCAACGGGAAGTGCCGAAGGCAACTCGTCTCTAATATACACGAGTAATGTTAGAATCGGATGTACCGATTCGGTCCAGTCCAGTCTGATTTTAAATAAATTTAAGATCGAATTAATATAAACTGATTTTATATTTTTTAAAACTAATTACACACCGGTTACTCTTCTAAATCGATACTTTCGATTTTATTGATTTTCGGTCCTATCCGGTCTCCTTTTTTGACTTTTTTAAAATGTAAAAAATATATAATAAAATGTTACTTCTTATGATAAAATGTTATTAATAATTTAATATATATATTTTATGTTTAAAGCATATGATCAATTAAATTTTCATCTTTAAAATTAAACTTTTATTTTATAAATTATAATATGAAATTATTTCATATAATATATATAAAAATTTCATATATAATTATTATAATTATATATTATATATAAAACTTGTATATATAAAATATTTTATATAATATATAAAATTAATTTTTATATATATATTTTTCCAAGGTCCAGACCAAGTGGTTTGATTTTTCGGTTTAAATTTACACCCTTATGTTAGATAAAGTCATAGATTATGTAAGCGTCTTTCATTCTTTTTTAAAAAGAATATAGTCCACTATTAAAAATTTAGTTTTTTATATGAGTATTATATTTATTATTTACTTGTTTTGTTCAAAATGAGTGTGCGATGCTTCCGCACTCTATAACTGTAAATATCATTTCTCAATATACACATATATAAATAAAAATAACCCTAAAATTACATTTGGCTATCTATTTTCATTTCTTTCTTCCTCATTGTTAACTATATATTTGTATCTTAAAATATACGTAGAATATTAAATCATATCCTTAATTTCTTGTAATTATACTAGGTTAAAATCTTTCCTTTTAGTTGTATTTCCTTATTTATTTTGGTCATATTCAACTATATTAGGCCTCCTTTGTATAGTTTGATACACACATAAATATATACTTCTATGATTTTTAGAATTCTATCTGTTCCAACGTGGTATTAGAGCCACCATTCTGAGTTTTTTGTTCGTGCAAGCCGTTCCTCTAGTGTTTCTCTCTTCAACATCAGCAATTGTCTTTCTCTGCACTTGATAGTAGGCTTATCAAGTATTTGTGTTCGATTTTCACTCAGATTTTCATCAAATCAGATCGTAGAATGAGTCCTGAGAATTTTATCAGTGTTTCCTTGTCAAACGCTTCTCGTTCCACTGCCCCACGCGCTGCTCCAACATTTTGGGCATTGCCCCAAGTAGGGGTGTAACCGGTCCGGTTCGGTCCCATTTTGAACAAAATATAGGACCGAATCGGTATGTACTGGTTTTGTATTTTTCAAAACCGATTACGCACCAGTTACCCTCCTAAACCGGTATTTCTGGTTTTACCGATTTCCGGTCGGGTCCGGTCCGATTTTTCAATTTTTTTTAAATGTAAGTTTCACAATTTGTCATTAAAACTTTGTTTATAAAAATATTAAAAAAAACTAATTTAAAAATATATGTTTTATACTTTTATTAATATATTAGACTATATAATAGTATTAATATTAGACTATTGATCTAGTTATAAGTTATATATTAGTATTAGTTATAAACTTTTAGTGATTTAGTATTAACATTTTATGTAATAATTTATAAATTATAATAAAAAATTATTTCATATATGAATATATATAATTATATATTTTATATATAAAAATTAATAATTATACATAATATATAAAACTTATATATATTAATATATATATAATATTTTGTATAAAACTTATACATACAATAATACAAATATTATTTTTTATATATATTTTTTATCAATCGGTCCGGTCTGAAAAATCCTAAAATTGGAACCGGCCGGTTTTCACATTCTAAGAACCAAACCGGTTTTTCGGTTTAAATTTACACCCCTAGCCCCAAGTGCCCTACCCGCCACACCAACTCTTGCAGCCCAACCCGTTTCAAGTAAGATCTTTTTTTTTTTTTGTTTTGCTTTTGATTTTCGGCCAACCCAATCATAATCTAGGCCCACTTAGGCCAACGCAGTTGACCATTGACTGTTGACTGTTGACAAAAAAAAAAAACCTCCGACAGTATGTCTCACACCTCTCCCAACCTTAACACCATTGTTCATTCTATTGATAATATTTTAAATGGCACTAATTATAATATGTGGACCCAAAATATGGAAGTTTTTCTTAGAGGACGAAAATTGTGGCACTATATTTTTAGTGATATTTGTTCACCCAAGCAACAAGAGGGTGAGAGTCTTGATGTTTTTGCATGCCGGCTTGAAGATTGGCGTAATACTCATTATAAAATCTTGTCTTGGTTTATCAATACTTTTGTTCCATCCATCCATAGCGTACTTCCCAAGCTTGGTAATGCTAAATCTGCTTGAGATTTTCTTGCTAAATGATACAACTGCACTCATGATGTTTCGTTGTAGTTTCAGCTTGCGACTAAACTTTATCAGATACATCAGGAATCAGGTCAGTCCATTGTTGATTTCTATTCTCAAGTTAATAATCTTTAGAAACAGTTGTCTGCTTCAAATCCTCAACTTAAATGTTCTGAAGACATTGGGTCATTTGCAACCTATCGCGATCGTCACAAATTTATACATTTTATGATGGCACTTTCTGAGGATTTTGAATCTACTCAGGTATCTCTTTTGCATCACACACTTCTTCCATCTCTTGAAATTGCAGTTGCTGAACTTATCTCAGAAGAGAATCATTGTTCAACCATGAAGATGCAAACTCAGGATTCAGTTGTTGCTGCCATCCCTAAAACTACCTTTGGGTCTTCTCCAGCCTTGGGTCGTTTCCTTCTCGGTCTTCAAAGACTATCTTCTGCAAATACTGCAAACTTCATGTTCACTCTGTTACTAAATGTCGTAAATTGCAAAACAAAAATCAGTCTCGGGCCCTCTTGTTGCAAACTGCTGCAGTGGCTCTAACTACTCTCACTACTTTTGATATTGAGGCATTAATTCATCAGGTTTTATCTCGGTCTTCTAGTGTTTTGTCTGTCACCTTAGGTACATCTCCTTGGTTTTTTTATTCTATATGTTATAATCACATGACCTCTAATTCTACCATTTTTTCTCAAAAATCTGCTTTTTCACCCAATCCTATCATATATACTATTGACGGTTCTCATTTATCTGTTAGTCACATTGGGTCCATTTTCTCCCCTACCTTGTTTGTTGACAACACCTATCTTGTTCCCAAGTTGTCCTTAAATCTCATTTCAGTTGATCAATTTTGTGAATTAGGTCTTAACCTTACATTTTCTAATTCTGGTGTTGATATGCAAGATCCATAAATGGGTCAACTCATTGGGACGAGCCGTAAGATTGAACGTTTGTTCGAGTTCGCTTCTTTGCAGTTTCCATCCCATCTGTCTCCTTCCGTTGTTGCTATTGCTATCTTTTCCCAGTTATGGCATTCTCGGCTTGGTCAACTTGGAAAACAAACTCATTTACATTTTAATGTAAGTGAATCTTTTTCGACTACACCTTTTGATTTGACTCACTCTGATATTTGGGGTCCTCCACCCACTCCTACTAAGGGGGATCTTATTATTTTGTTATCTTTGTTGATGATTATTCTTGTTATACATGGCTATACTTGTTACAACATCGATCTGAGCTTGTTCGTATTTACCAAACTTTTTACACAATAGTACAAACTCAATTTTCTCGTACCATTAAAGTTTTTCATTCAGATAATGTCATAGAATACAATGACAAAACTCTCATTGAGTTCCTGAATCAACAAGGCAAATTCTCACATCATTCTTATCCCTATACCTCTCAACAAAATGATCGTGCAAAAAGAAAACATAATCATATCCTTAATAATGTAAAAGCTCTTTTACTTTCTTGCTTCTTTACCTGAAAAGTCTTCGGATGAAACTGCTCTTACCGCAGTGTACACAATCAATCGGGTACCCTCACCTATACTTCACAACAAATCTCCTTATGAGTTTATCTATGGTATGGTTCCTAACTATTCCTTGCTTTGAGTTTTTGGTTATGCCTATTTTGTTACTCTTCCTCCTCATGAACAAACCAAACTTGAATCTCGTTATCAGTTATGTTGTTTTCTTGGTTATGGCTTAACTAAAAAAGGTTATCATTGTTATGATCCTATCTCCAAACGTTTTCAAGTCTCTCGTCATGTAGAGTTTTGGGAACACAAACCATTTACTAGTATATCCATGTTATCCCTTTCCTCCTCTACCCTCTCACTCATATTCATTGATCCCTTTATTGATCTATTTTCTGACTCTTCTACAGAGATTCTGAACTCCTTAGACAGTTCTTCCACTGTTGCACCCAATCCAGTCGATGTGTTTGATGGACCACCTGCAACACCACCCATTCCTCAGTCTTCTCAACTTCCTGAACCTCGTCGTTCCAATCAAGTAAGTGTTTCTCCTACTCATCGTCATGATTATCATTGTTTCTCTATCCTTGCCACCCTCCAAGAACCTCACAATTATCGTGAGACTTGTACTGACCCTCTTTGGGAGCAAGCTATGTCTGATTAATTAGATGATATTGTCAAAATACATACTTGAGATCTGGTGGACTTGCCTCTTGATAAAACTGTAGTGAGATGCAAGTGGATTTATAAAATCAAGACTCGGATAGATGGATCAGTTGAACTCAATAAGGCTCGACTTGTTGCAAAGGGGTTCACCCAAGAGTATGGGATTGACTATGAGGAGACTTTTGCTCCTGTTGCTAGACTTACCTCTGTCAGATCTTTACTTGCAGCTGCTGCTATCTGGCGTTGGGAACTTTTCAAATGGATGTTAAAAACGTCTTCCTTAATGGTGATCTTACTGAAAAAGTTTGCATGCAGCCTCCACCTGGCTATGGGCATCCTCCACATAAAGTTTGTCACCCTTGTCGCTCACTTTATGGGCTCAAACAGGCTCCTCGAGTTTAGTTTGAAAAATTTCAATTAGAGGTTTCTCAACAAGGATTTTTTTTCTAGCCCATATGATTATGCACTCTTTCTTTGCACTATTGGGGTAGGTACTATCATTCTTTTTATCTATGCAGATGATATGATTATTGCTAGTGTCTGGTGATGATATTGTTGGTATTCGAGATATTCAAATTTTTCTTAGTCAAAATTTTGAAGTTAATTCGAGTCATGATGGTTATTATCTTACTGAAGCCAAATATGCCTCTGATTTACTTTCCAAAGTTGGGTTGACAAATAGGAAGAAAGCCATTAATCCACTTGAGTATAATACTAAGCTCCTGGCCACTGACGGTTCCCCACTTACAGATGCAATATTTTATTGATAGTTAGTTGACAATCTCATTTATCTTACTGTCACCATGTCTGACATTTCATATGTTGTTCATCTAGTTAGTCAATTTATGAGCTCACCTCGATCTACCCACTTTATTGCGGTTCTTTGAATTTTACGCTACATCAAAGGTACTCTGTTTCATGGTCTATACTTATTCATCCCACTCTTCTCTAGAGCTCCAGGCCTATTCTGATTTATATTGGGCTGGTGATCCTATTGAACGTCGCTTCATCACTGGTTATTGTTAGGGGTAAACAAAAATCCAAAAATCCAAATCCGACTTCCCTCCGGCTCCGCTTGAAGGCAGAGTTTTTTTCTCTTTGGAAGTAGGAATCGGAGTTGTTGATGGACCGATTCCGACTCTGCTCCGACTCTGACTTTGCCTTCCAACTCAGCCTCTCATTTTATACATATTTTATAAAAATACATGTGTTTTTCTATATATTAATCATTTAAATTTTATATAATTATATTTTATGTGGTGCCCCCAATCCCCCTTATATAAATACACAGGGATCGAGACGCCAGGATGGTGACAACACGGTCACACATCCCAACGAAGTGCCAGTGTGTGTACATGCAACAGTGTACAAATAAAATAACGCAGCGGATAGTCAACTAAGTACCAGAATTTATTTACAATCAAACATCAGTAAAGATTTAAATAGCAGTTATACAGTCATCCATAAAATAATTTACAATAGTTTTAAAATGTACAAACGAGTGATCCCAGATCACTCCTCAGGCGGAGCCGTCTCCTCAGGCTCGCCCTCCTCCTCCTCATCAGCATCAAAATCTACGATACCACAAAATGGTCTCGCAGGTAAGTATAACCCAAACAACAACGTAATATAAAATGCATTAAATGCAACTAACATGCATGCACATGAAAACATGCATTTTTCCACAAACATCATTTTTTCCGAAAATGATAAATTTCCAACTCACACCAAAATCCCATTTTGGTCCAAATTATCCGTAAAACATTTTCCCAGAAAATGATTTACCCAAAAATCAACTCGCACTATTTTCCCAGAAAATAGTGCATTAATACCAAATGCACCATGCATTATTTCCATATGCACCATGGTCTCCCCTATGGACCATCCGCACGTCCTGGCTTCGCAGCGGTGCTCAGTTCCGCGCCCGGCGCGTACATGGCCAAGCACTCACACTACGCAACGAGCGATGCCCAGTTCCGCGCCTAGCGCGTACGTGGCCAGACATCCTCTAGTCCCCGCCAGCAGAAGGACCACGGAGTCGGCACGAGACCATCTCGTCCGAACCCATTGTCGCCCGGCGACAATCCAGGGGACGTTACTTAGTATATTCCGCTCCCGAGTAACCAGAGGAGCTCCACCGAGTTAATGCCCCATCTCGGCTTGGGGTCGTGATACACACGCACCAAAAATATTATCACATAAAATCATAGCTTTTCAAATCACATGAACATGAATGCAATACACGAAAACCCAGTTTTCTTTTACAAACATGATCATGCATGAAATAATGAAATGCACATGTACCAACACAATATCTAACATCCATCAATGAACAATACCGACAAATCCAACCAACCCATCAACAACCAATATCCAATTCAACCAAATCAACCAAACAACTCCAATCACAAATCCATCCGACCTCCGAACTCCTCGGACTCAGTCCGGCATGCCAAAAACACAGTGAAATGGGTTAGTGCAAAAATACATTTAAATTACGAAAGTTCTTTGGAGAAATACTTACAGTGCAATATAATAATTTTTCGAGGATCACGAAGTTGAAAAAAGCGACGTTTGAGCAACACCATAGTGTAAAATACACTGTGGCCGTGGGTCACAAATACCAACTTTTCAACGAGGACAAACGAAGACCCAAGATTGATAGGGTAGGGCCTAGGGAGGTCGGTGAAGCTAGTGGTGGTGGTGGTTTGCCGTGGGTGGCGGCGCAAGGGGTGGTTTTAGGCCAAAAATGTGTAAATCGGAGATGGACTTGGTGGGGCTTCACCGGTGACGGATCGGAGCTGGGGTTGGGTCCAATGGGTTGCCAAGAGGCCGGGGATGAAGTGGTAGGAAGATGGTGGCCAATGACGGTGCGACGGCGGCGCAATGGTGGAAAGTGTGCCGCGGCGTCGTGGGTTTCGTGGGCTTCGTGGAGGCTAACGGCGGCACGAGCGGCGGTGATACTGGTGGGGTAGGACGGCCGGCGGCTGGGGAACGCAAAGGACCGGGCGGTGTCGACCACCGCCGACGGACGGCGGTGCTGGGAGGGGACGATGGAAACGGGCGGAGGAGAGGAGAGGAGAGAGAGAGATCGCGCGGGAGAGGAAAAAAAACCGAAGGAAAAAAAAATAAGGAGAAAAAGAAAAAAAAGAGGAAAAGAAAAAGAGAGGAAAGAAAAAGAGGGAAAAAGAAATGAGGTCCAATCCTCATAACTTGGGTCACAAAAATGATCCAACGGAAACGATTTTAAAACCACAAGTTAAATAAAATAATTTAAACGTAATGGTAAAGTCAAATTGAAATAATTAAATCCCACGGTAATTAATTTAAATATTAAAAGCAATTTAAATGCATAATAATAAATAAATATTAAGAAAGCATATAAAAATAATTTTCACCAAATAAAAATCATAGAAATAAACTCACTAAAATCCAACCAATTTAAAATAAGAGAAATTATTTTAATTACATAAAAATAATTCCTTCAGTAAAAATACACTAAAATACGGGGTGTTACATCCTCCCCCCTTTAAAAAAAATTTCGTCCACGAAATTGGCAAGGTCAAATATTGCACCAAGACAAGATCAAGATTCAACCAAGAGAATACTTAGAACATACCGTCAAAATCAATCAAACAAGTATGGATATTGCTCCCTCATGTCGGCCTCTCTCTCCCAAGAGAAATCTTGAGCCAACGGATCACCCCATGCCACTTTCACCATAGGTATTACCTTGGACCTTAACTCTTGCTCTTTCCAATCTACGATCTGGGTCGGGGCAACTTCATAAGTAAGGTTGGGCCGCAGTTGAATGCGTTCGGGATCCACAAAACGTGGCTCTTGCTGTCCAAAACTTTTCTTCAATGAGGACACATGAAACACGTCATGAACATCTCCAAAATAATCTGGCAAGGCAACCCTACAAGTAACAAGTCCAACCTTCTCTACGATCTGAAAAGGGCCAATATATCTTGGACTAAGCTTTCCTTTCTTACCAAAACGCTTAACGCCTTTCATAGGAGAGACTTTAAGATAAACCCAATCTCCTTCTTCAAAGGATAAGTCTCTTCTTCTTGTATCTGCGTAACTTTTCTGGCGACTTTGCGCTTCAGCCATCTTCTTCCTGATAAACTGAACTTGATCCTTCATTTCTTGAATTAACTCAGGCCCAAGCAATTTGTTCTCGCCAACTTCATCCCAACATAAAGGCGATCTGCACTTCCGTCCATATAAGGTTT